>NW_019154094.1:22483092-22748071 GCF_002288905.1 Enhydra lutris kenyoni | reverse complement strand
AAAAAAAAAAAAAAAAAAAAAAAAAAAAAAAAGGATCCAGTGGCCAGATAAATTTGGGAAAGACTGGAATACATAAAGCTCGACAGATTAATCTATCTTTGTGTCTTCTCAGTGGGTTTTATGTATGGAAATCTATTATGATGCTCCAGAAATGAAAATAATAGTAGCAGTTAGCGTTTATGTAGCACTTACTATGTGCCTGGCATGGGTCTGAGCGCTTTACACGTATTAGCTTGTAAATCCTCAGGAAGGTCCCCGTGTCTATTCATTCTCATTTGATAGATGGGGAAATTGAAGCTTGATGTGTTTGTGGAGTTTCATAAGCTCATCTGACCGGAGGCAGGTTTGGAGATGTGCCTTTGCGCGTTTGGAGCA
Source organism: Enhydra lutris kenyoni (assembly GCF_002288905.1). Classification (NCBI taxonomy): domain Eukaryota; kingdom Metazoa; phylum Chordata; class Mammalia; order Carnivora; family Mustelidae; genus Enhydra; species Enhydra lutris. The sequence continues at coordinate 22,747,696 of NW_019154094.1, read as the reverse complement.
GTGGGAACCTGTCCTGGTGCACTGAGCATACTGACTCACAGATAGATAATCATGGAGGTAGGATGGCCTCGCTCTGGTTGCTGCTCTGGAAACGATGGCTTCTCTGAGCATCCCCATGGTATATAGATTTGTCTCCCCATGCTATTCTTGCTTGATTTGATACTAGAAATTCTGGAAGTGGGACTGGTAGAGGTTGAAGTGGGAGGGTTAGTTTTCCAGTGTCACAGTCTCGTGGATGGGGAGGACAGATCCCCTTTCCGTAGATAGACCCTTCTTCATTTGAGCATTTTACTAGGTTCTCGTGAAGGCAAGAACTTGGTATGTGGAAAGGGAAGAAGAGTTTATTTATTTATCTTGGGAAGATGAGTTTAAATAAGGCCTGGGATCCCACGTTAGTCAAGAGCAGCTGATTAATAAACCATTGAAATCCTCCTGAAGTTAAAAGAATGAAAAAAGCTACATTTTTCATCAAGGTTTTAAATGCACATCAATTGGGAAAGAGCCAAAATGGCATTTTTACAGATGGTCTCAGCTTCAATTATTTATATATTTCTTTGAATTATTTCAGTATTACACAAGTGATGAAATCCTGTTGGGTAAATTACTGCCTCTGCTCCCTTGAACAGCTGATTCTAATACTTTAAAAACTCTACAATTATTCCCATTACTCTTAATATAAAATACAAATTCATTAATACTGCTTGTAAGATCTGGCCCTTGTCCTTTACAGCTTCAGGGCCAGTGCTAGTTCAAATTACTTTTTTGTGTTAATAAGATAACAACACTCTTTGGGTAGGCTCTACATATGGAGAGGACTGTATTTTAGCCCCTACATGTTCCTTGGCCAGGTGTCCTTGTGCAGTGCACAGCCTGTAGAGCTGCACATGACTGACCAACCTGTAACATCCTTCATGTCTTCTTGGTAATAATTCTCATCACACTTAAAATGACTTGTTGAGTGTCTCCCATTCTTGCTAAGGGAGAAACTCCCTAAGGGATGGGCCTGTATTTGTCATATTTACTGTAGTTATCTCTAAGAATGAGCAAAATGCCAGGTACCTAGTAGACTCATTATGATGTTTGTTGTTTATGATTATTGAATGCAGGCTTGACAATTGGCACACATGGGTGGGTGGATGACTACAAATGGAAGGATAAAGCAAGCTTAGAGCTTACGTGGAAGAATTAGAAATCTTTTGCCTAAGGCCCATGAATCTGGGATCTCAGAATCAAACTTGCAGGTTGGTATGGAATAATCAAGTTTTATCTAAGCACTTCTCAGACCTTAGGGAAGCTGTATTTTGTAAATCTCTTCTGTTCAGATAACCAGATGTTCCTGCTATCAAGAAAAAAATGTTATGTTTTCCCATTATGTGCAATGCTATCAGAGCTCATCGTAGACATAGCTGCAAGCTGGGGCTTCCAATGACGGTTGGGAGGGGCCAGGAACACACCAGTGGTTGTTATATGATATTAACCTGGTGGTCTTCCGACATGTTGGTTCCTATTACTATCTCTCTGTTCACAGATTTTCTTTGGGATGTGATACTGCATGGAATCATTGCAAATTCTCTTCCCAGGTGTACTGGTTTCCAAGGGCTACCACAACAAAAGTACCATGAAGTGGGAGGCTTAAAACAAGAGAAATGTATTCTCTCATAGTTCCAAAAGCTAGAAGTCTAAGATCTGTCTGCAGAGCTCTGCTTCCTTTGAAGGCTCCGGGAAAGAACTCTTTCTTGTCTCTTTCGTGGTTGCTGGCATTCCCTGGTTTGTAGACCCCCCTTCCACATTCTGCCTCCCTCTTCATGTGGCTCTCTTTGCTCTGTGTATCTGAGTGTCCTCTCTCTTGTTCAAGGGCGCCAGTTATATTGGATTTACGGCCCACCCTATTCCAATGTGACCTCATCTTAATAACAAACTGAAGGTTGCTGGAGGGGAGGGAGGGAAGAATAGGATGGCTGGGGGATGGGCATTGGGGAGGGTATGTGCTGTGAATTGTGTAAGGCTGATGATTCACAGACCTGTACCCCTGGGGCAAATAATACATGTTAATAAAAAATAATAATATTTGCAAAGATTCTGTCTCTAAATAAGGTCACCTGAGGCTCCGCTGGACATGAATTTTGGGGGCATGGAGGCACTCTTTATTTAACCCATCATGAAACATGAGGGTTCAACTCTTAGACTGCTAGTCTATGAGTTAGGTCTATGCTCCACTGTACTTTGTGTGGCCTTGTGCATGTCATGTCATCTCTTTGAGTCTCATTTTCTGTAAAAGGGATCTAGTTACAGTACCTGTACTTTAGTAGGAGTTTTTCAGGATTAAATGAGATGATGCAGATAAACCATATAAAACATAGCCTGCACATGGTAAAAGCATTTACTGCACTCATTGTTATTTCTCTCCTTCATACCTAACCGGAACCTAAAATATTTCTGAATTTATTTTTACTGATATTCCAAATCATTTCTGATTTTCTTTAGTATGTATGTATGTATGTATGTATGTATATATTTATGGTGCTTCTCTAATTTTTATTACTCGTCTGCAGCCAATGATCAGTCATTTTGATTGATGACTTCTTTGGGTGGAATGATCACTCCTTGAGGAAAAATGGATTGCAAGAGAAGTAAGAGCCTCAGTATTAATTGATGATTGCTCCAATATAGTGGTAAAGTTCTTAAGAAACACGTAAGTCAGTATTGAAGCAGATTGAATTAAGAAAATTCTTTTCAAATCAGATTTTTTTTTTTTTTTTTTGAATTACACATTGGCTTAAATATTACATGGTAGGGTTCTTCCAACTTGGCAAAACTATGTTAAATAATTTCCGTAGTGGGTTGAAATGGTAATAAAAGTCAAAATCACATGTTTGCATTTTCTAAGCAATTATAATTTGAGCTGAACTTAGTTTGGCAGTGGAGTAGATTATAAGTGTAAAATTGCAACCTAGTTCCATTTTGTACTTAGCAAATGTAAATGTTGTAATATAAATTAAAACCCATGTATAAATAATCATGAGGGATAATTCAATTTAGTTAATTTTCATTTTCTTCTGAAATGTGAAATTGAATAAATGTTAAGAATCTCTTTGAGAAGGGACAAAATAGGCTAAATTTAATTATACTGTAATTGTTTTAAAAAATATTTTTTAAGCCCCGGGAGAGAATGACGTTTATAAATATGGAATGCCTTGAGGTGATTGATTCCAAGAGAGGAGAGTTGAGGTTTTACCTGATCTTTACCATGTATTGGAGCCTTAAAAAGACATGGCTCAGTATTAGAAATTCATACGGTGTTTGTATGTGACAGAATTTGATTGACGATCCCATATGTTTTGTTCCACACTGCTTAAAACTAAAAGGAAGGTAATTGTAAAGCCACTTGTTCTTGAATATCATTGTGTCTTTAATGCCAGTCACAGAAATCTTAGTGAAAGTGAAGACACAGCCTGGGGTATTTAGTTGAAATAAATTTAAAAAGCAGAATACATGTAGAGATCAACTCTTTTAATGGGTGAAGGGCTAATAGATGGAAATGAAGTTCCCTTTGTTTTCTGTGGCCCAGAGAGATGTGCACAGGGCTATAGGAGCAATTGGTGACATGTGAAACTCCCTCAAATAAGATATGACCACCTAGAAAGGTGTTTCATTCACCTTTCTAGAGACAGCTGTGCTGTCTCCGAGCCTAGGGTTGGTCATGTCCAAGCAGAAGTTGTGAGTTGACTTATGGTGTATGAAAGGTTGGACCTTTGATCTTTCTTATTCTTGAGTTTCCAGGAACCCTAAGTTGATGATCAATGGGTTATGACTGAGTAAAGTTAAAGGGGCCAAGTGATCGAAGGTCTGGGATATTTGGCTAAAAACAATGTTTTTATGTACAAAGGAGTAGCTGGGCATTAGGGAGAGGCCAAGAGTATATATGAGGAAAATGGGCAGTACTCAGTCGTCATCATTAACAAATCTTCAGGTGGAAGAAAATCACCTTTTTCTAGTTTGATATAATGAGAGAGGGTTGGGGAATGAAAACAGAGAGAGGGAGATTGAGATGTGGGGAAAGAGAGAGAATATGAATGAGAATTTATCCAACCCCCCCTGCCCCATGTCATCTCTTGTGTAAGCATTCTGGGGCTTAAGAAATGGAAAATCAAGTTGTTTTTACATATATAATTTCAGAATGATAAGTCAGCATTTCATCTCCTGGATGGGAAGGAAAAAAAAAAATCTCAAATTCAATGGCATTCATTCACTCTTCTCTGAAGGAAGAGCTGACAAAATTCTGTTAAACGGTCATGAAAACTGATAGTCTTCTCAAATCAATGTTTACTGTATTACCCGATTTCCAGTGCAGTGTTCCCCAGTAGACACACTATTGTTGTCTGCCAGAATGATAAGGGACTCACATCTTATAGGCTTTCAACTAGTTTTCATTTTGTTTTGGTTGTTTTATTTATTTATTTTGGGGGTGGGGTGGGGAATGAAGATTCCTAGCCTTTTTAAATAAAAATAGGTCTCTCTAGGATGCAGTTTAACTCTTAAAGACTTTTTATAAGCATTCTCCTGATCTTGCATTTGTTTGTTAGTAGGACAATTGCAAAAGGAGAAGGATATTTTTAAATATTCTGATTTTAAGCTAACATTAATTTTTAACTGACGTGTTTAGCCACTAAGGAATGGGATGAAACAACTCATTTGTTACTAAAAGAGATCAGTTGAAGAATTTTGTGGAGCTAGATCTTTCTTTCTTTCTTGATTTAGTTTATTTATTTGAGAGAGAGACAGACAGAGATAGAGAACAAGCAGCGGGGAGGAGACAGAAGGAGAGGGAGAAGTGGACTCCGGCTGAGCAGGGAGTCCAGGATCATGACCTGAGCCAAAGAAAGACACTTCACCTCTTAACTGACCCAACCACCCAGGGGTACTCGTGCCCCGCTCCCCCATCTTTTAAATTTAAATTCAATTAGCCATCTTGGTTGCTGCTAAGTTTTTGCAGTTATGAATAAACTGTGTATAGGTTTTGTGTGGATATTGTTTTTCGGCTCCTTTGGGTAAATACCAGGGAGTCTGATTTTATGGTAAGACTAATGTTTAATTTTGTAAGAAACTGCCAAACTGTCTTCAAAGGAGATTGTGCCGTCTTCTTTTCCTACCAGAATAAGCTCCTATTCTACCTCCACGCCAGCATTTAGTGCTGTCAGTGTTCTGGATTTTGACAATTCTTATAGAGATGCAGGGGTATCTCAACGTTGTCTGTATTTTGTTGCTTTTTTAAAAATTTTTTTAAAATTAATTTAAAAAGGGATATTATTGCAGAAATGTAGAGAAAAAAAAAGCAAGACCTCTAGCTCCAGGTAACTCATCCTTAGAGTTAAGGATCTGATGTAGATATATTTCAGTTTATATTATCCCCCCGCAAAAAAAGAAAAAGAAATATCCTTGGTTAAGTTTAAGAGGTAAAAAAAGGGTCACCTGAGTGGCTCAGTCAGTTAAGTGTCTGACCCTTGATTTTGGTTCAGGTCATGATGTCATGAGATTGAGCCCCACGTTGAGTTCTGTGCTGGGTGTGAAGCCTGCTTAGCATTCTCTCTCTCCCTCTCCCCTGCACATGCATGCTCTCTTTCTTCAAAAAAGAAATAAAAACAGATTAAACACTTTTGACGTTAGTAATTTGAAGTGTAAGGAAACACCTGGCAGTCCAGATAAATTAAAAAAGCCAAAAGTAAATTCTTACTACCATTAATATATTCATCAGGTGTACAATTTTCCAAAGGTCTACAATGAATTATATTTGGGCTGGTTTCCCCCGTCTCCACCGTGGGCTTTCCTAGATGCAGGAACAGGGGGTGAATGTGCAAACTACATATATATATATATATATATATGACATATGACATATATATTCATATATATATGACAAATGGTAACATTGGACACAATTTTGCATCTAGCTTTTTTTTTTTTTTCTACTGACAGTATACTTGGATTCAATATAAATCAAAGCATGATTTACTAAACTTTGAGCCTCTTGCTTCAAGGTTACTTAATTATTTTTAGAATTAAGGAAACACAAATGGACTGGGACGTCCATAGGGAGGAAAGCCAGGAAGCAGTAAATACCATTAGTTACCTGATAGTCATCATTTTACCAAGCTCAGAGAAGGCAGTTTTCAGGAAAGCATATGGAATATGGCTCTTGATGGAGCTACGTGCCACTTGAAGGATACACGTGGATAACCCACAGGGATGATTCACCACCAGAGCAGCTGTAAACTTCTCATTTAATTAGGTAGGAAGCACCTGGGTGTTATTACTTAATCATTTTTCCTCTTCCCAGTCCACTTTGTTCAGGGATTAAAAAAAAGAAAAAAGAAAAACGACCCAACAAGTTGGAATTTAGATTTTTTTGCAGGGGAGAGCATTCATTGCCTAAAAAAGGGCAAGTACAAAGATCATCTGCTGGAAGAGGAGGGGAGAATAGTAACATTAACATTAATAGTAACCTTAATGGTAACATTAACAGTAACATAATGGGAACATTAATTGTGGATTATGGAGGGCCAATGACTAGGTGCATTGCAAGGTGTTTGGATTTGCTCTTTTGAGGGTTTAAAAATATTTAACAGAACTAATGCTGAATGTGTACAAGCTGTTGTTCAAATGTGAATGATACCAGTTTGTTTATTTATTTATTTTTGGTCTCCTCTGGGCTCTGAGCATTTCCATGAGATGGCACCAGGATCTTTACATGGCTTCTGGAAGGTGTCTGAGATAGGTCACACAATTAGGAACATCTTCCAAGGCCTGATCAATATCATTTACCCAACAGTTTGCCTGTGACATTCACTCTTTCCTCACTTAAGTTGTTCAAACACCACTTACGATAGTTACCAAAATATACATGGTAATAAAAATTACCATGTTACTGAGTGCCCACCATATGCTGAGAATGTTACAAATGTATTCCTGTACAACCCTCACTACCCAAAGGGGCTGGTATTATCATCTTCATTTTATAGGTGGGGGAAACTGAGGACCAGAGAGGTGGCATACCTTGTCCAAGGTCACTCAGCAGGTTCCTTTACTGTTAGTCATTCGGCTCAGTTATAAAGTATTGAAAGCCTATTAACATTTATCCATACACCTGTGAATATTCAGCCACTGTAAGCAAATTTATTTGAAGCAGCTGGGGTGCCATTATTCTTCACTTGGTGATTTGTACGTTTTTATGTGCTCATCAGGCATGTGTAGTAGACTGGGTTTGGTTTTTCTTAAGGATGGCGGCTCTCCCAGAGGTCTTGAACTGGCACCCTGTGAGCTGAATTTGGACTGCACCTGTTTTGTTTAGGAGGGGGAGGGGAGAGGGGAAGTCAGCGCTGTGTTTTAATTGAACAGAGCATGAGTGCCTTGAGGTTTGGTCTGTTACTCGCAGACTGTGTCTTAGTCTCCATAACTCCCTAATTCCTGAGGCCTGCTTTACTCATTCAAGTTTTCTGCATGGTCCATGATGGCATTTGAATTTGTGCTTCCAGAAACCATTAAATCAGAAAGTATTCCAGTTAGGCTGTGTTCTTTGGGGGGGGGTTCAGGTTAATTAACATTCACATTGATTTTTGCCCTGAAATAAACATTGCCGGTGTTTACATTGCTCAGTATAAAACAGGGAGTTGACTTTATTACCAATTCATTTTTAACATTTTTCACAGAAGGGCCTTTGTTGGTAGAATTCCCTACCTCATTTGTGTTTGCCGAATAAATGTCTGCTGACTGGTGGATAGAGTCATATGATGTATCTTCTGAAGACTTTTCTTTGATTGAGTTTAATACTATACCCTGAGGTGATTTTTTAATCATAAGTCGAAATCTGGGGCACCCAGCCGGCTCAGTTGATAGAGCGTGCGACTCAGGTTGTGATCTCCGGGTCCTGAGATGCAGCCCTGTGTTGAGCTCTGGGCTCAGTGGGGACGCTGTCCCTCTCCCTCTGTCCCCACCCCGTACCACTGGCTCTTGCTAGCTTTCAAATAAATAAATAAATAAAATCTTAAAAAAAAAAAAAACAAAAACCAACAAAACTTAGGTGAAATCTATTAAAGAAAAAAAAATGAAAGCGAGTTAGTTGTTCATCAGCATTAGTAGGAAAAAGAGACTCCAGTGATTGTTTTCTTCTCTTCCTCCCCTCCATCCTTTTGTCTTTCCTACGTGACTCTCCAGCTTTAGACAAACGACCTTCTGGGTGGGCCCCGGTGACTATCTTCTAGATTATCCAGAATACTTTAAAAAAAAAAAAAAAAAAAAGAATATTCAAGAGATTTAGGACTCCTTGACTAGAACCAGAGAAACCTGGGGCACTTGGGTCAATGGTGGAATTTCTGCACATAACTATTTGTGTACGTTGCTTTCTCAAAATGCAGTATGCTCTGACTGAATTTCTATGACGTGTATATCTCTCTCTCTCTCTCTCTTTTTTTCTTTTAAGATTTATTTGTTTATTTGAGAGAGAGAGAATAGGGGGAGGGCCGGATAGAATCTCAAGCAGACTTCCTGTTAAGTGCAGAGCCCCATGTGGAGCTCAACCCACAACCCATGAGATCATGCCCAGAACTGAAACCAAGAGTCAGCTGCTTAACTGACTGAACCATCCAGGTGCCTCCCTATTTCTGTCATTAAGTGTCTTCTGTCATATTTTCAGTGTGTTTCCCATGGAAAACTTGCCTATAGGATATTCTTACAAGTAAGCTTGGGAAATGCCTTGTATCCCAAGTCCTGTGTAGGCATCTGAACTACTACACGACTTGTTAAAGGTTCTGAGCAATATGGTATTTAAGGAACCTATTTTGTTTCACCTAACACAGCATCTCCCAAACTTAGCTGACCACAGGAACCTCTCTAGAACCTGTTGCTTTTTTATATCTTCCAAAATCCTTTAGCTATCTGCAGAATCTACTCTGAGGTTGCCACTCTGTAGAAATTGTATAAAAACATGGAATTATTTGTGAAGGGGTGGGACGTAATGCCGATTCCACTGAAATGGCTTTATTTTGTGAAAAGCAGGTTGTGAAATATGAAACAATGAAGAATTGAATTTCATGGGTTGGTATTATTTAAAATGATCAGAATAAATTAAAGTTGATTCATTCTTCATGATGTCTGGTGGGTTGCTTGAAAATACAGGGACGTGTTTCTCTTTTGGTGACTTGTAGATGATGCTCCAGTTTATAGCTTGTTGGACAAATGTGTTAACTATAGACTCAGATGGGCCTGCTCTGCCTCTTCTGGGCGTATTTGTTGATATCTTGTCATGGTGGTAAATCTTTCCACATACAAGCTTTTTTTTGGCTCTCATAATGATCTCGTGAGGTAAGTACAAAAAAATACATTTCCCCATTTTATTAAGGAAACTTTCTGAGAGCATCAGCCCCTTGTTCAGGGTCTCTTGGAGAGTTAATTTAGTGGATTAAATGTTTTAGCTTCACGCTTTCAGTCCCAAAACTAAACTTACTTTGTGTACCTCCAGGGGAGATCTGAAACCGTGGATTGTACCAAACCCTATGTTTTTTTGCTATACATACACACCTGTGATAAAGTGTAATTTATAACTTAGGCACAGTAGGAGGTTAAAAATAAGAACTAATACCAAAATAGAGCAATTATAAGTAGTCATGTGAATGTGTTCTCTCTTCCATATCTTCCTCTACTCACCCTTCTTGTGACGACGTAAGATGGTAAAACGCCTGCATGATGCGATGAGGTGAGGTTAGTGACCTCGGCATTTTGACGTAGTGTTAAGCAACTGTTGAACTTGTCATGATTCATCAGAAGAAGGATCATCAGCTCCAGACCTTGGCTGACCTCAGGCAACTGGAACTGTGGAAAGTGAAACCAAAGATAGGAGGACTGCTGTGTTTTGTGGGGAATAAATTCTATAATGAATGGGAAGCCACTTAGCCCAGTGCCATAGTAAGCATTTAGTAAGGGTAGATCGCAAATTTTATCACCTTTCAGGTGGAAGATTTGATGCTGGAAAATCACAAGTCTGTGGGCTATAACATTATGATTTTATATTTTAATTGGAGAATCATGGCCAATGAAAAATAAGAGTCTATGATAGGACTTATGAAAGCTTTGAGGAGAGAGCGTCATGGTGTTGGGGTGGTGATTATGAGGGTCTGGTACCAGGGTACAAGAATGACCTCAGTGAGCATGTGATTTGGGATATTTTGGTTGGAAGTAGCAGAAAATCTACCCTGAATCTACCTTAAGTTGGAAGTAAATTTATTAAAAACAAAGCGTAGGGACATGGAGTCACTTACAGAAGCTGAGGGACACGTGAAAAAAGGGATCAGAAGGGCAGATACTGGGCAGCTCCAGGGCTGCTGGCTGGAGGGTAACTGATGAACTACCTTTGTTGAATGCCTCTTGGAGGATGAATCAACCATTTTCTGTCTTTTTCTTCTCAAGATTCACATTCTGTGAGCACAGGCCCAAATGGCCCAGTGTTGGGGTGCCTGGCTGATTCTGTCAGAGCAGCGTGCAGCTCTTGAGCTCAGGGTTGTGAGTTTGAGCTCTATGCTGGACAGAGAGATTATTTAAAAAACAAAACAAAACAGAACAGAACAGAACAACAGCAACAACAACAAAACACCCCAAATCCCACAGACAGATGGCTCAGTTTGGAGAAAATACCCACACAGAGTACCTTGACTGGTGGAACCAATAAATCCTAGCCAGTGGAGAAGGAGCGCTTTCCTTCAACAAAACCGGAGTGCTCCTTCCGAGAGCAGGGGAAATAGATGCGGATGGTCAAAGTCCACCATGTATGAGAAACCTGGAGGTAAAAGTCCATCTGTAGTGTTGGTTGGATGATAAACAGAGAGTTGACTAGATCAAGACCTTTGTGGCAGGAGGATGCTGGGAAGTAAGTTGGGAGAATAGTTTGAGATGATGTCCTAAGGGTCCTGGGAAGCCACTGTAGGATTTTGGTGGAGGTTGAGGGTTACTTCTGGTTTTTAATAGCAAGATATGCTAAATAAATAACTTTAAAAAGGACTAGTGACTCTTAGATTAGTTTTTATCATTTTCGAGCCACCTCACACCTCCATGTCCTTGATTGTATTAGTTTTTGGCATTGGACTGCCAAGCAACCCCTTTGACTAGTATATTAAAAAAGACACAATCAAGGTGACATCCTTGATTGTTTTTTCACTGATTTATTTCCAAGGATGTTTGTTTTTCCTTGGAATATGTATTGGGAAATTGTATATTGTCAATATACAGTATTTATTGTCATTTTCTATGTACTGCTTTGAAATAACTGGCATATTCTTTTCATGGGGGTAAAAAGTCTCTCCAAATTGGCTGTTCCCAGTTACATCTATCTCTTAGCATAGCTCCTCTGTTAAGTCTTTAGTTTAATAGCAAAAACTACTTAATAATAATGCTTTCTATATTGAGTTATTCCAAGTAATTATAGCCAAACACAGACATAAAGTTATGAGCCAGAATTGTGTAGATATCATCTGGGTTTGCTTATCTTGCTCGGGGTCCCCAAATCCCTGAAATAAAGCTGACAGCACCGACTTTGAGAAGCGGCGGGTTTTAGGAAGTAATTCTGACACAGGCCCTTCACTGATGGTGTCTGCGCAGGAAGAGAGATTTTATACTTGGGAATGCAGTTTGAAGGGATTCTCAGGAGGGGGACATTGTGAGAAGAAAGGATCCCGTAATAAGAATTCATATACTCTCCTTGGAAATAGTCACACTTTAACTTGATTCCCAGTCGTACATGGGGTTGGCATTATAAAAGGCTTAGAAAATGGGCTCTTTTATCATAGCTGGAAGCCATCCTCTATATTTTTAAACCATAAACTTACCACTTTTATTAAAAAAGTGTTCTGCATCAGCATAACATGTTGGGAATGAGCCGACTTCTGAGTTCTAGCCCCACTGGGCTGCAGGGGAAATGAGGGACCCATGATGGTTTTTATGGTTCATGACCTAGAGAATCTTGCCATGATAAGGCCATTGGAACGTGGCCCGGACGGGTCTGTTGGAAAGACTGATCCCAGCTTTCCTGGCTACGGAGTCGTAATCTATTTTCTGTTGGACAGCTTCGTTATCAGCTTTTCCTTAGCTGATTTTTAGAAACTAACCGATTCCAAGAGGAAATAAGCGAGGGGTACAGGAGATAATTTGTAGCTACAGTTAAAAATTTGTTCATTAGGGGCACCTGGGTGGCTCAGTTGGTTGGGCCGCTGCCTTCAGCTCCGGTCATGATCCCAGGCTCTTGGGATCGAGACCCATGTCAGGCTCTCTGCTCAGCAGGGAGCCTGCTTCTCCCTCTCCCTCTGCCTGCCTCTCTGCCTACTTGTGATCTCTCTCTCTCTCTCTGTCAAATAAATAAATAAATAAATAAATAATCTTAAAAAAATTTGTTCATTGTAGAAACATTAAGGATCATCGTGGACAAGATTGGCAGAGGGAAGAGCGTTAAATAGCAGGAGGAAGACGTTGGTGTTCTGTTTGGTGGACGTTCTCTTGTATTCCACGTCTGAGGGTTTCTTACTGTGTGCTGTGCGTTAGCTAGCTAAACAGTCGATATTTAGTCTCGTTATTTTGAATTTACTTACCAGGAACTTTCCCTCAGGGTGTGTGTGTTGATGATATGTGTGGCATCTGGCTCATTCTTTCTGGGTTAACTTGGATTCTTTTTGTCTTTTTGAGCTCTGCTCGTGTGGGGTTTGCTGTTGGATGAGTAAGAGTGTCAGAGAGTGATGAGTGCTGGCAAGAAAGTAAAACCGGAAGCCCAGAGCAGGGGAGGGGGTGGGGGGAACATGCAGCAGGCTCCCTGGAGGAGGTGAGATTTGAGTTGAGACACAAATACTGGGTCAAGCCAGGCATGTAGGGTATCAGGGAGCCAGTGTTTCCTGCAGAGGAATGGCAAGCGTCAAGGCCTCGAAGTGGGAGTAAGGCTCAAAAAGTCCCAGAGGTTTGAAGAAGGTAATTGGGGTGGAAAAGGAAGAGCTTGAAACCGGCTCAAAGGCCATCGGAGTGAAGTTACGCGAAGGATGATTAATGGTGATTCTATATGAGGATTCAGGGCTGCGTGACGTGATGTTGCAGGAACTCTCAAGTCTTCAGCCTGAAAGATGTCAAGCCTTTTTAAGGGCCATTTCCAAAGAGCGGAATAGGCTAGATTTAAAAATAATAGCTTCTTGGGGCGCCTGGGTGGCTCAGTGGGTTGAAGCCTCTGCCTTCGGCTCAGGTCATGATCCCAGGGTTCTGGGATCGAGCTCCGCGTCGGGCTCTCTGCTCGGCAGGGAGCCTGCTTCCCCCCCCCCCCCCGCCTGCCTCTCTGCCTACTTGTGATCTCTGTCTGTCAAATAAATAAATAAAATCTTTAAAAAAAAAATAATAGCTTCTTTTGCTTTTAATGGGTCGTCTTTTTTTCAAATATGCTTCTATTTCAATAGCCAAAGCTTGACTGGCTGAGCTATTACAGGCTAGAGAGGAAGCAGGAGTGAGAGCACGTTGTGTAAGTGGTAACCTTCAAAGATCTTGGCGCCGGAGACTTGAGTTTGAGCCTGAGTTTTGTCACGGACAACCTATAGGACTTGGGGTCAGTAATGTCACCTCATTAGAACCCAGTCTATAAAAAGATGGTGATACCTCACTGCTAGTGTTATCCGAAGGATCACTGGGAATGACATATATAAAATGTTTATTTTGAATAATGTTACATATCGTGCATTTTTGGTTACATATTTGCAACCAAAGGGAGCTAAGAAGTAATATTCTTAGCAACTTGAAAAATCTAATTAAGGGTTCTCTTTAGGCAATAGAGCAGAAATAATTTTATTTTTGTGATCAAGCTATTTCTTTTTTAAAATCCTAAACTTTCACCAAGAAGAGCTTCTTCCAGTGGTTTCTTTCTTTTCCTTCTTTTTTCTTTGAGGCAAGACTATTCTCACTGAATTTGTGCATCCATGCTGGAGACAATAGGGGAATCTCATTTTTTTCACCATGCTTCAGGTGCAGAAGAACATTATCAAGTTCTTTATAAAAGCTTACTTGGAGGACCGTGGACTTTGGCTGAGGATCATATTTTCTTTTCTTTGTGTTTGGTATTTCCCTTGAGAGTGTAGTGGAAGCATTGACTTTGGCGGACACGAAAGGCAGAAATGGGGGTGTCTGGGTGGTTCAGTCAGTTAAGTGTCTGCCTTCGACATGGGTCATGATCTTGGAATCCTGGAATCGAGCCTCATGTGGGGCTCCCTGCTCAGTGGGAAGTCAGCTTCTCCCTCTCCCTCTCTCTCTCTCAAATAAATAAATAAAATCTTAAAAAAAAAAAAAAAAAAGAGGGCAGGAACGAATGGACCCTTTACTACAACTGGCCATTTTTGTGCTGAAATCCTTCCTTGTCCTAATCTCCCTGTCTAACCCTAAAGTCCCTTAAGTCCAGCCCTAGTGATTCTTTCTACCTGAAGCGTTCACCTGCTCTTCTGACCCATCTGGATCCCTTCCCTCCTTGAATTACTTGTATGCAAAGTGTCTCCCCTTCCTAGTTTAGATCTACTGCAAGTAATGCATTCTCTTTACAGTCAGATGCTATCATTTTCAACATGTGCCGTCATGATAACAGTGTATTTTCGGGAAGAATAATGACACATGTCAACATTATTAGGTAATGAAAAACACGTGTTCAGATATAGAAATGTTAAAAAAAAAAAAAGCCAAGTGTACAAAAGCAAGGTTATAGTTTTGAAAAGGGGATATTTTAATTTTGCATGAAACATCTCAGAAATCGAATTATTTCAGCATTCTTTAAAGACTGGGAGAACGCTTTCCTTGTGCCCAGAACCTGCACAGAATCTGTTAGATGACAAGTCTGTCCTGATCTTTGTGACATGCTCCCTTGTTTGGGTTTGTAACCGTTGACTGCTGTATAGTATAATTTGAACGATGTGAGGTCCTCCAGCTAAGTTCTTCGACTACCCTTTATCCTTTTTCTGTACCCTCTGGGCACTGATACCTTGAATGTCCAACATAGACCCATGCTGGAGTGCAAACTGTTTTGGTTCCCCATGCACGATGGGTATAAATACAGAAACTGAGGGTAAGCCTTTAGAGATGGAATACTAATTTCACAGAGCAGTTGTACCTCTATCATGTTTCATAATAAAACAAAATGTGAGGCTTGTATTTTGCATGCGTTTTCTCTTTATTTTTCTAGTAATTTATTTTTTATTTGTATTTTGATACTTTTTGCAATAAACCCCTGATGCTTCCCCACCAACGGTCTGAGGAGTGCTGCTCTAAAGCCATACTTTCCAGCCCTGGTTACAGAAGACACTGACGTGGAAGAGTTTTTAAAGAAACGTCCATGCCGGGGATCATAGCGCACATCAGAAATTTTTTCTCTTTTTGACGTGTTTTTTAAAACCCCTATGCTTAGAGTAATATTGGGTTAAGGTTGAGGTCCCCTGTGTGGAACCCCTGACATTTTGTTGAGCTGTTTGTGAATACTCGGTTTCCACAGAAGTTGGGGAGGTGTCCATGATGAGGCCCTTCTGTCTCCTTTTACCTGCTCAAGCTTTGTGTCAAGATGCTGTCCGAAGGGGAGGCAGTCACCGCTTTTCTGCATGTGCCAGGTGCTTTCTGTACGTGGGGATCAGCTCCTGGCTCTGTCCTCGCTGAGCTTCCGGTCTGGTAGGGGTGGGGTGAGTGCCTGTAAATCAGGTTATGGACTGAATGGGCAGGGGACGAAGACCAGGAGAATGAGAGGGAGGTAGAGATGGGAATAACAGAGCCAGGACATTCTGGGCTGAGGGATGGTAGAAACGCAGTCCTAGTTGGATGGGGGTGTGCTCATGGAGAGTGGTGGGAGATGGACTGGGAGGGGCATGAGGGCCAGACCACAAAGCCCTGAAGGCCATGCTAAGGGGTTTGGATTTTATTCCAAGGGCAGCGGCTAAGCTGTTTTGGGATTTTGAATAGGCAGTGAGCTTCCCGTCACCTTGTTGACATTTCACAGGCTGAATAACCCTTTGGAGATGTTGTAGGTGAGAAGGGCCTTGAGATTAGGTGGCCTAATCACCCCCTCCTAGTCCTGAGACCGTGATTTTGGGTCAAGCAGGCAAAATAGAAAATAAGGTAGTGCCAGCTGTAAGGTTTTATAGGCGAGATAAACACGACACCAGGCGAAGTGGGTGCAAGGCAAGATTTATTAAAGGCACTCTCCCTCGAAGTTTCAAGGCTCAGGAGAAGGGGAGCCAGGAAAGTTGCAACACCAGCCACTTGGGCCCATCTTTCGTATTTTGTGGTGCCAGCAGCCACCGACGTGCGGTGTTGCTGCTCTGTCTGGTATTAGTTGGGAAGGTAAGAGCCGAATCAAAAAGTTGTATAATCCCGATGACGTCCCCGAAGATGAAGTGTGTTCCTGTCTGGTTTATGAGATCTCCATGGTCTCAAGGAATTTAAAATGATTTTCTGTGCTCGGTTTTAGGCAAATTGAAAATTGGGCCATTTATAAAAAGCACTTAGGAACTTTGATTAAAGCAAAGCAACTGACAAAGGAATAAAAACAAAAGCCTTCCAGGAAATACCTTCTTTCTTCTCATTTAGGGGAACTGATCTCTGGGGAAAGGGTGTACATTTGTGTGTGTGGACTCTCTTGGTTTGTAGGACACTTGATAATAACATTTCTTGAGTCCTTTCTGGGGGCTAGGGATTTAATGCTCGCTCTGACCGGTGAGGTAAGGAACTACTATTATCCCTGTTTTGGAGATGCAGAAACTGCACTCTGGAGAGAAGAAATGACTTGCCCAAGGTCACGCCCAACTAGGCAATGGCATCGTGGGCATGCAAACCCAGGTCCCTTCCTTGGGCTCTTGTTCACTGCTCCTGCATCACTTAATACTTCAAGGCAAGGATCACTTGCTAAATGTGGATAAACATCATTTTTATTTTTAACCCAATTGACTCTGTGGCCTTATTCCAGCCATCTCCAGATACCCACGGCCCCTTTTGTTCTCTCCCTTTGATCTTTAATTTCTGATTCTCTTAAAGTTCCTTAGGGCAATTTTAATTTTCTCTTATGTTTCCTGAGGTTAATAGCAATGTTGGAAGGTCAGTGCTGCTGGTCTGGTCCTAACTCTCTAGCTTGAGATGAAGGCTTGCGTTCCTGCCCAGCGCTTCTCCCTGGTGGGGAGCATGCATAGTTTTCCGCAGTCAGGTGCTAGCAGCAAACTCGAGCAGCCCCGCCCCGTTTGCAGAGGCGCTGGGAGAGCTCTGGTTGTCTCTCCCAAATTGGGATAAGGGGGAGGGAGCCGCAGGCTGGTACAGGTAAGAGAGCCCAAGCTGTGTTTCTTCACAGCTAACACTCAGCCCTACTGCTTCAGCCTCCAGGAGGACCATGGGAGTTTCCTGTAGGAGTGAATGTCTCCCTTTGAGGGTTAACTGGTACATATTCAAGAGCCTCTGTGGGCTCTGTCTTCTTGTATGGCTTGGAATTTCATTGGGAAGGAGCCATCTTGGCTCTTTTGCTTTTACTCTACTCCTTGAAGCTAGACTTCCAGTTAGACGGGTGGCAGCCTGTGGCTTCTCTCGTTGGTAGAGACTCTGGAGGTAGGAGTGGTGTCCAGAGACCAAGTTCTCTGCAAAGACAAGGCTCAGAGATGCGGGAGAGTTCTCTCTCCTTCACTTTTGCTTGTTTGCCTTCCTTCTGTTGGTACAGGACTCACATACCAACCTGTAGGATTGTTCAGGAAGCAGAAGCAAATCTAGATCCTTCTGCTCCGTGATGCTGTATTGAAAGTTATTAATCCACATTAGAGAGCTCTCACAAAGAGGTTTTGTCATTGTGTTCTTTAGTGTTTAGTATCATGGGGAAAAATTACAAAGTGTGTTGTCCTTTTGGGAAGAATAGTCTTGGTAATTCTTTTTGTATGGTGAAAATGGTGCTTTTTAATAATAATGAATTTTGAGACCTGGTGGGTATCTTCTGAAGCAGAAAGAGCATGTACTGGTAAAAGCGATAATTATTGGAACTCTGTGGGATAGCAGGCATTTGTGGGAATTTTTAGGCATTCTTGGATACATAAATGCAAATTCGCGGAGGTCGATTAGGAAATGAGAACAGTAGAATTAGTCTATACAAAATTTGCTGTTTTCCCAGAAACTGGGGATTGGACCAGAGCCCTGGTATAGCTTGAACAGCAGTTATTTGTGTGTGTAGATAAACGATTTGCACCATTCTGAAGCTCAACAGAAATATTTTTCAATAGGAAAAAAACCTCTTGCTGTAGCAGTTCTTTCTTTTCCACAGTGGTGGAAAGCAGCGAGGGAGAGAATGTTTTTAATTGAAATCACAGAACTTCATCTCAGCCAACTTTCAATTGCTTCCCCTGTGCTGCATTTTGCCAGAGT
The DNA here is from genome assembly GCF_002288905.1 of Enhydra lutris kenyoni. Lineage (NCBI taxonomy): Eukaryota > Metazoa > Chordata > Mammalia > Carnivora > Mustelidae > Enhydra > Enhydra lutris. Next base: position 22,729,276 of record NW_019154094.1, on the reverse strand, counting down.
TTCAAACAAGCCTGTACAAGAAAGGAAAAGAATGTGGTATTCACAGATACTAAAACACTGTGAAAACAACGCTGATATCTTGAGCTAATTTAGTCACTGTGCTTCTCTCTCCATTCCACAGAGGCTGAACAGAACTGTAATTCATGCGCCGGCTCTCCGCGCCGCTGTCTCCGAGCTGGCCCTCCCTAGTGCCACTCTTCATCTCTGCATGGCCCGTCCTGCCTTACTTGCCCTTCGCCGTCTGTGGCCTCACCTTTTCCTTTCTTGTCTGTTGATTATTTTTGTTACAGATCTTTTGTGTAAGATTCTGAGTTGTGAGTAGTATAATGCTCATGAGCAAAAGTAAGAAGGTGTATATTTGAAGGGTACCTGAGAGTACCCAAGGTAAGGGATTTTGTCAAGCCTTAGAAACACCCTGGGACTCAAGACTTGGAATGTTGTCAGGTTTTCCTGTAGGTGTTTCCCTCCCCTCCCCTGGAATGTGCTCTTCCTTCCTTCTTCTCTTCTTCTCTTAAAATAGACTCTTCTGCCTTCCGGAACAGAGACTGGCTACCCACAACTCTCAGCATACATTTCTTCCAGGCTTAGGCAGGCTGAGGTTGGAATCTCTTAGTTCTTGTTGTAAGTTTCAGGGAGAAAGAACTATGATTGGTTCCTAAGGGCCCGGATCAATGAACTGTGACCAGTGCCGTGGAGTGTGTCATGCAACTATCGTGGTTGGGAGTGTGTCTGTTTTGACTAGTAGATTGGGGTGAGACAATGGCTAGGTAAGTGTGTGTGTATGTGGGGGGCAGGGTATTTGCCAGGGAACCTAGGGGGGTTCTCCACAGTTGGATTTTATGCTCGTTTGTTGGACCTCGTATTTACTGCCCCCCATCTCAACTCCATCTTCATTGGAACCTAGTCATATTGTGGTGAGCATTTACATGCATGGTGTTGGACAGCCAGGTACAGGAAAGGAATTGTGTCCAGTATACTTTAGTAAGTATTTATTGAGTGCCTATTGTATGCTGAGCCCTATGTCTAGTCTGATCCTAGAGAACTGATACATGCCTCATTTTATTTTCATCTACACCTTCATTACCTCTTCCCAGTTACAACCTGTGTTCTCTGTCAACCTCTTACCCATTATGCTCATCATGGTGAGTGAGAAGTTATTTTGAAGGTTGGTTAGTGATGTTTGAGTTACACCTTTCACGTCCTATTTGGTGTGATTTAAAGAGTTAATGAATTCAAAGAAGCCTGACATATGAAAGATTAAAGTAAGAAATGCATGTGTCTTTGCAGTAATATCCAAGGTATAATGAATGGGTATGTGCTGCCTATCACTTGTCCCAAAGACATGCAAAGCAAAATTTCCCAGTCAGATGGAAAGCTCATTTTATTCTTGGTCCAGGTGATTGTAATCATGGGGCGCATAATAATGTGAAAACTGATCTGAAATTCTTCTTTGAACTTTAATTATTCTCTTTGATCTAAGTGTACAAGTGATTAACTCCAAGATATGTGATAAACATTCCTTTCCTGTTTTCTTTGGAAACAAGATGTGGATTTCCATGGATGTAAGGCCATTTTAGCGCACTCATTTTGGACTTGACAAAGACTTCTATGGTATCTGGAAAAATTAATGCATCATGGAGAGTTTGTTTTAATTTGCATTCCTTAATCCGTTTTCACTTTAATCCCCCTTTGCAAGTCTAATTCAAAATGTAAGCAAGTTAGCTGAAGTATATTAGAAATTATATTAAAAATCTCTGTGGGGTCTTTGGTGTATGTATGCAGAATTAACATTGATGCCAAGGTCCTTGCTATAAATTAATTTTCCAGCAGAGAAAATGAGGAGAGCTCGTAATTGTTCCTTCTGTTTCCAGCCTTCTTCATTTTATTCCTCTGCTGTTGTCTGTAAGAGATTTTAACCCAGACATGGAAAAGGGATGGTAGTTTTGGGCATGGGTCATATTTCCACTGTCCATCAGCACTGCTGAACACATCTTCTTTTCACCTGAGGTTGACATTCTTCTGTGTCCCTATATTGACATTCTTCTGTGTTCCTGTTCAGATTCCATGTGATCTGTTTTTATTTCATGGTACGCCCAATTTCTTCAGACGAATGACCATAAAGTTGCATGTTATCAGTAAGAATTATGGAGAGGAAATAGAGCTCCATAACTGTGGACTTCCTACCTCTGATGGCTGATTTCATGGAGCTCGATTCTCTTGCTGTGGATTTCACAGTGTGAATGCAATTTCTGTTTCTGAAAGATGGTCATCTTATCCCAAGCATTTATTCTTAGGTATTCTACAGAGAGAAAGAGCTATTTATGGCTATATCTTGAATCAAATATTTAGACATAGGGAGCAAATATTTGTCTTTCCTGAAGACAGTATGCCTTTAAGAGTGGCTCATGTAGTAGAATGTTGGGGAAGTGCTTAAATGCTTTTCATTAATTTTCTAAAGCAAGAGTGATACATGTTTATTACAGAAATATTTGAATGAACAGACCCCTCCCCCTACAATTGCTTGTAACCCCATCAGTCAAATGTACCCAATATTATTCTTTTGGGGTATGTTATTCCAGGTATATTGTATATGTATGGGTAAAGCTAAAATTTATATTGAGGTATATACACTTTGCTACTTGAATTTCTAGTTCCTAATAAATCATGAACGTGTTGCCTTGTCCCAAAAAAGCCAAAAACCATAAAATGATTTTACACTGTCATTTTAAAGGTTTGCGTAGTATCTCATTGTATGACATTATTAATATAGCTTTTTCCTTATTTCCAGTTGTCTTGATTATTTCCTGGTTTTCACTTTTTTTTTTTTTAAAGATTTTATTTATTTATTTGACAGAGAGAAATCACAAGTAAGCAGAGAGGCAGGCAGAGAGAGAGGAGGAAGCAGGCTCCCTGCTGAGCAGAAAGCCCGATGTGGGGCTCGAACCCAGGACCTGGGATCATGACCTGAGCCGAAGGCAGCGGCTTAACCCACTGAGCCACCCAGGCGCCCTGGTTTTCACGTTTTTAAACAACTCCATGATGAACATCCTCACAGCTGCATCTTTGCCCACATGATTAATGACTCCTGGAAGTGCTTCCCAGATGCAGAATTCCTGAATACAATGTTTTCCTAAGGTTTTGTTTTTCGAAATCACATTTAACCAAGGTATCCTCTGTTGAGAACTTGCCATCAGCTCTGGGCACGGTTGACCTTTTATTGTGACTACTGCTGCTGCCGCTTGTCACGATGATTACTGTTTAACATTCTGGTGGTTTCAGTTTTGACTGGGACTCCATTCTCTTCCTTACCTCTGTCTTCTACTTGTGCCTCGTGTTGAGGTCTGTTGCAACATTGGCCTTTGGCTATGGCCTTTAGGGAGAAAAATTCACAGCTGGTAGAAATGTGATCTGGCCAAGGCTTCCTCAGCTGGGTTCCTGGGTGTTGCTGATCTGATCCTCTTTGAGTATCCCTTCTGAGTGTGACAGGTGTGCCCTGGTAGTGAGTCAGTGTTCCTCTCCACATTGGAGGAGCGCCAAGTGTTTCCATTGCAAAGGCACCAGGTATCTCTGAGTTTCTAAGGCGGCTAGGCAATGCTGAATAATTAATTGGTTTCCAGGAGATATTACTTGCTACGGTTGGATATTCCTTTGGGTTTTCTTCCAAGTATAGTTTGATTATTGAGAAATCCTTCTAGATGATAAAGATGTTTCAAAGTGTGTTGATGGCACAGATAGGCATTGTTTTTCAATATTAATATGGAGGGTAATTTGGCTTAATTTTGGATGCAGCTTCACCATTTAGATGACTTTGATTTTAGCCATTAACCATACATTGGCACTTCAGATTGTAACTAATTTAGCTTAAGTTATTCCCTTTGATTAAAAAAAAAAAAGCTGCAGGATAGATGGTTATTAATCATATCAGGATTCTTTGTAGGGGTTTGCAGAGAAAAAATTTGATTACTATGTGCAAAGTACTGACCGTTGGGTCTTGCCTTCCAGAATGAATGATAGTAATTTTGAGAATTCTGGCCTCTGACTCTGAGGTGACAGTTTGATTCTGAACCTTCAAGGTGCCACTTACACAAACCCAGACCAGCAAATGCTATGCATCTATCACTTTTTTTTTTTTTTTTTTTTAAAGGAGGCTCAACACCCAGTGTAGAGCTTAAACTCATGCCTTTGAGATCAAGAGTCACATGCTCTCCTGACTGGGCTAGCCATGCGCCCTTTCCCTTTTTAAACTGAACTCTGCCCCTAACCTGGGGCTCGAACTTATGACCCTGAGCTCAAGAGTTGTGTGCTCCAGCGACTGAGCTACTCAGGCACCCTGGCATGTTTTGTTCTTTAATGTCTGGGTCAAGGCATTGGGTGGAGAGAAAAGGGATTGACACAGAGGTATTGAGTTTTTAATTTATTTTTATTTAAAGGAATTTTTTTTAAAAAAGCTATTTGGGGCACCTGGGTGGCTCAGTGGGTTAAAGCCTCTGCCTTGGGCTCAGATCATGGTCCCAGGGTCCTGGGATCGAGCCCCATGTCGGGCTTTCTGCTCAGCAGGCAGCCTGATTCCTCCTCTCTCTTCTGCCTGCCTCTCTGCCTACTTGTGATTTCTGTCTGTCAAATAAATAAATAAAATCTTTAAAAAAAAATAAAAAGCTCTTTATTTATTTGTGAGGGAGACAGAGAGTGCATGAGCACAATGTGGGATGGGTAGAGGGAGAGAGAGGAGAAGCCCAAGGAGACTCTGAGCTGAGTGCAGAACCTCATGCTGGGCTCCATCCCCCGACCCCAAGATCACAACCTCGAGATCACGACCTGAGCCAAAACTAAGGGTTGGAGCTTAACTGACTGTGCCAGCCAGGTACCCCTAGTTTTAATCAATCAATCAATCAATCAATCAATCAGTTAAGAATGTGTGTGTGGGGGGAGTGCAGAGGGAGAGAACCTTCAAGCAGACTCCCTGCTGAGCGTGGAGTCCTATGAGGGGCTCTATCCCTGACCCACAAGATCATGACCTGAGCTGAAACCGAGAGTCTGATGCTTAATCAGCTGAGCCATCTAGGTGCACTGAGGTCCTGAAGTTTTAAATTAGACATTCTGTCTAATGTACTGGCTGTATCCATCTAGGGAGCAAGTGCTGGCACTGCCCACTTACAAGACAAGAGGTATGGTCTCTTTTATCCCCGGCACTTTACTCCACCCCATCATGAAATTAAGGGCTCATGGATTGATTGTCAACTTTTGCAAGATCATGTACATATTGCTAAGTCTTCCATGATTACACAAATAGCTAAAAAAGAGATGTCTTGATTTTTTTTTTTTTGAATTAATAACATGATTAAATGTCACCGTTTCCAATCCTTGTTATTGTTCAGTCCTATTTGGATATGTCACAAGGATGGGTGTGTGTTATTTTGACCTCTTGAAGGTTCCATGACAACAGTAAACATTCAGTTTGCAGGTTTTCATCAGGCAATAAATCTGGGCGATGCAAGCGGCCTCAGCCTGCTCTAAAGATGTGTTGTGAAATTTCTCATGCCAGAAGAGGCACTCATAGTTGGGATTGCCGTGTTCAAGGCCACTGACAGTGATGACAGAATTCTCCTTTTGGACTTGACATCAGATGGAGTTTGTGGCTCACTGGGTTCTCTGTTGCCTGGGTGTGTCTTATTTTGGCTTCATTTGATGGTTTGCACCATTGATGGAGGCGGTTCCTGTTCTTCTCAAGGAATCTCTTTGCAGAATACGCTTGGTATTTTTTTTTTTTTCTTATACTAATTCTCAAATAAAAAACAGCCCCAAAAACCCCAAAACAAACCCTAACATTCAATATCATTGCTAAGGCTAAGAATACTTTATAATAGGATTTCCAGTTAAGATTGCTGCCTTTCCAAAATCTGATAATTCGTGTTGAGATACTGTTTTGGCAAAATTTTCATGGGGTGATTTACTTTTCTTTCTTTCTTTCTTTCTCCCTTTGGCAAAATTTTCATGGGATGATTTACTTTTCTTTCTTTCTTTCTCCCTTTGGCAAAATTTTCATGGGATGATTTACTTTCCTTCTTTCCTTCCTTCCTTTCAAAACAAACAAACAAACAAACAAACAAACATGGCAGTGCCTGGCTGATTCAGTCTGCAGAGTATGCGATTCTTGATCATAGGGTCATAAATTCAAGCTTCAGTCGGGCGTAGAGATTACTCAAAAAACAAACAAACAAAGCCTTAAAAGACAATATGGGTCCCAGCTTTCACCAAACAGTCAAGTGTCAGTGGTGTGTTCTACTAGTATGGTGTAATGGAAATCACAGCTGATTGGTAGTCACATGGGCCTGTTCTAACCTCTTGTACTGTCGTTTACTAATTGTGTGACTTTGGGCAACTCACGTAACCTTTCTAAAACTCCATTTTTTTTTCACTGTTAGAAATCTTAATATTCATGTGTATTAGGGATTATGGCAGAAATTGCAGTGTTATCTCCCATATTCCTCTTAGAGTATGACTTGGACCCTCCTTCTATGGGAGGGTAGGGGGTTGTGGTGTCTGTGTACCTTTTCTTTGTGTCAGGGGAGTTTGTGCTGATGGTGGAAATGCCAAGATGGGGGTCATCAAACGTGACAGAGTTTCCACTTGCTCATCTTGAGACATTGATTCTGGTATCCGTCTGGTAGGCGGTGAGAAATTCAAGCAGCCACCATGAGTGCCAGCTGTTCATGAGTGTTGCAGTGGACAACGCTTGCTGAGGTTCCGATCTTCCTAGCCCCTAGCTGTGGAGTTAACCTCCATTTTCCCAGAGGAGGCTCCAGGTGTCAAGGAGCAGAAACAAGACATTTCCATCAGGTTCTATATAAAATCTTGACCCACAGAAATTTTGAAAGATAAAATTATTGTTGTCTTTTTTTTTTTTTTTTTAAAGTGAGCTATACCCAATGTGGGGCTTGGACTCGCAACTCCAAGATCAAGAGTTGCATGCTGTAGGCCTGAGCCAGCCAGGTACCCTATGTTGTTTTCTTTTTTCTGGTGGCAGGTAATTGACATAGAACATGGTATTAGTTTCAGGTGTACAGTGTAATGATTTCCTATTTGTGTATATTGTGAGACCATTACCACATAAAGTCTCATTAGTATCCATTATTATAGATGAATTTTTTTTTTTTTCTTGTGGTGAGAACTTTGAACATCTAGTATTGTTATCTTAAGCCATGATGTTTTGGGATGTTTGTTATGTAGCAGTAGATAAGCAGAACAAGTTTATTGTGAGATTCAAATGAAACAGTAATTATATTTCTAGGTTTGATGGCTGTCTGACCTTGGGCAAGATATTTAACTTTTCTGTGGGTTTTTTTCCCCGCTTAACTTTAAATGGGGCCAATAGTATCTCCCTCTTAAACTTATGTGAAATACTGATTTAATACTCCTGAGATACTCAGTAAGTGTCAGTTGTCATCATTTTCCTTTAACCTGTATTATTGGAAACTGAGAATATATGGAGACTTATGTTCATTGTATTATGATTTTTAAATGAATAAATGAAATAAATTTTAAGTGCCTTTCTCTAGGCAAGAAACTAGTGGGGCTTTTGGATATCAAAGTTTGAATGTGATGTTCGTGAAATGAAAAAAATGAAAGAATAATTAAAAATGAATCTGTTATCTAGTATCTGCCAGACATTTATTTTATATATATATATATATTTATTTTATATATATATAAATATATATAAATATATATATATATATATATATATATATATATAAAAGATTTTATTTATTTATTTATTTGAGAGAGAGGGAGAGAGAGAGAGAGAAGGAACAAGGAGAAGGTACAAATGGAGAGGGAGAAACAGATTCCACGCTGAGCAAGGAGCCCAATATGGGACTCGATCTCAGGACCCTGGGATCATGACCTGAGCCGAAGGCAGACAGTTAACCAACTGAACCATCCAGGCGCCCCTATTTTATAAATTTTACTGAGATTGTATACATTCAGGAAGCTCTGGCTTCAGTTGATAGAAGGAGGCATAAAAATTCTAGTATAAGACATCAGTAGAAGAAGCATTGTTGTGGAAGAGTGGGAGGTAGGAGGGAATTCTTATTTAATTCATATTACGTACTAAGAGCTGAGCTACAGGCTTCTACCACTGTCTTTGACTTATATACTCTGAGGCAGACATTAAGAAACTAATGGTGTGTTACTAAATCTTTGCTGTCCCCCAAATGGGCTTTGTTAGTATCCTCTGATGGCTTACATGGGGAAGGCATGACACTTAACCAACTGAGCCACCCAGGCGCCCCTTAACCCTCTATTTCTCCAACTTGCCTGATTGTAAGAATCACCCTAAAGCATTTTTTAAAATACTGGGCTCCATCCCAGACTGACAGAATCCAGACTTCCGGGGATTCCCTGATTTTTAAGTACCCCAGGTATGTCTTATGATTAGACTTCTCTGGGAGACACTAAGAAGAGGCATGTAAAGCCCATTAGTTAAGACTCAAGAAAAAAACCCACAAAACTTAGCTGGTGTAGTCATTGTATTTATTGTAAGGTTTTAGGTATGTTCTTTTACATTATGGTCTGTAAATTTATTTATGTAGTTCTTGAACAATTCCTGAAAAAAAAAAAAAAAAAAAAAAAATATGTACAAATATTGATAAGCCAGTTAAGTAAAATCTGTTTCTGCTTTTAATTTTAATCTCATTATTTTTCATGAAAAAGTTATGCTTTTTCCTTTCTTTTCTGCAGTATGGACTGTCATAACTACTTTAATGAGTTTTCTCTCCACTACCCAAGCCTTTTGAGGCTTAGGAAGCACCATGGATAGAGATTTTTTTCCAGTAAGATAATTAAAGAAAAATAGCTTTGTAGTTAGGGTCACTGAATCCGGAGGGAGTGTACCCACTGGCTGCCCATCTGGCTGTGACTGGCAGTCTTCATGTTGTATGTTATATGATAATTAGACTGAGACTAACTGTGTTGGTGACTCTAATTAAAGAGCGTGTTTTCCATATAATGAGTAACTATAATGAGTTTTTTATATAAAGAATCTATTTAGAATGCTGTGTATGTTTGTGTGTGTGTGTGTGTGTGTGTGTGTGTGTGTGTCTCATTGTTTCCCATAATCTTGTCATAATTGGTTGGTTACTTGTCACAAATTTGAACCGGAACCACATGGTTTTGTGTCACAGTCTTTCAGCCTTCTAGGACTGTATATGTGTTGTTGAATACTTTGAAGCATGGTTGCTTTTGTGATCGTTGGTTACATTGTATCTCATGTTGTCTTCTGCTACCTAATGAGGAAAAGTAACTCTAATGTTAAATCTGTATTATATATATTATGTATATAATATATATAATGTATATAATATATGTATATAATATATATAATACAAATATTTGCCTCTTCACATTTTAATTTATTGCTTCGTAATGCCCTAGTGGCCTAGGTTTGCCTGATGTTTATTTTACTTCATCTTTCTATAAGTTTTAAAATTTGAGTTTTAATGGTGTTATTGATTGTGCTTCCCTATGGCCTAGGTTCAATGGTTGGCTGATGGAGGATGCTAAGGTCATATTGCCAGAGTTAGAGTATGAGCTCCATAAATTATTTTTTGTCATGATGATTATTGGCCTAATTTTTTAAAAAAATCAATCAATGTTTAAAAATTACAAATGCGTTGTAATAGATCTTGTCATCTTAACAGTTGAAATGTCATTCTGTTTCGTTCCAGGTTTATTTGTAGTGCTTCAGCTACCCACCAACAGATACGGTGGGCGTTCAGGTGGTGTTTCTTGCTGGTGTAGTTCTAAAACTCAGATCTGGGTGCAGTTCCAGCTCTACGAAGGACCTTGGGCCCATTCTTGAACCACAGTGGCCCTCAATGTGAACCTCTGTAAGTGGGTAGGCCATTGTCTTGTACTTACTTCAACTCTCAGTTCTTGGCTAGGTGACTCTGCTTGTCCTTTAAACTCCTGTTTGGGTTGTATCTAGTGTTAAGGTTGCAAGGTTCTTGAAAGTCCTTTGGTCCTTTGGGAAGCTGGGTCTCAGATATTGGTCCTTGGCTCTCTGCTGGGTCTCGTTCAGATGTAAATTTGGTGATGTTGAGGCACAGGCTGTCCTTCTGGTGTGTGTGAATGTATGCATGTGTGCGCTTACGTGTGTGTTTGTGTTTGTGTGTTTCAGAGGGCAGATAGCGTGTTTCCAGTGTCAGTGGGGGCTGGGGCCTGATCTCATGTTGCCGACTTTTGTTACTAATTTCTTCTGTGAACAACATGAGTTGGGCATTAGGATTACAACCTGTTGAAGGCTGTAAAGCGGCTTCCACATTTGTCTTTTCTAAGGAGAACTGCAGTGAACGTCCTTGTACGTGTGCAGACATCCTTGTGCTGAACCCCTGTGGACAGATGCCCGTAGACTGACATTCTGCTCAGGTTTTTGACGGCATCTCCTCTAGGAAGCCTTACTTGACAACTTGTTCCAAATCCTCCTGCATCCCCTTTCCCCTAGGTTAGGCACCCTTTTTATGCCTCCATTATGCACCACACCTATCTTTTTAAAAGTATGTCTCCTTCTCTACACCCCTGCCCAAAGACTTAGAGTTCTTTGAAAGTAGATATGGCTTCCTTCATATTTATATGTCCACAACCTGCTCAGTGGGGAGTCCGCTTCCCCTTTCCCTCTACTCCCTGCCCCCCACCTCCATACTCTCTGCCTGTTTCTCTGAAATAAATAAATAAATAAATCTTTAAAAAAAAAAAAAAGAATGTGAATGGGATAGTTTAAATTATTCAAAATTGTATTGTTTTATTGACAGTGTATTGCTAGGAAATGGGTAATGAAAGATTCTTTAATGGCAATGTGTTCATTCTTCTAGTAAGGTTTTATTGCAAGTTAGCAATTAACCAGTCTTACAGTTTTGTTTTGGATGATGATTCACAAGTTTTTGCAGTCATTTTAAAAAATAACGTGCCTTGTATTTTCTTATTACAAAAGTGATAGAAGTTGATTGACAAAACTACAATTATCTTGTATTTTAACACTCAGTAAAGATCAGTGTGAACCTTTTCCTTCAGCATTTAAGAAAGCATGCTCTTTATTATTATCCTATCAGGATGTTCCTCAGAAGAATTCTGTTGGAGAACAGTTTTTGACAAATGCTGCATATGTTCTAGAAAGCCTAAATACGCATTAGCTAGCATCTGACCAGGGAGCTTCTAGCCCTGTCTCTCTTCCCCATTTTAGCTTTTATTAAGGTGCCAGCAAACTAGTATTCCCTGGAGTTGACGTTGAGAAATGCTAGTATGGCAAAACATTTCTTTTTAGTGTTTTTAAATCTATGTGTAATGAGCACCCATTAACATAGGTTCATTTACTTTGAAACAAAAATGGATTCATTCCTTAGGTACTGTGTTTCAGATTGCTTTTTTATTTTATAATTCATGACCATCTTTCCTGCCAATATTTAATACTCTACATCATAGTTTTTATAGTTATGTAGGACTTTATTCTGTGGATTATTTCATATATTATTTGAACAATCCTATATCGTTGAACATCGAGGTTTTAAAAAATGTCCGTGAACAACTTTGTAGCGCAAATCTTAATTACTTTCTTAGTTCAGGCAACTGTAATTGTCCCCTTGTTTTACGTGTGTGCTGGCATTGAAAGCATGTTGCTGTTTCATCCCTAAAGATCCCTTTCTCAACTTCGTATCTGAAGTCCTAGCTCATGGGTAGCTTTTGTGGTAGGTATCTGGCTCACCGACTTGTTATTCACAACAGCGTTTTATGTACTCGCTTAAACAGGATGAAATTCAGAAAGGTGGTATTCCAAAATTTGCTGTGGAATGGCTTTTAAATTATATGCTCCTTCGTCATATGGGAAATAGAATGTCACCTATCTTGTGAATTCCAGGCCAATATACACAAAAATGGTGAGTCCACCTGTGGTTTTTCTTGGCCCGTGGTGTTACTCCTCTGCGTCATATATGTTTAAAAGTTGTTTGGCATAAGTTTAGAATGTGCAGGAAGTCACTAATGGTATGCAAGAGTAGTCATCACTATGGCCCATTGGGTAGCTGAATAGCTAAGAGGTCAGAGAATTATGACCCTGGACTGCAAATAATGAGTGTATTGCTCAGCCCAGAAGAGGAAGGTCTGTGCTGATCCCAAACCTGTAGCACCCACTGGACTTCTAAGATTACTAGCAACCAAATAGTGTTCTTGCCTTTTTTTTTTTTTTGTTAATTGTTTATGTCATGGGTAATGTTCTTGCCTTTTTAAATTGATGGATCTTTCTCTTCTGCTCTCACACATTTTCCCATACATATTAGATGCTGGTGGCCATGGTAAGTTAATTCAGCCATCTTACTCTGACCTAGGGATAATTTAATCACTGTCTCCATTTATCAGCCATTGTATTATCTAGGTCAGCTGAAAGACCACTCTGGATAAGGGTGGTGGTTCACAGTCTTTCAGAGTCTATATTTCAAAATATTTCAGACACCCAGTTTTAGTTAATATTACTTGTACTCTCAGGATATGTTAGTTTGGGAAAACAACTGTGAATCTGGTAATGCTTTGTCTATGTTATCTGTGTGTGTGTATGTGTGTGTATGTATCTATATGTGTGTCTAATACTTAATTGCATTATTTTTTAATGTACAAATAATTCTTGGTATACAAATAGAATCTCACACCCCTTGGAATAACTGTGTTCTATCAGATTTTGTGACCCACAGTTTATGGGAGCTTTAGATTGAAATATCTTGAGCATCTCTTGGACAACCTTTATGCCTTCTTATTTGTTTTAGATGGGGTATTTAATTTTTGAGGGTTTTTTTTTTTTTTAATCATCAAGAATATCATTTTAGCATTTTAAAATTTATTACCTGCATGTGTGTATGGATTTAAGACTGTTGTGAATCAGTGGTCTGGTTTGTGGTTTCTAAAACTGATCTCATAAACTTCATTTTCCCATTTACTACTTGAATAATTTTATTTTCTTAACTTCTGCCCATAGTAACTCACAATGTACATCCATTTTTTTTTTCTACTTCTCAACATAGCCTCATAAAAGTTCATTTGGACCTTGAGGGTTGTAATGAGTCTCTTGAATACTTTCATTGCTTGCATTAGACATTTACTCAGTTCCTGCTATATATGCTCAGCATTTCCCTTGGTTCCGGCTGTAGAGATGAAAGATAAGAGTTTTTCATTTCTCCACCTCTGTTCAGATACCTGGGGCTTTTGTAAAATCATTGAGATGGCTTCTAGAGGCTTCCATGACTCTTTCGATGACAAGTCCCATAAAGATGAGGAGTACTTTTTCCCAAGGAAGCTTAAAGTGGACTCTTCACACACAGTTATGTGGCTTTTCTTTTCCCATGAGACTGGGTAGTGGGAATTGTTTTTACAGTCATGAGAATGTCATTTAACTAATTAACTGGGTACCTTTTATAAAAATCACGTGTCGCTGATTTAAAGATGTGCTAGGTTGATGCATGTTCTTCGTAAAATACAAGATGCTGTTGTATGCTCTTCTATAGAACATGCTCTTGTATGCTCTTCTACAGAACATTTGTGGCCTGAGTGATAGAGTTCGTTATTAGCATTGTATTATACAGGCTCTAATATGCGCTGACTTTCAGTGTATGTGACGTTAATGTGGGAGGTGCCTTATCTTTCATGTAGTGTAGCTGTGCTCTTCTTAGGCAGGAATAAGTACTTGGCAGTGAATGACGTTGCACTGCCTAAGTCTGCTAACAGGCTCCCTACCACTTCCTCAGGAGGTCTCAGTAGCCTTCAGACATTGACTGAGGCTCAAAGATGAACTGCCCAAACATCCCGTTGGAAGATGCTGGGCCTCAGATGCTGGTGGTGGCCTGGGATGATGAGTTTATTAATGTCTTAACCAGACATAGGAGGTTTATTTTTCTGTCTCTTTAATGTTTCATTAATTTTCTCTTTCTCTGTTTATTATTTCATTATTTTTAAAGATTTTATTTATTTATTTGACAGAGAGATCACAAGTAGGCAGAGCAGCAGGCAGTGGGGGTGGGGGTGGGGAAGCAGACTCCCTGCTGAGCAGAGAGCCCGATGTGGGGCTCCATCCCAGGACCCTGAGATCATGACCTGAGCCGAAGGCAGAGGCTTAACCCACTGAGTACCCAGGCGCACCCCTCTGTTTACTATTTCTAAGAGCAACTGTTTTATCCTTTCAAAGGTAAGGAAGTTGAAGAAATAAATTTCAGGTTTGGGGTGTGCTGTCATTTTTTAGATGTGGTAGAGGTTAAAGTTTTATGAGTTTGCATTGTTGAATTCAGAAGGCTACAGTTTGATTTGTGAATGGTGATTCCATTGCCTTCCCCCTGCCCTTGCCTTTTTTTGTTCTAGTGTAACTTATAGTGTTGTAATATACTTTATTTTTGTAGGTTTTTTTTCTTTTTTCTTTTTGGATTTTATTTACTTTTTTATTTGAGTGAGAGAGAGAGTGTGAGTGTGTGTGTGTGTGTGTGTGTTTGTGCACATGTGGGCGTATGCAAGGAAGGGAGGGGTGGGGAGGGGGAATTGGGGCAGAGGGAGAGGGACAAGCAGACTCCCCGCTGAGCGTGGAGCCCACTGGGGCTCCATCCCACGACCCTGAGATGACCTGAGCTGAAGTCAAGAGTTGGGAAGAAAACTGCATTTTCTTTGTGATCTTCCTCTCTCCTTAACCCCCAAATTCCAATCCTCCAGAGGCAGCCAATTTGAGACATATTTTTTCAATTTTTCTACACATATAAAATTTGCATATGATCTTTGAACTCTTTTAACCTAGATGGCAGATGTGTTTATTTTACTTCTGTCTGAAAATCTTGCCCTCACATTAGACTATCTTTTATCACCATTTTACTAGAACCACACCTGGTACTTAATGTGCTGACCCAGAAGCCCTTGATGTTAACCAGGTATTCTGTTTTCCTAAAGGGCCAAGCGGCCTATTCCCGTTCTGAAATGGTTTTGGATTAAGAGGTGCAGAAGATCAGGCTGGAGAAATTAAGTAGCCGACTAGTTCAGCTATATCCGAGTTCTCTGTGTGTCATCAAAACACATTAACAGATGCCACCAAGTCACAGTGGCTTCCCTATCAAACGAGTTCATTTCCGTCTTTTATAACAATCCAGCCCTAGAATAGTCTGGGGCTAATGTGGCTCCCAGGGGATGGGAACTCACATTCCACCTTGATGACTGCTCCGCCGTGATGCCGTTTTCCTTGGCATTTGTGTTAGTGGGAAAGGGACGAGGGGTGGGCAGGTCTGCTGATTCCACAGACATGTCTTGGAAATGACATACGTCACTTCTGCTCACATCTCATTAGCCAGACCTCATTCCTGTGGCCATGACCAGATGCAGTGCTGTAATCGGGGGGGACCAAATGCTCAGTACGAGAATTTGGAGGAAGGGGAGGATGTGTTTTAGGAGGCAGTTCAGTCTTTGCTGAAGAGTATGACTATCATTTCGCTTAAAAGGAAGCTTGAGACATAAATGTTTCTTTGAGATGAAGTGAAAGTCCCATGGAGGTAGCAAATTCAAGTTGAAAAGAGTCGCTTTCTATTTAAATATTTTCCTTGTTTTTGTTGATTAATGCAGTTTGATTGGCAAAAAGTTCATCATGTCATGTGATTTTTGCTAATAATGGGTCCTTTACCTATGGATATTCTCTGCAGAACAGGTGTGAAGTAAGATTTTATTTGGTAATGAAACTTGGTAAAATAGGGAGATGGGGATATAATAGTTCATTTCTTAATGTAATGGAAGTTTGGCCCATTACAGTTCTAACCTTTTTTGAAGGTCTAGCACATTAACCTTGTTAAGTTATTTTTGCTTTAATTTATCTAACTTGTTCGCTGTAGTTAGAAAATCTACACAAAACTATGATACCGTACACTTGATTTTTAAATAACATTATAGAGATGAATGTCTATGTGTCAATGCTTACATGCACCTACCTGCGTCACCTATAGTTGTATGAACATTTGTCCCATGGATTTTAACTCAGAGCCTGAATTTTTTCCCCACATGATCTAGATTTGATAGGGAATGATGTTCACCATACACATGAAATAGCATTTTGTACCACTATCCCGATATTTGTTTTATGGATGTTTTGTAGTTGAGTTACTCAGTTCTCTTGTTGGATATATAGGTCATGTCTGAACTTCTGCTTTTATAAAAAACACTGTGATGAATATCTTTGTGTGTGTGTGTGTGTGTGTGTGTGTGTGTGTATGTATACACTGTTATCTATTTGTCTGAATATTTCTTGAGACACATACTGTTGGATGCAGAATTGCTTGGTGATGGGATTTATACTATTTTAAAGTTTTGTTACATATCTTGTTAGGACAAATTTCCTTATATTCTGCCCACTTCGGAAGTTTTATCTTTTACCTAAATATTTGTTAATTGGGTAGCAAGATTAGTTGTTTGATAGTTCAGTATTTTAATAGTCAGGGAATTGATTTAAGTTGTCTTAAGTTTTCTCATTTTAAATTTTATCCCCAGGGCGCCTAGGTGGCATAGTTGACTAAGTACCCAGCACTTGGTTTTGGCTCAGGTCGTGATCTCAAGGTCATGGGATCGAGCACCGTGTTGGGCTCTCTGCTCAGCGTGGAGCGTGCTTGAGTTTTCTTTCTCCCTCTCCTTTTGCCCCTACCCCTGGGCTCTCTCTCTCAAAGAAATAAATAAATATTTTAAAAAAATTTTATTCCAGACTTTGGAGCTGTGTCCTTTTGTATTTGAGGAAAAGTACTTTATTGTTTACCCATTTTGTGTGTTCCTGCGTGGTAGTGTAGACAAATTCTCTATTTTCCAGCTCATTGTGGTATAATTTATTTGTTCATACTGGTAATGAGTTTGTGCTTAGTTAAATAACTCATATTCTCTATGCTGAGTTATTATCTCCCTGTTGTATCTAAGGATAGGCAGCAGATGGCAGGGCAGTGAGGAGAGGTATTGGTGGCTTTACTTGGGCATGTATTTTTTTCTGTTACATTGTGAAGTCTGGATCACATTAGTTGACCATCAACTTTAGAGCTCTTTAATATAATGTTTGGTTCGTGTCTTTTCTCTGTCCTCCTCTTTTCATTCTCGTTCTCTCTATCTTTCTTTTCTCCTAGAATCTCTCTTTCTCTCTGTCTCTCTTTCTCTTTGCCTTTTTAGGGCACAGTGTTGTAAGAATTCTTTTCTTCTTCCTTTTTTTGGTAGACTGGGGAATTCAGACTGAAAAGCCTACTTCTTCATGATAAACAGAAAATGGGGGTGCCTGGGTTGCTCAGTGGGTTAAGCCTCTGACTTCAGCTCAGGTCATTATCTGGGGGTCCTGGGATCAAGCCCCGCATTGGGCTTTCTGCTCGGCGGGGAGCCTTACCCTTCCCCCTATCTCTGCCTGCCTCTCTGCCTACTTGTGATCTCTGTCTGTCAAATAAATAAATAAAATCTTAAAAAAAAAAAAAAAAAAAGAAAATGTATTGGCCCCACCAGTTTATTTTGGGGGGTCACTTTTCCCCAAATGCCCATCATGTGTACCCAAAACCCAACACAAACCCATGTCACTGTGTGTGGCACAGGTATCCTTTCTTGTTCTGCCTGATGGTGGGAGACAGGGAGAGGGTTAAACAGTGGCAGTCCTGGAGTGTATCATTTGTCCCACAACTGGATATTCTGATGCTAGTATTGAAAGGAACAACTCTCAAGGAATATCCTTTGTAAAGTGTGAATATTAGTAATTTGGTAGTTGACACATTCCACTTAAACTGGGTGGTCTTTCAGAAATAGAGTCTTAGAGCAAATTGCCAGTTTCAGTGGAATTCCAAAATGGAGTCTTTGTTATAATTGTTGCAGAGAATTATTTGTCTAACATGTATTAAGTTCTTCCTTGCTATGACTCAACCCACTTGTAAAAGAGATACTCTCCATTCCTGAGGTCCACATTTCACAATCACTTGATTTTACTTCTTTTAGGCAAGAGGTTGCTAGTGCATCTTCTGCATGAGTGTGTTTTTTGGAACACTGTCTGCAGCTTCTTTAGGTAACATAAAATGCAAGTACAATGAAGATTGTGTAGTGAAGTACTTGAAATCTTTTCTTGTAAATGGTTTCTGGAGATCTTTTGGCTCTTTTTTAATATATACATTTTTTCTTTTTAATTTTTAAGAAGATTTTATGTATTCATTTGACACAGAGAGAGAGCACAAGCAGGGGAAGCAGCAGAGGGAGAGGGAGAAGCAGGCTCCCCACTGAGCAGGGAGCCCAATAAGGGGCTCGATCCCAGGACCCTGAGATCATAACATGAGCCTGAAGGCAGATGCTTTACCAACTGAGCCACTCAGGAGCCCCTAATATATGCGTTTTAACTGTGCTCTTCTCATGAGAGTTCATTTCTAGACCTGGACTTCAGCCTTTTTCTTGGAGCTCCACCCCTAAATGACTGAGATGTTAAAGAAATTGGGAAGGGTTCTGTAATTTGCTGTTGTGGGCTACCAGATTGCTTCTGAGAAGCACTGGTATGTTTTCTGCCTGGAGGGGCTCAGCGCATATTGTCTCTTCTCATTTTCCCTTTCTTTCCCTTCCTTTTTTTTTTTTTTTTTTTTTTCCCCTTTTCCTCCCCTCCTTCTCCCACCCATTGATTTCCCAATTGAGGAAAATCTCTCAGTACCCCCCCCCTTTTTTTAAAAGACAACAAGGACAGTTGTCTTACAGTAGTCTATTAGTTTCAGGTATATATCATAGAGATTTGATATCTTTCTACCTTACAAAATGATCCCTATAGAAGTCTGGTCACCATCTGTCACTGTATGAAGTTATTACAATATTATTGGCTATATTCCCTATGCTCTGCATTATATCCCCATAACTTATTTATTTTATAACTGTTTGTGTCTCTTAATCTTCTTTACCATTTTTTGCCCACCCCAAACTCCTCCCCCTCTGTCCTGTGTTATTTATGAGTTTTGTTTTGTTTTTAGATTCCACATGTAAGTAAAATCATGTGGCATTTGCCTTTCTCTGTCTGATTTATTTCCCATAGCATAATATACTCTGGGTCCCTCTTTATTGTCACAAATGGCAAGATTTTCATTCCTTTTTATGGCTGAGTCATACTCTATTGTGTATATCACATTTTCTTGATCCATTCATCTGTTGTTGGACTTAGGTTGCTTCCATATCTTGGCTATGGTAAATAATATTGCACTTGGCTAAACAAATGGGATTACGTCAGACTAGAAAGCTTTTGCGTGGTGAAGGAAACCGTCAAGAGAACGAGAAGGCAACTTACTTAGCAGGGGAATTTATCTTCAAATCTTACATCTAATAAGGGGTTAATATCCAAAAATATAAATAACTTACACAGCTTAATATCTTTCAGTCTTAATGGGCTGGTCAGCCAAGTTCCTGCGTCTAGCAGTAGGAGAACATGTAATTTAAGCCCATCAGACATGCCCTTCCTGAAGCTGAACATGGAACCCAGTGATGTCAGAACTGTTCCCAAAGAGTTAAGAAAGGACTGGTAGCTCCTGGTGCCTTCATCTTTAGAGTGAGTTTGGCTCCTGTCCTTTCTAAGGCTGTTTCTTCAGGTTTTTCTTTTTATTTTGTAGCCACATAATAAACTTCTTGTTCTGTTAAGTTAGCTAGAGTTGGTTTCTGTTGCTTAACAAAACCTGTCTGAAATGTACACCTCATGATGGTCGAAGGGAAGCTTCTACAGCAGCCATAGGGCCTCTCAAGGGTATTTACCTAAGTGCCAGGAGCAAACTCACATTAATTCATCTCACAGAGAATGACACACAAATTAGAATGATCATCTATGGATTTATTTAAACAACAACAACAACAACAACAACAACAATAAACGTCAACCATGAGGTTGACTACAACATTCTACTACATTGCAGCGTTTCATTGTGTTCATTTTTTGTTGGCAAGCCAGTGGAGGAAGTCCCGATTTTCTCAAGCAGAAGTTTCCCTGGTGAATGGGATGGGTTAGTTGTATGATCCACTATTGAAACATGACCTCCTCTTGCCACTGCCTGGATGGGTACTGCTAATCCCTGGCACTTTCCTTTGCTTAGTTTCCAGAGACCCTCATGACTTTTGACCACTCTATATTTAGGTGAGAAAAGAATTTTGAGCTTCCTCTGTCACCTACCTCACTTGATAGAAAAAGTACCTGTGTGAATTCAGATGTCAGAAGCTGAGACCCTCCACCATAAATTTGAAAACACCTTCTCCTGTATAATTAGACTTTGTTAAGGCTCAGTATAATCATTTAATGAGTTGTACTACAAATGTGAAATGAGCTTCTTACATGCTGATCCTAACTTCCTAGAATCGCAACCAGACTCTCTGGGTTAGATTTTGGGTGCTTCTGAATTTTTCAGTACGCCTTAGAGACAACCTCATGTTCATACTGTTCAATGGCTTTTCACAGCCATTGGCCAAGAAGAACAGCTTTATTCCTTCCTCCACTTCTGGGTTTTTGGAGGAAGCTTGATAATAGAGCACTCTTGATTATAGCTTGTTCAAAGGACCCAGCTTTCCCAGAAAATAGCTGGACTTGATTTCTCCAGATGTTTTACATTATGTGTCTGAATCTGGTGAGCTTTAGGAAAGATTGGTACTACTCATGTTTATTTTCTTTGCTCTTACTGTCCCTTTCTTCTGGATTACTCTATTGGGTTTACCTGGTTTCTGATTTTAGTCTCCTCCTTTTAAGTAGTTTTGTTAATAGGATCAAAATAATTTTCCCAAGAAATTACTTTGATTATAGTATTCTCATGCTCAACAATACAGAGGGCCTCCTTTTTTCTATGGAGGGCCATTATAGCATAACGGTCAAGAGCACAGGCTCTGGGCCTTGACTGCCTGGGTTCACTAGATGTTCCTTCAGGTAAATGACCCTCTCAATAATTTCTCCATTTATAAAATGGGAGAAAATAATAATACTCATATGGGTATTGGGAGACTTAAATGAGTTAATACATGTTGGGGGTTTTGACTATTATTCTTTGTCTTGACTATGGTTCCTGGCACAGTGAGATCTATGCATATGGTGGGTACTGAATCAATAGTCATAGGTTCTTAAGGTAGGATACCTTGTTTTCATTTCTAAGGTTAAGTCAGTTACCACTTGTTGAACATCTGGGATGAGCCATGTACTGGGCTAAGTTTTGTTAATATATCAAGAAATTGTCTCCAACAGCTGTCATCTAAGGCAGTCTCAATCTCCATTTTCTACATGGGGAAGGTGTGTCTTGGAATGATTAAGGCCCACAGTTATGCAACTTAGCTGGTAAGGTGGTGGAGGACAGTTTCTAAGCGCAGTCTTCCATTTCCAAAGAATATCTCTCTGTTTCTCTTGTTACCATTGTAGTCTGGAGTTCATGACCCCCACGGGGTCATGGTCACTGGGCCAGTAGTATGTTGCTTTCAAGTTTTCAGTTGTTGCACGACTTGAGAATTGGGCCATATAGTATTTTTCCAATTAATGTAAATGATCTAGCAGAGATTTCGAACTACTTAGCAAAAAAAAAAGACATGACCTCTTGGAATAAAATTCTACTACATCAACAGATCAAGCAACTTTTAAGTAGTTTTAAACAGTTTTTTTAATTAAGTGTATTGCTGAATCACTTTCAAGCAGATTCATTGGTACATCCCGGCAGATCTCATAAAATGCCAGCATCTTTACAAAACAGGGTCATTCTGGATAATCATTTTATAGACAGAGAAGTGAAGACAGAAGGTTGTTTATCAACTTGCCAAAGGCCACCTGGTAAATTAACAACAAAACTGGCATTAAAACCCATGTTCCCTAAATCCTTCTGTGCAGTTTCTACCCTGAGATCATCTTGTGTCCTTTAAGACAAGAGAGTGATTTAGAATTTCTGTGTGTTGCTTCCTGGGAGACTGTTTGGAATGGTATTTGGGAGGAATTGACACATTTGCCAGGCAGCATCAGGCTGCTATATGTGGAACATAGCGGTAAAAGAAGAAGGGTTGAAGGAAACTAAAAATTGGTTTCTTTCACAACTATTAGACGCCTACAGTGTGCTTGTTATTCGTAATCTCGACTTCAGTTTGACATAAGCCTGCTGTTCCTTACTCCTGGGAGGATCCACAGCTTTTCTGGCTCACATCCTCCTCAACCCACCTACCTGAGTCCTAGTCATAGTTTAGATCTCAGCGTAAAACATATCCTGTGGGGGAACACTCTGCATATTCTCTACTCTAATCCTTCCTCATTTGACTTCCGTCTTGTTCTTTAAAAATTTCCTCTAAAATCTTACTCCAGTTTCTCCTGCCTTCTTTTTGTCACCAAAAGGTCAAAGCTTGACTTTTAAGCTTTGCTGTTGACTCTACTGCCCCAAACATCCTTTTTTTGTTGGTGGAGTCATGGTCATCAAACTCTTTGGGTTGAATATATTCTACTGCATACACAACATTTGAAATGTTCCCAAATGTGCATATCCATATGGAGAACCTCTTATGAGGGGTGTTACCCTTACTTCTTGCTTACTGAAAGCATTCCTACCCACTTAAATACAGTACATTTTTCACCTCAAGATTCCATACAGCCATCAGTATTTGAATAATTCTTTAATGTGACTTTAGCCTTTTAATAGTGAAGACTGGGGGCGCCTGGGTGGCTCAGTGGTTAAGCCTCTGCCTTCAGCTCAGGTCATGATCTCAGAGTCCTGAGATCAAGCCCTGCATCCGGCTCTCTGCTCAGCAGGGAGCCTGCTTCCCCTTCCTCTCTCTGCCTGCCTCTCTGCCTACTTGTGATGTCTGTCTCTCAAATAAATAAATAAATAAACAAAATCTTTTAAAAAAAGAGTGAAGACTGCATTGGTGTAAGTTCAGTTTCTGTCTTTGTCATTGTTACAGCCTCAGTGCACAAAGTAGGAGCTTAGTAGTAGGAGCTCACTGCTCTGGACCTCACAGAAAGGTATTGCACATGACCTTGAATGACTCTTTCTTCCCTAAAACTCTAAAATCCTATGGATGCCCCTTTGTCCTTGATTGCTCATTTGTAAGGGAAATGTGAATCTTGTGTTGCTTCCTTTCTTTCTGGGAACCAGAGAAAATGCCAGTGAGGAATTGGGGAGATGTCATTGTCCTCTCTGTGGCCTGTTGACTGGGGACAAGTTTTAGGGTCTCTCTGGCTTTAATTTCATAGATGAGGAGTGCCTGGTTGGCTCCATCAGTCGATCATGCAACTCTTGATTCAGAGTCAGGAGTTTAAGACCCACATTGGGCACAGAGCCTACTAACAAAATAAAATAAATGAGATATGTATTTATATCATAGAGTGTGTGCTGTGACCACAGACCCTTGAGCTCTGGTTGAGTCACTCCAGGCATAGAAACCAGGGTTCATCAGGTTGGGTCAGGCCTACTTGATTGGGGGAATACTGATGGTGAGCATTCATGTTTTTTACCCACTGCTGTAGATGTAAGGCTTTGGTTTTTACCACGTTCTACATGTGGAATTGGGAACCCTGGGTGACTTTCACCTGCTGAAAGACTTTTTTTTTTTTTTTTTAAAGATTTTATTTATTTATTTGACAGAGAGGTGTGGGAGGGGAGAGCATGAGCCAGGGGTAGAGACAGAGGGAGAGGCAGACTCCCCGCTGAGCACGGAGCCCAACGTGGGGCTCCATCCCAGGATCCTGAGATCATGACTTGAGCCAAAGGCAGACTCTTAACGACTGAGCCACTCAGGTGCTCCTGAAGCACATTCTTACATGTGAATTCCCAGGAGAGATACCAAGTTGCAGGAACAGTGGAAGCTGGAGTATGAAAACATAGTAGCGTAGAAACTGAGGCAACACTGTACGTATTTACAGTGTTAATGGCTTGTCCAGATCTAAAGTCAATTTGTGTTTATTTTACTATGTTTTAAGAACAGTGAATATGCCAAGCATAATTTTGTTTTCTCATGAAATTGTCACATCTCTGCTTCTTCTCCATTGGTAAAATGTGCAGTTTGGTCATTAGATAATCTTTGATATTGTTTAGAGTTACAAAATGCTATGGAATTTTTTTTTTTTTTTTAATGAAGTAGGAGCACAGGTGAGTAAATAACAGAAAAATTGGCAAGGGAGAAGCATCTCCTTTTAGTTGAAATGTTATTAGCCATCCTCTCAAAACAAGTCTGTAATAAGCTTTAAAATTAAAATCGCATCCTTATCATTCACCTTTTTTTTCTGGCCAACTGGAAGTAGCAATCTTGGATTTCTTTCTTCTTCAGTTTTTGCCCTCAAGGTGTGTGCTTTCTGGGTGGAAAAGTGATGAGCTTCCAGGTTGTTTAAAAAAAAAAAAAAAAAAAGAGTCACTGGTTAATTACCTTTTCTACAGTAGATTCTTTTGTCTTTTCTAGGAAAGAAATGTTCAATATATACACAGTAAATTGCACAGTTTGTGTGTGATTCTGTATCTGTGTGTATGATTTTAGTTTGATTTAAGTCCTCATTTATGATGACAGGCATCTGTTTGTGAAATAGTGGCAAATATATTTTCCCCCTTTGTTTATTCATGAAGTACTTATTGAGTATGAACTTTGCATTTAAGACTTGCAAATTGTGGGGATCCAAAGAGGTAGATTGATCTTTCTGTAGAGAAAAAGAGAAAGTAATGATAATCAGGCACCATTTATTTGCTGAGCCCTTAGTGTTTGCCTGTTAAGAGATTTAGATAAATGATTTATGCGTTCAGCCAATATTTATTATCTACTTATTATGTGCCAGGCATTGTTCTACGTACTGAGTGTAGAGCCGTGAATAAGACTCAGTCCAGACTCAATCCTTGCTGTTACATAGGTAAGGTGCAGAACAAGAGCAAAAATCAGACCCAAAGTCATTTCCTTTCCCATAAAAATGGAGAAGTTGAAAGTGATGTGGCTTTATTAAGATGTGTCCTTGGCCAAGAGTAGTGTCTCAAACTCTTTATTTTTTCTTCATCTGGGAGATTACCACTCCTTGAATTTTACCCCCAGCGCAGTAAAGGTGCTATGATTTTCTCTAATGGAGAAAAATCAAGGCCATTTCTTCCCTGCCTTTAACACTGAGATGTGTTAGCAATGACTATCTCCCTGTGACATGCGGTGCTGGTGGTTAGCCATTCAGCAACTCCTCAAAAGTGAGATGAGTGATGCTTACCTAGATGACACGGGCATTTGGTATGTTGGTCCTTCCACCCATTTGTCTTAAAGACCTTTGTTTTGGGACTGTTCAGTAGTATTCCTTGGTAATAACTGTCCTGCCAACACATAATGCTTTCTGTGCTACCGCTTCCAAATTCCTGATGTTTTGCTTCATTGTGACATGGGCATTCTCTCCCAACAAGGAAGGTGAGAGGTGTTGAATATACACACCGTAGCCCATAGTGGCACGCCATCGGTCACTGACGACATTACTACAGTGATGGCAACAACAAGAAAAACAATAATTTCTACTACTAGTGTTATGATTACAACCTGGGTTTTTAAGGGAATTTTAATCTCTCTTCCAAGACTTTTTTATTGCATTGACAAGCCAGTGGCTGATCTCACATAGGAGTGATCCTTAGGAATGATAAAGGGGGAGAATTTAGGGGAGAGGAGAGGCTGTAATAAGAGCTCTGGAGTCCATTAGACCCAGTTCTTACTAGCTGTGTAACTTCAGACCACTTCGTCTTTTTTTTTTTTTAAGATTTTATTTATTTATTTGACAAACGGAGCTTACAAATAAGCGGGGGTGGGGTGGGGGGGGTGGGGAAGCAGGCTCCCTCCTGAGCAGAGATCCCAATGCGGGGCTCGATCCCGGGACCCTGGGATCATGACCTGAGCTGAAGGCAGAGGCTTTAACCCACTGAGCCACCCAGGCACCCCTGGACCACTTTGTCTTATGTAAGGCTAGTTTCATTATCTGGAAAATGGGAATAAGATGATAATAACAATGATAAAATGATGTTGGTTTTTATATATACTAGGTTTTACCCCGATTATCTCCTTCCAACATTCTAACTGCCCTCTAAGTTGTAGGAATCATGATCATTTCCAAATCACAGATGACTCTGAGCACTGAGTAAGAACTTTGCCTGCGGACACATAGCCTGCATGGAGGGGAACTGGGATGGGGACATGGGAAGTCTCGTTGCCTAGCGTTATTAGAACATGTGCAGCTTGGAGCCTGATGTCCCTTAGTACATTGCAATAATCATTCAGGCTGTAATAGCATGATCACAAGCTGAGGTTTACTCACTAAGGAGACCTACCTCTTCCCTAATGGAAGTGGATGTGACTTCTCTCTGCAGAGAACCTTGACTCCTATCTTGAAATTCTGCCTGCTCTAGTTGGAGGTGGGTCTGCTGTTCCACAGTCCTTAAAGCAAATGCAGAGTGATTGCTTTGGGGAAGTTTAGCTGTTGAGTCCGGAACTCCCACTGAACTTAAGCCGCTTCTATTCTTTCTGTGTTTCCATCTTAATTTCTGGCTTAACATCAACAAGTTGAGAAATGTTCAGTGAGGTTTCAGCCAAAATCTCCAGTGCATTGATGAGCTGACTCACCCCCAATTAGGCTGTGGGACTGCCTGGTGGGGATACTCTTGTTTACTGAGGAGGGGTTTTTGTTGTTGTTGTTGTTGTTGTTGTTGTTTTTTTTTTCCTTTTTAAGGTGGATTGATGGCATGGAAGCCATTCCAAAGCCAGATCTGTATAGATTTTGAACACTCCAGCATCCAACTGGAGGAGCTTTGGCAACAGCAGCAGGTGAAAGCTGCTCAGGGAATGATGAAGCTTGGAGGAGGAACTGAGCCAATGGGGGAAAACAAACAAACGAACATTCCCACCTCTTGTTCCTCCCTCCGCCGCCCATCTGTTACGTAGATGAGTTGGAGGCAGGTTCTGGTCAGAGCTGGTCATTAAATCAATCCAGGCAGCCTTCCTTTGGGCTGTGATGAGGAGCAGGACCCTGAGCTATTTGTAAACAGGCTGACAACCTTGAAGCAAAGTGCGATATTTAAACTGTCCCAATCGTAATATGCAATCATGGGAGGAAACCTATCCATTTTGTCTCTGGTCTGATTTGTCCTTTACTTGTATTTCTTCCTTTTAATCTTAGGGTATAATAAACACTTGATTGAGGACTAGAGAGAATGATTATTTTTTCTTTATTTTGGGCAGCTGAAGGATGGATCTACAGTCTTGCATCCAAACTGTTGACATGAAGTCAGAAGGTTCTAGTAGGTTAAAGATTTCATCCAGAGCTGGAGTGGCTTTGTGATGTACCATGGTCCTGCTTTGGTATGGGCTGTGCTATTCTTGCAAGTTTTCAGGTTTTTTCCTCATGACCAGAATGCTTCTGAAGATTAGTTAATGGAACAATCCAGGTGACTGCTGGGAAAATATTTCTCCACCTTACTCATTCCATGCCTGATGGCTAAGGCACTTTGTCCAAGCATGTGTTGTACTCTCCAGGTAGATACCAGCTGAGGTGGTCCCTGGGGAACCGGTCCCCATGGGTGGAAGTAGAGAAAAACACATTAAAATATCTGCAGGATTTTGAAAGCTACTGATACTTACAGAGACACTGCCAGTGTTTCTGGCTCTGCCTTAATTACTAGTGTTACTCATCCCAGTTAAGTGTTAGTAGGAATTGAGCTGCGGGTTCTATCTCTTCTGGAATGAATGACCTCCTATCAGTGACTATGTCAAAAATGCCTTAACATGTAAAGCTGTTTTCTAAGACTTCTCCAAGAGCATTTTATATAATTCCATGGGGGCCAAGGTCCCATAGGTGAGATCACAGAATATGTTGATCATGGCTTGGATTTTGGACTTTGACCAGCATTTGAATCCCAGCTCAAACTTGGATAAGACTTTTTGTTTGGTTTTAATTTTTATTAGAGAGTCAAAAGTAATACATGTAGATAATTTTAAGAAGCTCAAAAACTATTTTGATTTATAAAAAACATATGAGTTCTCACCATCACTTTCCCCACCCTTTGATAGGGCCCCTTAGAGGGACCATATTTAACTCTATAAGCTGTTTCTTCTCATACTTCCCTCCAGATTTAGAAATCATGTTTGTGTTTCTATTTCTTGCTATTCAAATATGGGCATTATCTATCATTACCTGTTCTTGTCCCTAGTAAGGAATTTGAGGATTTAATTTTCTCACTCCACTTAAAGCTCATTTTCTTTCCTCTGTCTTCTTAATTTCTACATTATCAGTGTCAGCATATAGGCATTTCTGGATAAACATTCATAGCAGAGTCACATAGTATACTATAATCGTATTGCTTTCTTTGACACTAATGCTACTAGGTTTTGTATTTCTGTTGCTTAATTTTTTTTTTTGTGCCCATTGCCAAGGACCCCCCCCAAAAAATGTTCCCAACATAGCCATACAATCAGAGAATCCATCAGTTCCTTTTTTAAAAGCAATTCTTGGAGTCCTCTCTTGTTATTTTCCATCCTGCTCTAAGTCAGATGTGTGTCCTTTCTATGTCCATTCCACAGTTGACTTCCTGGAATTTCCCTTCATAATATCCTTGAAGGGTAAGGTGTCTTATCCCCTCCCCAATGCACTTCATCTGTGGAGTGGGAATATTATTATGTATCTCAGGGCATTAATTGAATGGACTAATACTGCAAGACAGTGGCACGAAGTATGAGCTCAATCAGTTTTTAGTTACTCTTAGTCTTTATTTTTTTCTTCCTCCTCCTTACGTTACACACTAGGATTGCTAATCTGTAATGCATTTTTAAGAACGAGGAAAGAATAGAGTTAGAGGAGAAGTGAGACTCACTTGTTCATTTCAGAATCAGACCCAGAGGAGAGGTGCATTTCCCAAGATCACTGAATTAGTCAGATCAGAGAGGTAGAGGCAGCACTAGGTCCTTGCCCCACACACTGAAGTCATCATCCTCTGCTCATACACCCCAGTAGCCTACAGGGTTTTTTATTTTTCTTTTTATTATTTAATGTCGTAATCATTTCTTCTCCCTTTTCCTAATTTCTTTCTTTTAAAAATATATATAACAGCTCTGTGGAGATATAATTCAAATATCATACTGTTTGCCCACTTAAAGTTTATAGTTCATTAGTTTCCATATATGCATGGAACTGTGTAACCATCAGCCAAATCTCATGTAACATTGTCATCATCTCACAAATAAAGCCTGTACCTGTTCCTGAGGACTCCCTTAAACCTCAGCCCTAGGTGATACAGGTCAACTCTGTCTGTATAGATTTGCTTATTCTGGATATTTCATATAAATGGAATCTACAACATGCGGTCCTTTGTGGAGAGCTTCTTTCACTTAGCATGATATTGATGACATTCTTCCATGTCGTGGCATGTATCAGTACTTCCTTCCTTTTGATGGCCAAACAGTAGTCCATAATATAGATGGACATTTTGTTTATCCATTCAGTTGGTAGACATTTTGGTTGTTTTCCACTTTGGGGCTGTGATTATTTATGTATAAGTTATTGTGTGGACATAGGTTTTCATTTTTTTGGTGGGGAGAATGTACTTGGGAGCGGAATTGCTGGTTCACATGGGAACTCTATGTTTAACTTTTTGAGGAATTGCCAGACTGCTTTCCAAAGCAGCTGCACTGTTATTTTACATTCTCACCAACAATGCATGAAAGATCCAATTTTTTCACATCACTGTCAACATGTATTATTATGTCAAGTGTATGAAGTGGCGTCTCACTGTGGTTTTGGTCTGTGTTTTCCCTGGTAGTTAATGATCTTGAGCATCCTCTCTTGGGCTTATTGACCATTTGTGTATTTTCTTTGGAGAAATATCTATTCAGATGCTCTCCCCATTTTTAAATTGTGTTATTTCTATGATTGAGTTGTAACGGTTCTTTATGTGTTATGGACACAGGTCCTATAATGATTTTTAACTTGCAAATATCTTCTCCCATTCTTTGGAAGCATATTTTAACTTTCACGATGGTCTCATTCATACTACAAAAGCTTTCTGTAACCTTACTTTTGTGTTTGTGCTTCAGGATCATGCTTAAGAAGACTTTGCCCAACACATAGCCATGAGGATTTACTCCTCTATCTAAGAGTTTTTGGTTTTTTTTTTTTTTAAAAAAAGCTTTTATTTATTTATTTATTTATTTAAAAGATTTTATTTATTTATTTGACAAAGATCACAAGTAGGCAGAGAGGCAGGCAGAGAGAGAGAAGGGGAAGCAGGCTCCCTGCTGAGCAGAGAGCCCGATGTGGGGCTCGATCCCAGGACCCTGGGATCATTACCTGAGCCGAAGGCAGAGGCTTTAACCCACTGAGCCACCCAGGGGTCCCATTTATTCATTTGTCAGAATGTTTGAGTGAGTGAGAGAGGACAAGTGGTGGGGGGAGGGGTGCAAGGAGCAGAGGGAGAGGGAGAAGCAGGCTCTCCGCTGAGCAGTGAGCCAGATGCAGGGCTTGATCCCAGGACCCTGGGTCATGACCTGAGCTGAATGCAGATGCTTGACTGAGCCAGCAGGCTCCCTGAGTTTTATGTTTTTTTTTTAAAGTCATTTTTATTTAAGTAATCTCTACCCCACAGTGTGGGTCTCAAACTTACAACCCCAAGATCAAGAAGGGCATGCTCTTCTGAATGAGCCAGCCAGGTGCCGCAAGAGTTTTACTGTTTCAAGTCTTCTATTTGTATCTATGATACATTTCGAGTTAACTTTTGTGTATGGTGTCAGGAAGGAATGGTTCCAATGTCATCCTTTCTGCATGTAGATATGAAACTGTCCCAGCACCATTTGTTGAAAACATTTTTCTTTCTTCATTTAATTGTCTTGGCACTCTTGTCGAAAATGAAATCTAGAAGGGTTTTGACTGTCATGCTGTCCTTATCTCTACAAGATGTGGGTGCTTGATGTAATACTGTGCCTGATAATAAAATGAATAATAAAATCCAACAACCCCCTTTGTCTGAAACCTTTTTTATCAGAGGGAATCAACATCTTGGAAGAATGCATTTTAGGTCAGATCAGGGGAAGACAGAGAACCAGAGTATCATAATATACCAACGGAAACCTACCAGATGTGCCAGGAAATGTGAAATAGGAATTCATTTTGAGGGCTTCGAAAAGAACACAATGTAGGATAAGCACAAACAAGCCAGCTGCAGATGAGCTGGTTCAGTGTTTGCTGCAGATCGCTGTAGGCCTAAGAGCTTGCTTTGGGGCCAAGAGATGCGGAGAGCAGCAGATGAATTTGGCTATGACCCCATTGGATGTGTCCTGATCTACACCATTCCCATTTCCACGAACAAGGTTGTCTCAGGTCTCAGCTAAGAGACAAGTCAGCACTTTGCCTTGAATAGCACTGACATCCGCCATCTTGGCTACTGCCCCAGAATGCTGGCAACCTCTGCAGTGAAATGAATTTAGAAATTTTTATTACCTTTTATTTTTATTTTTTTTGAACACTAGAATACATTAAATACATAAAGTGCACTAATATTAAATACAGCATTGTGACCTTTTAACTTCCATATTCTTGAGTAGCTGTCCCCCAGATCGAGATCTAGAAGCACCCCACAGGTTCCCTGGTGCAGTCCTCCCACTCAGTGCTCTCTTTTTGAAGAGGTCTCTGCTGCACCATACCTTTATTTTTGTCCTGCTCTTGAATTTCAAATAAGCAAAAAACCATAGTATATACTCTTCCATGACTGGTTTAACTTGTTTGATGTAATATTTGTGAGATCTGTCCATTTTGTTGTGTGTCTCTGTAGTCATTTATTACTACTTGTGTAATATTCCAGTGTATGAATATACCATCATAGATTTCTTCATTCTTCTCTTCAGGAGCATCTGGGTAGTTCGTAGTTTGGGGTTATTGTCAGTAAAAATTCTGTATTTATTCCTGGGGGCATTCTGGTAAACAAACATGCATTTCTTTTGTGTGTTTACATAGGTGTGGAAGAACCGGGTTGGATGGTAGGTATGCATTTGGCTTTAGAAGGCACAGAACCCAAATGGGTTCTGGTTTTTTGTTTTTTTTTTTAAAGATTTTATTTATTTATTTGACAGACAGAGATCACAAGTAGGCAGAGAGGCAGGCAGAGAGAGAGAGAGGAGGAAGCAGGCTCCCCGCGGAGCAGAGAGCCCGATGCGGGGCTCGATCCCAGTACCCTAGGATCATGACCCGAGCTGAAGGCAGAGGCTTCAACCCACTGAGCCACCCAGGCGCCCCTGGGTTCTGGTTTTTGATCCTCTTCTCCTTTTTACATTTCATTTCTGAGCCCTTTGGCTCAGAGTATGTCTTCATGTCCTCAGGTATGTGTAGGTCAGAATCTGGAGAGAGGAAAAGAAATGGAGAAAGGCCTGTAGGAATAGAGGTGTGGGGTAAAGTAGATTAAAGCAAGGTCCTGAAGGAAGTGGGATGACCTGGACAGAGTATAATTATGAGTTGGGAACACGAGCTTTCAATATGGATTCAAACTCTGGCTCTGCCATTCATTTACTAGCTATTTAGCTTTGGGAAATTTACTTTACTCTTGAGGCACATTTTTCTCATCTGTAAAATGGAACTAGTAATGTAAGCACCTGGATCACAGGGTGATTGTGAGCAGGATATGAAGCATTACCTTAATAAAGAAACAAAAGTAACTTTTAGCAAGAGCTTCCTATGTACTAATCACTTTGTCAATGGAATTAACTAATTTAATGTCGACAGAACTCTATGAGCTCTGTACTGTAACTTTCCCAGTTTTCCCAGTTGGGAAGCTGGAGGTCTGAGAAGACCAGTTTACTGACCCTAGGCTCCCAGCTGTTAAGTTAGTAGAATGAGAACTCTGATTTCAGATTGTTGATTGCATAGACTCTGGGCGGCAGACCTAACGGGCAAGAGAACGTCCTTGCTTATAGACACGAACATGTGGGAACTACTGTGGATATTGGCAGGATCACATCTGCAAGAGTGACTCATCCGGGTTTTTCTGGAATAGTCCAGAAGGGTCACTGACTCTATGGGGTGAAGGAAAAAGGAAGGGTGGTAATCCCTTTCCATATATTTAGCCTCATAGCCAGGACAAGGCTTTGAGTTTCTTTCCTAGCATTCACTAGGAAATTTTGCATCAAGATGGTGCTCAATAGCCCAGATTGTCTGAAGTCCTTTGTCCTGCTCTATTTGACGGCTGATCCCTGAGTCTGGTCCCAGGAGGAAGTGCCTTCCTTGTTCCCTTCTCGGCACCACACCATATCTGCCATGTTTCTTTCAGGCTCTACTTGGTTTGGCTGCTGTTCCCTTGCCCCTTGAGATCTAGTCCTTGCCTACTGGAACTACCCAGGATCCCCTAATTACTTTGCCCCCTTGCCCCTCTACAGTTGCCATATTCTTTTTTCTCAGTGCTGTGGTGCCAGTGGGAGGGCTCTGCTGTGTCATGCAGTCCCCATAGCAGAGCAAGTCAGGCCTCGCAGAAGTGCGTGAAGGAATGTTCTGGCATTCTCCTCTCTCCCTCCAGTCTCAAACCCTGTGAGTCCCACCTTAGGCATCCAGTGTTACCAGGTTGATTATCTCTTTACATCTGTAGGAAAGTATAAAAGCATAAAGACCATAGTCTATTTCCATTTCTTTTTCAAAGTTTTTGTTTGTTTTTTTATTGAAATGGCAGTTTCCCTAGGCACACAGTCCTCTTCCCTTTCCTTTCCTCTTCTCCTCCTTCCAGTTTCCTCCCAGTCTCTTTCCCATTTGTCTTCCCTAGATGTCCTTACTCTCTCCCATTCTGGTTCCCTCCTTGCTTCCGTCTTCCTCTGCACTCCCTCCCTCATCCCAGTGAGTGCTGCTTTGGGCCAGTCATCATGCTGGGGCCAGGGGATTTAAAGATGCATTGAGACACTGCCCTTACCCTCTGGGAGATCCAGGTCTTGTGGGAAGATCAGAATGTGAATACAGTCATACACTAGGCATATTGTAGGTTCAGTTCCAGATCACTGCAATAAAGTAAATATTGCCATAGAACAAGTCGAATGAAATTCTTTTAGGTTCCCCAGTGCATATAAATGTAATGTTGATACTGAACCATAATCTATTAAGTGTGCAATAGCATTATGTCTAAAAACAACGTACAGACCCTAATTAAAAAACACTATTGCTAAAAAATATGAACCACTTGAATTTTCAAGGAGTCATAATCACTGATCACAGATCATCCCAGCAACTATAATAATAATGAAAAAGCCTGAAGTATTTTTTTTTTTAATTCGTTTGACAGATAGAGATCACAAGTAGGTAGAGAGACAGGCAGAGAGAGAGGAGGAAGCAGGCTCCCCGCTGAGCAGAGAGCCCGATGCGGGGCTCGATCCCAGGACCTTGGGATCATGACCTGAGCCGAAGGCAGAGGCTTTAACCCACTGAGCCACCCAGGCGCCCCGAAAAAGCCTGAAGTATTGTAAAAATTACCAAAATGTGACACAAGTGACATGAAGGGCGCAAATGACTGTTGGAAAAACGGCGCCCATCGACTTGCTCCATGCAGCATTGCTGGAAACCTACCATTTGTAAAAACACAGTGTTGGCAAAGCCCAATGGGAGGAATATGCCTGTCCTTGATGCGACAGAGATTTTCTCTATCACTTGGACAGTCCTCCTTGTTCACTTGGACTGAGACAGAAGGATCAGTGGAGGCCCAGGGCTGCCTCTCCAGGACTGAATTGACCTTGGGGCCTGGGAATTAAAAAAGTAGATACATCCCATGTTCAGGCAGCCCTTGAGATTCCATCCAGTCCCTCCCTTCCCGTATTTGTTTAGCAATGATTACAGACATTTGTCAACATTATAGGCTTCTGTCTACAGTCGAAAGAAATGCTCGGCATCCTTGGTGGAATAAATGGCTCTTTCTAAGAAGAATTGCACGTAGTGAAGAATGCCTTTCCCAACCTCAGAAACTGCTTGACCCGTGCTAAGAGTAGCAGTCAGTGGCTCCGTCTGTGAAGCCAGGGACAGAATAGACCGCAGATCGCATTTTCTGGGTTAAAGAACAGGCAGGAGGCATTGAATGCTCAGCCTGTGGTAGGCCTTATGCCACGTGCCCCACGCATGTCTCTCGCCCTTGCTCTCTCACGACAACGTGTGGAGTAGATGGCACTAGAGCTGGTGAGTTGAGGAGGAGGAATTTGATGTATCAAACAGGGAGAACCTTCGTTTCAACTTAGTGTGGTAGAAATATTTACTGAGTGCCTCCCCATGCCAGCCTCCATTGTAGGCACTGGGAATATATCGGTTAAAAAACCCAACAAATAGCCTTGCCTTTGAGTAGTGCAGTCTAACAAGGGTACACGAGGAGGGTAAGAAAGATGATAAGCTATCAATTAGTCAATTATGAAGTATATTGGGAGTTGATAAGGGTTCTGGAAAAAGAGTAGGGTTAGGGCACTGAAAATGCCCAGGGCCCAGCAGATTAGAGCATTACACGGATTAGTCAGGGTGGGCTCGTGGAGAAGTCAAGAATTCAGTAAAACATGAAGTTTTTTAAAAGGCCATTTTGTCCTGTCATCTAGCTGAAAGGTTTAAGAACTCATTTAACAAGTCTTTGTCAGGTTGGGTGATGGCAGAACGGTCCATCCTGACACCCAGGCCCCTGATGGCTTGTAGGTTTTTTTTTGTTGTTTTTTTTGAGGGAGCTCGTTTAGCCCCCAGGAGATGATTAACTGCTCAAGGGACTAGTGTGGACAGATTTCCAATGGTGTTCAGAGGAGGAAAGCCTGGGTATCGGCAAGCACTCTGTAAGAGGTAGATGCTAAGCACGCCGTCTGTGGGAGGCCGTGTGACTGACACGTGTAAATACAGACATGTTTTTCCTACAGCACCGAGAATCTCTTTGACAAGTTAAATGATGAATTGATTAAGGGCCTTGTCTTTGGGGTGAAACTATGTTTTGAATCTTGAGTTCCACCGTTCGGTGTTTGGCATGTTTCCTCACTTCTGTGAGAGGTGCTTTCCTCTTTGGTGAGACGGGAATATTAAT
This sequence comes from Enhydra lutris kenyoni, assembly GCF_002288905.1. Classification (NCBI taxonomy): domain Eukaryota; kingdom Metazoa; phylum Chordata; class Mammalia; order Carnivora; family Mustelidae; genus Enhydra; species Enhydra lutris. Next base: position 22,693,271 of record NW_019154094.1, on the reverse strand, counting down.
ACACAACTGAAAGGATTGTTGTCTGGTGGCTGGAAGGATTGCGGACACTGTGGAGCATGGAGTCTGCTACGTGTTGTCCCAACAGCAATTGTTATTGTATGTCCTCACCGGCAGGGTGATTTGAGGTTTTGCCTCAACGTAAGGCTCCCAGGCAGGATGGCTGAGGTAATAATTGGTCTCACAAAGGTTCTCAAGCCGGGGCCAGGTGAGATGCCCATGGTAGGGAGCCATTGGCATTTCTCACTTCTTCCTTCTGACACGGGGCCAACTTTCCAGAAGAGCATATGGACCGAAAGAACTCCCGGAGATTTTTCTCAGCAGGGAGACTCGTAAACAAATGACAGGGCAGGGAGGAGCGGCTTCTGGACTCCTGACGGATCAGCAGTTACAAGGAGTCACCCCTGGGACTGCCATCTGTTTCCATCTTCCCCACACTTGCCATATCCCGAGTCTCCAACCAGAGTGGAATTCCAAAAACAGAAGTATAAAGGCAGAGGCTCTGGGGACCAAGCCCGAGGGGCAGCCAGAGGAGGGGTGTGGCTTACTGTGTGGCCCACTCAGGCTCTTTCAGATTGGGTGGGTCTGGGCTGGTGATGCAAAGGGAGCTTCGTGGATCCTAACTATTCAGTAATTATTGTATGATTGATCCATGTGTTCAGAAAACACTGCTCCTGTCCACTGTCATGCCTGTGGTCAGGCGAACAAAGCTAGTGGAGGCCTAAGCCCTGTCCTCAGGAAGCTTCTCAAGGTCAGGTAGTGGTCCTTTTGGGTAGCCTCTGGGAGGGGTTGACTGATTGATGATTAACACTCAGGGCTCACCTTGGGATGGGTAACTTTCTAAGCACTTTGTACGGGTTAAGTCATTTAACTCCCCCAACAACCCTAAGAAACAGATATTGTTACAATCTTTAATGTGCAAATGGGGAAACTGAGCCCAAGGGTTGAGCAAGTCACCCAAGGGTGCTCCCATTTAGTAATGGCCGCTTCCAATATCAGATTTCCCGGATATCTGAGTTTTCAGTTTCTTCCTTAAAAAGGTCTGAAGTTGGGTAGACATAGCTGGTCCTAACATCCTGCCTGGTGATGGCCAGGAGCAGTTGAGTGGCTCGGTGCCTATCCTGCTGTTTGGCCACAGCCCCCGCCACGGACTGCTCCATAGCATCTCACCCTCTTTTCTGTTGTGCTGACTATCTGGCCTCTAAGGCAACCCTGGGTTAAGTCATTTTTCTAGTTTCTTTGATAAACATGGCAGCACTCCAGCCTTAGGAAACAGCCAAGCTTCGAAAGCAGTGGTGTTTAGACACCTGGAGGGTGGAGAGGGGCACTGTGGGAAAGGTTTAGTAGGTGATGCCCAGGGTGCAAATACTGTGTTGGCTCTGTCTGCGTATAAATGATTTCCAGCATCTCTTCAAGTCCCTTGGGTCCTGAGCTCAACTACACAGGTTATTCTGAGGGGACCTGGTTTCTCAACCAGTTCTTCTAAATCCCAGCCTAGACTTCCTTCTTCCACTTCCCTTTAGAGTTTCCTTTCTTCTTTTTAAAAAAGATTTTATTTATTATTTGACAGAGACACAGCGAGAGAGGGAACACAAGCAGGGGGAGTGGGAGAGGGAGAAGCAGGCTTCCCGCTGAGCAGGGAGCCCGATGCAGGGCTCAATCCCAGGACCTCGGGATCATGACCTGAGCTGAAGGCAGATGCTTAACGACTGAGCCACCCAAGCGCCCCTAGAGTTTCCTTTCTTGATTCCCAACTGCCCCCCCTTAAAAGATTTTATTTTTAAGTAATCTCTACAGCGAACATGGAGCTCAAACTTCTACAGCCCTGAGATCAAGAATCATGTGCTCTACCAATAGAGCCAGGCAGGTGCCCTGGTGTCCGCCTTTTTTAAATTAAAAAAAAAAAAAAAAAAAAAAAAAAGTTTATCTCATTTTTATTTTTTCTTTCTTTAAAGATTTTATTTAGTTTATCTCATTTTTTTTAAAAGATTTTATTTATTTATCTGACAGACAGAGATCACAGGTAGGCAGAGAGGCAGGCAAAGAGAGGAAGGGAAGCAGGCTCCCCACTGAGCAGAGAGCCTGATGCGGGGCTCGATCCCAGGACCCTGGGATCATGACCCGAGCCGAAGGCAGAGGCTTTAACCCACTGAGCCACCCAGGCGCCCCTAGTTTATCTCATTTTTAAAGGAAAAAAATTCCATTTGTATTATACTTTCATTTTGTGTTTCATGTATTTCTCTATATGCTACATTTTTATATATCCATATTTCCTTTATATATATGAAGAATATGTTTGTGTTCCAAAAATGGAATCAAATAATATACAGTGTTTCAAAACTTGTTTTTCTCTTAATATTGTATCATGAACATCTTTCTACATTAGAAGCTGCATTTGTGGTTTTAAAATTTTTTCAGAGTGCTCCCCTTTTTGGTGTAGCATTATTTCTTTAGTTACAGTATAGGATGTTTCCAGATTTTCATATTGGTACACATCCTAAGTGATGTATTCGATAGATATTTTTAGGAGAAAATGGTTCACCAAAGGGCAAAGACTATAAGCCTATACTAGCTCAATTTCTCCTATTTTTGATTTTTTAATAAACATTACCATATATATCCCCTCTATGTATGTGTTTGTGTACATGTGTGTATGACAGAATTACAGGTGTTCTTATCCAAAGTATCGAAGGGAAGGGCTGCTTGTGTCCACCATTATAAGGATCAATATTTGTATATATTCCTTTATCCATGCCTTCTGAATAAAAAATTCTTGATTTTTTCCCCCTAATTTAAAAAAAAGATATTATTTATTTATTTGACAGAGACAGAGGGATCACAAGTAGGCAGAGGGGCGGGGGGGGGGCACACAGGCTCCCTGCTGAGCAGAGATCCTGTTGTGGAGCTCCATCCCAGGACCCTGAGATCTTGACCTGAGCCGAAGGCAGAGGCTTAACCCGCTGAGCCACCTAGGCACCTTCCCCTAATTTTTGCAGCTTCGGTAAAATATCCATATTTTGAGCTTGTAGTTTGAATTTAAGCAGCGACTAAGTAGGTGGGACCTTCACATTAGTCCAATATTTCTAGTAAATCACAATGAAAAGCCCCCTGATTCTCCCTCAAACAGCCTGGAGGGACATGGTGGGGTCAGGACAGAGTATTTTTGCTCCATTCATTCTTCATCTTCTCCTCTCCATGGAGACCCGCTCAAGCTGGGAACCGAGAAGGGAAGCCCTGTTTTTGTCAGTTCTGATCTGCAGCTCGCTGTGCAGTGTCAGATGTGGCTGATGGGCAGCTGGAATGGTCCGTCCACACTTGCCCATCACAGCTGCTGCTTTTGTAGTTGGTGAGCAAGGCTGAGAAGCAGGCCTCCTCCTCCACCTGCTCACCCAAGCTGCCTGGTGACAGCTGGTTCCATCCATCTATGCATCAGTTAAGGGCAAACAACCCTGAACTGCACCAAGGAGAAAGAAGACCCTGGAGTCTTCAGAATGAGCTCAGCCTCACCCCACAAAGGTCCTTTTTTTTTTTTTTTTAAGATTTTATTTATTTATTTGACAGAGAGACATCACAAGCAGGCAGAGGGAGAGGGAGAAGCAAGCTCCCCACTGAGCAGGGAGCCTGATGTGGGGCTTGATCCCAGGACCCTGGGATCATGACCTGAGCCAAAGGCAGTTGCTTAACTGACTGAGCCACCCAAGTGCCCCTCCACACAGGTCTTTAAAACTTTGCCAGAAAAATCTGTGGTTAACGTTTTGGTGAAGAATCTTCCAGAGGTTCCTCTGTGTGTGTGTGTGTGTGTGTGTGTGTGTGTGTGTATTGGCAACTAGGTATAACATTTTTTCCTTCACAAAATAAGATTATGCTGAAATGCAATTATGTAACCATTGTCTTTCAGCCACAAGTACATTTTTTTCATGTCGATATTTGTTGAATGTTCATTCCTTGGTTCATTCATCCATTCATTTGCTAACCTGCTTAAAAATTAAAAAAAAAAAAAAAAAGGGCATTCTTTCCACTGTCATTCACTTAGTATTTGTGGAAGGGACCGATCGTAATCAAATAATCATACCAGTGAATGTGAAGGATTGCCAAGGGAAGTTACTTGGTGGTGGTGCCGCAGAGGAGTCCTGATCCCCAAGAAACTATCCCTAGAGTGATATTCTGAGGACTAAGATGTAGAGGTTGAATTGGGATATGAAAAGTGTGTCCATATCAGTGTTTATAGTTGCATAATATTTCCATTTATCGATATGTCATATATTATGTAACAAATTATCTTGGTGGTTATTTAATTTTCCAGTTTTATTGAGATAAAGGGGGACACTTAGATTATTGCTGATTTTTCATTCATTTCAACCATTTTGATGGCTGGATTATAGGATGTGAGCTCTGGGTCTAGCAGTGGAATGGATTTGCCTGGATTTACCAGCATTCTCATGTGTATTCAGTGTTCCAAATTTGCAAATCATAGACTGGGCTATACACAAAGGTAAGTGACCTGCCAAGGAATTGCACTAAGGAAGTGGCCTCCCATTGGGGATATTGAGGTCAAATAGGTACACTGGGGCCATACTATCTAATAGTACCTGGATATGATCTTGTTCCTTTTTGCATTTATGAATTTACTCATATAACACTAACAGAGTGCCTACTTATGCCGGCTAGTATGTTAAGGGTTGAGAATGTTAAGTTGAAGAGCTCTTAGCGTATACCCTCCAGAAGCATACAGTAGGTGTGGAAATACAGAGGCAATTTAATATATAAGTAGGACTGCTATACTAAAGGAGTGAACCTAGTCCGTTCTGTTTATCCTGGAAGCCACAGGACATGGTGACCAGCTACACATGGGCTTCTCAGAGCAAGCGGTGAATGGACTGATCCTTGAAGGCTAATCAGAATTTGGTCAAATATTAAGGAATTTGGGACTTTCTCATAGAAGGAACTCTATGAGTAAAGATTTCAAGGATTGAGCTGGTCTGGTCATACCTGGTACTAATGGAAAGTACTGGGCATGTTATTGGCTTTTTGGTGGGAAATGGGCTCAGAGAGTATTCTGGGGTTGTGCTGAGGAGACTCTGATGTTGTGCTGGGAACGTCAGATTTCATTCTGTGGGTAATGGGGAGAGAGTAATCCCACCAGATTTGATTATATCAGGGTAATGTTAGCTCCTCAACAGATGAACTCCAGAGCCTCTTTGACTTCACGTAACCAAAGGTAGTTTCTTCTTCACAGGAGTCTACAAGGGTCATTTTAGATTGGCAGGCGACTTGCCTCCATGTGAGGATTCAGGGCCCCAGGCCTCTCCAGTTTTGTTGTTGTTGTTGTTGTTATTGTTGTTGTTGTTTTTTATCTGCCGTTTTCAACATGTAGCTTCCATGTCCCTGCGTATCTGTACTGAGCTGTTGGAAGAGGATAGAGCCTGAAGTATCATGATATTTTTTACATGTCAATTTTTGATAAGGCTTCATGTCACTCTGTGCACATACTCATTAGCGAGAATTCGGTTTCCTGGCCTTGCCCAGCTGCACGGGCGCCAGCGGAATGAAGTCTAGGTGTGCTTCCTGGGATGAAGTGGAATGGACTAGCTGACCCTGCTGTGTTGCTATTTTGGGCAAGTTAGTTGTGGTGATGATGCTGGGGAGGGAAACTCAGAGACAGGGAGGGAAAGGGGTGCAAAGTGAAGACGCGAGTCATGCAGGCTAACATTTCCTGGGCGCTCCCTCCGTGGCAAGAGCTGTTAAGTACTTCATAAGCAACAGCCCTGGGAGAGAGGTGCAGCTGTCTCCCCATTTTCCAGAAGAACTCAAGCCAAGGTGGAACTTGCCGAGGACGGGAAGGACCAGGACTCAGACCCAGGCTGGTATAGCCAGCACCTGAGCTCTTAACTGCTGGGGGCTGCCTCTCGCAAGGCGTGTTCTTTCTGGAAATGCAGGAGGGAAGAGAAGGTGAACAAAGGAACCATGTTTGAAATGAGGTGACTGGCATCTCATTAGATGTGAGGAGAGGAGAATAATCAGGGATGAACCCAGTGTCAGACTTGGGAGGCTGGTGATGCCAATTAGAGAGACAGGGCACCTCCTGTGTGACGTCTATGCCATCTGATTTAGCACACAGACTGCACGTGCCTATTAACATCTTGCTCAATGTCTTACAAGGGTTTTTATTGGTTGTTCTGTACTGTTTGCTAAAGGAGAGTTAGATGCTCGGTTTAGGTGGGTATAGTCCCTGTGACCCAGCCATTAGGTTCGTTTAGCTTTGTCGTTGTGCATATGTCTTTGTCTTGGGGTGCCCCTCCCCTCTACAGGCTTCCATTCACCTTCCAGGCTGAGATCAAATGGCCCCTCACTTGGAAACTTTCCATAAATTCTTGGGGGCACAAGTGGTTTTCCCTCTTTGTTCATGCTGTGCTGTTAACGTGATGTGTTTATGATCATCTGTCCTGGAGTCCGTTTCCACTATTCGGGTATTATCATCCCATTTCTGGAGGTTATATCCCAGATGGGTTAGGATGGGGGTGACATAATTTTTGCGATGAATTGGTTTGTTATTTTTGTCCTTGAACATACAGAACTGGGGCTGCAAACGCAGAGGGTTTCAGGGCCAGGGAGGTGACCTAAGAGTGACACTGACCTGGGTGAGACAGTCAGAGCTGTGGGGTGCTGGCTGGACAGGAGAGTGCACACCTGGACTATGAAATGCTCCCTCAAGATAAAAACAAAAAAAGACCTGGGGCACCTGGGTGGTGTAGTTGGTTGGACAACCAACTCTTGGTTTCAGCTCAGGTCCTTGATGTGGGAAACAAAGGCAGAAGAAAAATGATTAATTTTCCTTACTAGCTACAGACCATTGACCAGTCCTTGAAACAGGCAGAGTGACATTCTTCTAGGGACTCAGCTACCTTGATGTTCATACTTTGCTAAGGGCAAAAGGCAATCTTACCCCAATCTCCAGGACCCTGTAAGTCTACTTTAACATATGCAAAAATTCCTTTGGAAACTTCCTTTATCTCTAGCCCCCAAGATACAGGTTGGCAGTCATCCTCTAAGCATAGGACCCACCAATATATATCTGAAGAGGGTTTACTAAGTAATAATCAATGGCCTTCCCAAACAATAGCTATCCCCTTTAGGATCCTGGAAAATGCCTGGGAGTTTTATGCTATTCCTAACCCCCTCCCAACTTGAAAGTGTATAATAGGCCATTCCTTGTGACCCCAGTACAGCTCTTTCTGCCCATGGGTCCTGTCCCCATACTTCAATAAAACCACATTTTTTGTATTAAAGATGTCTCAAGGATTCTTCATTGGCCATGGGCTTCAAGCCCTAACATCTTTCCTGCATTAGTTGTGATCTCGGAGTCTTGAGATCGAGCCCTGCATGGGACTCCCCACTTAGTGCAGAGTCTGCTTGGAGTGTCTCTCTCCCTCTCCCTGTCCCTCTGCGTGCTCTCTCTCTCTCCCTCTAAGCTAAATAAATAAATGTTTTTTAAAAACCCTGAAAAACATGGTTTGGCAGGTGATTTATGTACAGGGGTTGTGTTCCTTCTCCAGGTTTCTACTTTGTGACCTGTGATAAGGACTGTAGCTCATTGGAGAAAGCTTTGAAAACAAGGAGTCATGTAGGGAGGACCTACCAGGTCTCCCATGTCTCTCTCACTACAGTGAGAAGAGCTTGCTTTCTGTCACTCTTCAGATGAGGGTGACCTTGGCCCCATGGTCACAGGGCATGATGTGACCATCTCACATCCTCTGAAATGCTGACCTTCATTTTTAAAAGGACAACCTGTGTCACACTTACTTGAACTCTGTGTTACTTCAGAAGAAACGAGAAATGAAGGGAAAGTAATGATGACTGTTCGCTACTTTGAAATGGCTCAAAGAATATATTTATCATGTCAACGTGACATTTGTAAACCTAGAAGGGACAGTTTCACTTCTTAAAGGAGTTGACCAAAATGCAAGAAGGAGGAACAATTTTCACTGTAAGCCTATCACACCACACCCACCCACCCACCCACCCACCCGCACACACACACACCCTGCTTTTAGCCCCAGAGGATTTCCCTTCCGTGAATCTAGCTGCCTTTAGGGAGGGCAAGCAGGTCATACAATCCTAGAGGGACCTTCCCCGTGGCACCTGGCTGAAGATGCCATTACCATGGCAAATACTCTTGGCTCCTGTTAAAAATGTACCCAGAGATCTCTGTGGCCTCCCCTGAGAATTTCTCCCTCATTTGAGTTAGTGTGGGTGGGAGGGAAAGTGTGTGGGCGGACAGAGCCAAATAAGCCAGAATTCACACTGCCCTGCTCTGCAGCCCCCCCCCCCCCCGCCCCAATCCCCTGTTTATCTCCATCTGTAAAGATGGCTCTGTCAATATCCTGCCTACAGTTCTGGTATAAGAACTAAATAAAGTGCCATTTTTAAGCCACATAGTGAAACACCTGGCACATAGCCAGCATCCAAGATATCATCCATCCCTCCGTGTCTGTGGTGAGAATTTCTTGCTCTGTATGTCAGAAGGCTCCAGGTGTATTCATGGGGGATGCAGAGAAATTTGATGTTAGCCGATTGAGAAGTGAAGCTGAATTAACTCTGAAATAATAATATAAGTCAATGAGAAAATAGGATTTGATTTATTACTATTTTTAATTTGTATGCAGTTGGAGATGGTATATTTGCATAAAATCATTATTGAAAATTGCAGTGTTGTCTCCTGCCATGTTATCACAGATGAGGCGTTTCTTGCAGAGATAAGAAGAGCCTGCCCTTGGTGGTTTTAAAAAGCAGAGGTTGAGGTCCACAGTGCCGTCCTCCTCCTCCTTTCTTCTTCCCAGAGGACAGAGATAGTTACAATTATATCCCAAGAAGAGATAATGAGTACAACTGAAGATAAAGAGTACAACGTAAAGGAGTTTTCGGTTCCTGCTGGGAAGGAGCAGTGATTTCGTTTTCTCTTATTAGACCTCTGTAAATCCTGGTTCTCATCTTTTCAAAATTTTTTAATAGCATTACCCAGCCAAGCATTCTCACAAATCTATGATTAAAAATTAGTTGAATGCAGAAGAGAGCCATGGATGTATTGTCTCTGTAATAGTTGTTGTGTGTTGTCGACCTGAGGCATGACACTTTTCCCTAATCACATTGTTGAGCTCTGTAAATTGTAACATCACTTCATATAATGTCATCATGGAGCAGTGATGTCCATGGAAGTCACCTGGAATATTCTATTTGTTATGAATTTTTGTTCTGTGGTAAGAATCAGATTCATGCTTAAGCCGTTATTAAAATATTGTATTTGTTGTCACCATTTTAGGATTAGTACTGTTGAAAGCACTTGGGCTTAATGAATTTTTTTTTTTTTAAACACCCAATGTGGGGCCTGAACTTAAGACCCCAAGAGCAAGAGTCACATGCTGTACAGACTGAGCCAGCCAGGCGCCCCGCCTGGATCTTTATTAATCACTAAAAGGTCATGTCCTGTGGCCAGTTCCCTCCAGCCTTTCCTTCCAATCTCTTTTTAAATGTCCAAGGGATGTTGCAGTATGTCCCCCTCCCCCCTCAAAAAAAGAATGGAATACAGGTGAAGTAGGAAGTGTCTCACTGGTCCCATCTCTGTGGGTGGCAGACTGTAGCACCACCTAACTAGCTTCCAAGGGCAAAGCAGTTTCCAGGATTTCCTGAAAGGGTCTGTCTCAGATTCATTCCTGTTTAGTTTTGTTGGGGAGGAAGAATAACTTTCCCACTACCCTTCTAGGTTCTTGGCCAAAATCTCCTATAATAAAAGGTTAACAGGAGAAAAACAATAACACGTATGTATTTTGCTTATAAGGGAGAGACCCAGGAAAACTAAGTAACTCCCTGAAATGCAAGCCACCACCTTAAATACCCCCTCCATCTAAAGACGCCAGAAGGATGTTGGGGAAGGGGAATCCAGTTATGGGAGGTACTGGAGAGGAACTCAGTAAACAAGGGTAAGATTGTTATGCAATCTTACATAACAATCATAAGATTGTTATGCAGATTTAAGCCTTCGCCTTCTTCATTGATAAGAGTTTCCAGAGATACTGTCATTCCCCTCTTCTGCATACTGAGACAATAGAGATTTGGCTTATAAATATAGATTACAAAAGGGTTACTTCCTCTCCGTTTTCAGAACTTCCTCTGTATCTGCTATTTCTTAAAAATAATCAGCTCAGGATAATTCTATGCCAAAGAAGTATTTGAGGGTTTTACATTCTGCTCCCCTTTAGGTTCTTTTCTTGGAGAGAGACTGAGCAAAAGAGCCAGAACCCACAGTCTCTCTGACCACCTCCCTCCAGTGTGATGTAGCAAATATCCTGCTTGGGAAGTTCCGGAGCCTCTGGGCTCTGAACTGTACAACTGGCCATGACCCTTGGTTCTTGTTTTATCCCATATGAATTGGGGATGGTAATATCTGCTGTGTTCAGAGCAGCTCGAGGATTAACAGGTATAAATTAGAGATAACTGGGAAAGGGTACTGATTCGCAAACAGCCATAGGGTGATAATTACACAATGGCGTTCATTTTTAAGTTGTTAAAATGTGAAAAATAGGACATATCCAAGACCCAAAAATCATAGATTATGTGGTATTGTTTTGTGTTTTGATGGTTTGTAAAATCTAAAACAGCCTTATTTTTTAAAAGGATTTATTTATTTATTTTAGAGAAAAAGAGAGGGAGAGAAGGAAGGAAGGATTGTGTGCACATTAGGTGGGAGGGGCAAGAGGAGAAGGAGAAGGAGAGATTCTCCAGGAGATGCCCTGCTGAGCCTGGAGCCCTGTTTGGGCTCCGACCCAAGACCCTGAGATCCTGACCTGCGATGAAACCAAGATTCAGAAGCACCGACGTGTCCCAATAGCCTGATAGTAAAACAACAACAACAACAACAACAACAATAATTATTATTATTTTTAATATAAGCTCTCTGCCCAACGTGAGGCTTGGACTCACAACTGGGAGATCAAGAGTTGCATGCCCTTCCAACTGAGCAGGTCAGGTACCCCAAATCAAAAACAGCCTTAGATTTTGTGAGTGCTCTTGTGTTTCCTCCTTCCAGGAAACTGCTTGCCAGTCCTCAAAAAGACTAGTTCTGTTTTCTGTTCTGAATGCTTCTGACCATGACTTTAGCAACTGACCCTATGAACAAAGGCCAACTCCCAATGAGAAATAAGGTTGCCTCTCTGCCAGGTGTGCTCTGTGTGTATGCAGTGACCATGAGCCCCACCCCTTTCCCCCGCTAAGCCCCATTACCTCTGTTTGGGCTGGCTGATTCCCTCCTAGTGAACAGGGCAGTCGGGTTACACTGGTTTCTATGTGATTGCTGAGTTTCTGGGAGCTGGTTGACATTTTCTAATATGTCACTCAGTTGAGAGAGAAAGAAGTGAGGCCCCAGGGGCCATTTGGGTTCTCCTCCATTAGATGTCTTGTAGACTTGAGGTTGTACCGAAACTCCCATGGAAAAAGAAGGTACTGTTCCTTCATGCCACAGACTCCAGCTTTGCAAGAGGGGAGGGAGACTATCAGCTTCCAACTTCTGTGGCTCAGGGGTGATATACTGGGAACTGTATGACCTCTTGAAAAGTACAGTGGACAAGAACGTTTAGCAAATGACATCCGTACTCATCTGAAATATGTCAGAACAGAGAGGATCAAAGGCTGGTGTGTTCCCTTAGACTCCTTGTTTTTGGTAGTATTGCAGTGTTCTGTCCCCTGATATGAAGGTGACCATGGCATTCTCTGTGCCGGGTTGTGTGGGAAGGGTATAGTACCAGGCAGCATGTCTTTTGGACCAGATGGATTTGGATAATGGAGTTCATTGACTCAGTGCTGTGGCAGACACTTTATTTATTTATTTTTTAAGAAAGGTCTTATTTATTTATTTATTTATTTATTTGACAGACAGAGATCACAAGTAGGCAGAGTGGCAGGCAGAGAGAGAGAGAGGAGGAAACAGGCTCCCCGCTGAGTAGAGAGCCCGACAGGGGGCTCGATCCCAGGACCCTGGGATCGTGACCTGAGCCGAAGGCAGAGGCTTTAACCCACTGAGCCACCCAGGCGCCCCATGTGGCAGACACTTTAATGAATAGGATCTCAAGTGTTCATCACCATCCACCATTCATTTTTCACTTCTGCCCCCTGGGAAGGGTGGGTTACAATGTTGGCGGGAGATAGGAATGGACAAGCTGAACACACTAGCTATGTTTAATTGACACAGGGAATTAGGAGGTACGCAGGGGAGTACTGAGCTAAATCTGGCTGTCCATTCCTCTGTGTTCTTCTGTTTTCCTTGCTTGGCCTTATTCCCGACCTGAGGGCTGCATTTCAGGTGTGCCTAGATCTGCAGTATCCAGTGGTAGCCACTAGCCACATATGGGTATTTAAAGTGATGTATCAACTAATTAAAATGAGCTACAAGAGGGGCACCTGGGTGACTAAGTTGGTTAAGCATCTCACTTGGGATTTTGGCTCGGGTCATGATCTCAGGGTCGTGGGATTAAGCTCTGTGTTTCTTTATTCACTGGGCATGGAGCCTGCTTGGGATTCTGTCTCTCCCTCACTCTCTGCCCCTCCTCTGCTCTCTCTCTCGCTCTCTCAAAAAAAAAAAAAAAAAAAAAAAAAAATTTTTTTTTCAATTTAAAAAAACAAAACAAAACAAAACCAATCTTTCTGTCACAATAGCCATTTCCAGGGCATGCCTGTGCTCACTATCAGGTGTTCAGTGCTGAACTGAGGGTGCCTCGCCATTGAGAAGCTCTCAATGAGTGTTGGGTCCATGTACGAGTACAAGATCGAGTGAATTGGTATGCGTGTGTGAATGGGGGAAGGGGTGTCATTCCACATGTGTGACATTCAGCATGTCCTCCTTTTCCTCACCTAAGCTGATGAAACCTCTGGGGGCAATGGCTCTCCAGGTTTGGTTCTTGAAAGTTTATGTATACATCTGCCCCTTTTTGGCTACGTGTGTGTAATCATGTTTCTTCCCAGTTCTTTAGTGCTGTTGGTCTCCTGTCTGCAGGTCTCAGAGCAAACATTTCATAAGCCATTTTCCATGACATGGCCTTCTCCTCCTAATGCCCTCTTTTATTGAGCGCCTCCTGTATGCTGGCTAGAGTGCTAAGTGCTCCAGGAGAACAATTCGATGTAATCCTTGTGTTTCTCTTGGGAGGTGTATATTCTGAGAACCTCTATGGCACACCCGAGGCCGACCACGTTAAAGGAGCTTGCACAGGGCCAGCCAGTTCCCTAGAACATGGCAGAGCCATTGGTTATTATCTTTTCCTAAGATTCCAAACCCCCCTGACTGGTCTGCCTTTCACTATGCCCTCAAGACTTTCATTAATATCCCTATTCTGATTGGTCTTAGAAGCACACAGAGCTCTGTATCATTTTAGAATTACATAGAGAAGAGAATTCAGACACCCTAAGATTGTAGCCTAACAACATTGGTTTTCTCCCAGGAGATGAAAAGTTTGGGAGAAGATAGTCCAGGGTATGTAAAGCCTATGGTAGCAATACAAGTTTTGTTCTCCCTTCTGCCATCCCCACGTCCGGCTCTTGTCTTCCCCTCAAGCAAAGCGTAGAAGCAACCTGGCCAACTCTATGTGTTTATATGTCTGTTTTAGAGCTTATGAACTCAGCTCCCACAAACTTGGGCAGGTTTTGTTGTATTAACCCAGACCTTAACTATTACTTTTGGTCCTTGAGGTCTGGCACACCCTCTCTAGCTGTGGTCAGCACTCTCCCGTCTTGGATCATGCCTGGCAGATGTGCTTCTTTCTGGTACCTTCCTGGTCCCAGCACACATTTGTATCTCCAGCCCCTGGTCAGAGGATGCTGTTCATATCTCCAAGGTGCCATTCTGCTCTCTCAGTTGTGGGCTCTGAGTAGGTATTTACTTCTTCAGTGGCATGATTATCTGTCATGGCGTGTCACCTGATTGTTGTGTGCGAACCGTGGGTTACGGCGGGACCCGTGGAGCCTGGAGACCTAGCAGCCCATTTAGGCGGCAGACGCTATAGCCAAGGTGTGTCTCCTAAGTGAAACCCACGTGGTTGAGCTCCACTACTAGGACATTTCATATACATCCCTCCAAACAGCACCTCCTGGAGTAGGGTCTGTAAGACCAGCTCTGAGTTTCCATGAATATGTTTGAAAGTGACCCATTTTGCAGAAAAGATGGTTCTTCTAACTCTGGACTTGGAAACCACTTTTGTTTACCTGGTGTGCTCTTTGTGTAAAACTTGGAGCTGGTGATGGTGAAACTGCTACCATAGGAATTCCAAAGCTTTTTGAGAGTGGACAGATGGACGTTCAACATTCAGTCATTCGCTAACCATTCATTTCCTCCAAGATCAGATTTTTATATACACAAAGTACTGTCCAAGTTACTGGGTTGGCAGAGCCCTCAAGTGAAAAAGAGGAAGTATGTTGCATTTGTGTATGTTCCTTTGTTTCTGTCTGCTTAAATAATTATTTTTTTAAATGTTTTTTTTTAAAAGATTTTATTTATTTATTTGACAGAGAGAGATCACAAGTAGACGGAGAGGCAGGCAGAGAGAGAGAGAGAGAGAGGGAAGCAGGCACCCTGCTGAGCAGAGAGCCCGATGTGGGACTCAATCCCAGGACCCTGAGATCATGACCTGAGCCGAAGGCAGCGGCTCAATCCACTGAGCCACCCAGGTGCCCCTAAATAATTATTTTTAATAAAAGGTTAGAATTTTGAGGGCACCTGGGTGGCTCAGTCATTAAGCATCTGCCTTTGGCTCAGGTCATGATCCCAGCATCCTGGGATCAAGCCCCGCATTGGCCTTCCTACTCAATGGGGAGCCTGCTTCTCCCTCTCCAGCTTCCCTGTGCTTGTGTTCCCTCTCTCGCTATCTCTGTCATAAATAAATCTTTAAATAAAAAAGAAAAAGGTTAGAATTTTCACCCAGCCAACCGATTTTGCTGTCGATTTCTTCTTCTTCTTCTTTTTTTTTTTAAAGATTTTATTTATTTCTTTGACAGAGAAAAAGCACAAGCAGAGGGAGCTGGCAGAGGGGGAGGGGGAAACAGACTCCCCGCTGAGCAGGGAGCCCAATGCAGGGCTCGATCCCAAGACCCTGAGATCATGACCAAAGCTGAAGGCAGAGGCTTAACCCACTGAGCCACCCAGGCGCCCCTTGCTGTTGATTTCTGAGGGCTCTTGGTCCAGGAGACCATTTTCTCCCAGGAAGGTTGCCATTTGTAGTGTTTGCAACAAAATGCATCAAGTAAAGCGTTTTAAAATAATTTCATAAAATATGGTCTTGTGTGGAGAGAGACTGCTTTTGATTCCTTGTCATCTGGCTGCCCTTTTTGAAAACATCTTCAGGTTTATTATTGACCCTGAAGTTCGCTGTTTGTTTCTGTAATATTATGTTGATGGGGGAAACCGTGTGGGTTGAACAGAGCCACAAGTAACGGTTTGATCTATCACAGCTTCCCAGCAGCAGAGTGTGGTGTGTGTGTTTGACTTTTGATACTGCGGCATTTGAGGGTGGGAACTTGTGTTTAAAATCTTGTCAGCACAGGGTATGCACTGAAGAGTGAGGGAAGATCTTTAACCCTGCCAGGAAGTCACTGATCAGTGTAATAAACATGCATTCGTACAACTATTTATGTCACATAAGCAAGGCAGTGTTTACAGTTTCCATTGATGTGTTTACTACATCTGTGTTGTGTTGGGCTATCCAGCGATTGTCATAAATCTCACAAGACTTCCTTTTAAATCTTGAGTTATGAACCAACAAAGGATGCTGGTGGTGGGTGTCAGAGCTGTAACCACAAATATTTCCTAATACTTTGCTAGTTTCGTAAAGTAACAGGTGTCAGACATGTCTACTAACATTTCTTTATGGTAATAGATGTGTGTATAAACACATGTCTAGTGTTTTTATTTTATTTTATTTTTTTACCTCTTAGGTAGAGTTTTCATTTTGATCCATCATCCTAAACACAAAGTTGGGCAGTGGTAAAAAGTTAAAAAAAAAAAAATGTTTGTTTGCTGTCATTCTCATCCTCTTCTGGGTGGGTGCACGTCTGTCGGTGGCCTGGGGCAGAGAGCTTCTCTCAGACAGCGGGCTTTTAATGTTACTAGATGCTTCACCTTCTGGAAGCCACCAGAATAACCATGGCTGGGATTTCTTTCTTAGGATATGGCCAAAAGGATGCAGATATAGGTAGTGTTGATCCACAAACATTTGGTGTGTAGGCCAGTCTTACTTATATCTCCAGCAGGTGGAAGAATGCCAGGCTTGCCTTGGGCCCAAATGCTCTGGAGCCCTCCCACCCCAGCTCACTGCATTTATTCTCTGGTGTCCCCACTTAAAAACCTTCCCCATCTAATCTCAGCTTTTCGCTGTTGCCCACGTTCCTCTCAAATTCTTCCCCTGTTCCTCTTCCTCTTGTAGATCAAAACTGTGCAGTCTTTTCTTCCTTATGTTGCTTATGTCTTCAAACTTTTTTGATTAAACTTGGTTTTACATTAGTGAGTATAAATATTTGATTTCTGTCAATATATTTTTTTTTGAGATTTTTTTTTTAGTCATTTATTTGACAGAAGATCACAAGTAGGCAGAGCAGCAGGCAGAGAGAGGGGGACACAGAGCAGAGAGCCTGATGTGGGGCTCGATCCCAGGACCCTGAGATCATGACCTGAGTTGAAAGTAGAGGCTTAACCCGCTGAGCCACCCAGGCACCCCTCTGTCAGTATATTTTAGAAAATATCCCAATCCTATGTGACCATCTATGTGCATATGTGTCTATCCATATACACTGATACATAAAACTTAGCCTGACCGATCTTCCCTAACTTACGTTTACAAGTGTATGACCACTACCCATCAAAATCCAAATAAGGCAACAACATAACTCTTTTAGATGATGTAAAGTCCCTTCCTGTATCTTTAAACTCCAGGAAGATGTATCTTGCTTATTTGACACTTCATGGATGTCTCTGTATTAGGGTGACCAGCCATCCTGGTTTGTCCTGGATTGAGAGTATTCCCAGGGGTGTGGAATGTTCTTAGAACTGAGACACTTGTAGACTCTTACGGTTGGCCTTGGACTGTGTACTTTCATAGGTTTGCAAGACTGTAGGTGCTGAAACTGAGAAAGTCCCAGGTAAAATGGGTCTAGTTGGTCATCCTAAATTGTATACTGGAAATTCACCAAAATGTAGAGCATGACACAAGCACGCTGGTTCAAATTCTTAGAACATTCCCCAAGTATTTACCTTTCAATTAGTGTGAGTATTATGAAAAAACAGGGTGTCCAAGTGGTTTTGGCTGATGATATTTTATTTCACTTCTAATATCAGTTATTTAGAAGAAACATATGACCTGACTCTGAACCGCAGTAGTGCATAATTGATAAATTGATTTATATTCATGCTTTGTGCTATACTATAAAGTAACATATATCTGCCTTGCAGAGAAATTTTCTAGTTTGAAGCTGAACCTTGAAAAGGAGGGCTGGTTTGGGGGGAGTTAAATTTCTTTAGGTTCCCAAGCACCGACTTCAAATCTTTCATGGAACCTTGGAAGAAAGAGGAAGATTTTTTATTGATATATATTTTTGTTCTGTTAAGTTCCTTCCTGAAGAAAAAAAAATGTATCTACGGAGAACCCCTGGAGTACCATTTAATCATTTTGTACCTGTTTAGGAGAAATGCTTGTTTCTTACAAAAAAAAAAAAAAAAGTCATTCACTGAATACTTATGGGCATCTTAGCAGCATTATTACATTTACTTCTTGCAACCTGCTTATGAAGCAGCCGGTCAGCCTTTCAGCCTGTCAGTTATTATTGCTGAAGTTGTAGTCGTAGTCAATCTCCATTTACCAGCACTGTTAAAAAAAGAAAAGAGATTTGGTTTTGTCTCAGAATGAATGCACGTTAAATGGGTCAGGGTGTGGGGATGCGGCCTGTCCGTCATGGTTGTTCAGATCAGCAGAGAAGCCACCCTCCCAACATTGCTGGTTCTGGATGTCCAAAAGGGAAAAGAAGGTTCTGGATGGTGTTGATCCTGCAGTTTGGTGTTTGGACTGGACATGATACACCTCACCTCCACATGACTCTTGGGCCAAAACTTATCACGTGCTCCCATCCACCCACGACAGAGTCGGCCAGGAAGTGTGACCTTTCCATATTTCCAGTTACAGAGGGCCAGAAGTACTTGGGTGAGCTGCTCTGATGACTACCAAATCAGGAAGTCTGTTGCGTTTGAAGATGAGGCATGTGACATTCCGAGAGTGCCTTTGAGTACCTTGACCAAGTGCATTCAGCCTGCAGGTGGCAGGGCTCAGACTCTGGACTATCTGGGTCCAGCACCCAGGCTTTTAAATACTAAGTTACAGGGCGCCTGGGTGGCTCAGTGGATTAAAGCCTCTGCCTTCGGCTCAGGTCATGATCCCAGGGTCCTGGGATCGAGCCCCACATCGGGCTCTCTGCTCAACGGGGAGCTTGCTTCCTCCTCTCTCTCTGCCTTCCTCTCTGCCTACTTATGGTCCCTGTCTGTCAGATAAATAAGTAAAATCTTAAAAAAAAAATACTAAGTTACACTGCTGCCATTCCTCCCCTCCTCACTACAAATCTTCATCTCTTAATAAATTACAAGATCATTTTTCCCCCTTCAGTGAAAATTCTCGACTTAGAAGGAAAACATACACAAAGAAAATTGGACACAATATAAGTTGGGTAACTCTACCAAAAAATAGTTATTTTCTATGTCCAAACTGAGCCTCAAGTTATCTTCAGTTCATTTTAATTCAAGATTGCCTGTCTGCTCTATGTATGCGTTGAATTATCGAAAGCTGAGCGATAATGGGTCCACGGGGCTGGGAGTCATTGTACTTCGGGGCTGTTGTGCATTCCCAATCTATAGAACGTCAATCTGAGGATCTGCTTGAAATTGTCTAGAATCAACTTGGGGCATGAACCATTCCAGGTCAGTTGGCTTCATTTTGCTCACCTTTTTACTTCTCCCATGTGCTTCCCATTTGGTTTTCCCCACCTGAAATTTCATTCAAGGTAGCACAGAGTTCCCACAGTCCCCATGCGTCCTTCCAGGAGTCCAGAGACACACGGTTGGGTAAATGGGTTTCTTCTGACTTGTTTCTTCTCCTTGATGCTGGCTGAAAGTTTGACAAATGCCCTCCTGTCCTTCGGGAATTCTTACCCTCTGGTTATCTCCTTTGTGTTTCGGTTGGGGAAGGGCCTTTCGTGCTTCCGAGCTACCCAGGGTCAACTGAACTTGAAAACTAATTAGCAGACGTTTGAGCACTTGTCTATGTGTACAGCTGCATCTTGACTGAGTAGGATTTCCAGCAAAGGAAAATTGCAGCAGAACTGCCATTAGTTAATGAGGTTTCAAAGTGGAACTTTTCCATTCTCATGCAAGTATATTAGGATTAATCAGCATCAGCTAGTCATAGCAAAACAAATGGTAGCATATGGAGGACTAGGAGAACTGGTCAAACTGCATTTAGAAATCCCACGTCTGGGAGCACCTGGGTGGCTCAGTCAGTTAAGCATCTGCCTTCCACTTGGGTCATGTTCCTGGGGTCCTGGGATAGGGTCCTGGGATGGAGCCCTGTGTAGAGTCCCCTGTACCCTGCTGCTCCCTCTCCCTCTGCTTCTCCCCTCTCTCTGCTGCTCCCCCTACTTGTGCTCTGTCTCGCACTCTCTCTCTTTCCAATAAATAAATAAAATCTTTTAAAAAAAAGAAAGAAAGAAAGAAATCCCACTTACTACTTCTGGGTCAAGTTCCTAATTTAGACTGAGCCTCAGTGTCCTCACCTGTAAAATGGTGAAGAGCCCAGTGTCTGCTGGAGTTATATCATCAAGGCACATTTGACTTAGACACAGTCATCTGTCCACTCCCAGCACGCAGGCATGAATGAATAAATGATGTAGCTAGTTCTCTGTGTTGTGTAAGGTCAGGGACGCTCAAATTGGGCTCCGTGTGAATCTTAGGGATTTTGAAGTCCTCTATTTCCTTATAACTTCTATATTTAAGAGAATGCTCTAGAAAGGAAAATATCTCCATATGGAGAAAAAACTAAATTTGTTCAACATTTTAGTTAGGATTATATGAATGAGGTGTAAATTAAAGATTGCTTGCTTTCTTGCATGGATAACTTTGACAACAAGAGCACCATCCAGATCTTAGTTTTATGGTTTGTGGGGACTTGAGAGGAATAAAGAACCACCAGGTGGTGCCAGCCATTTTCTGATCTAGAGAAAGGAAGTCACAAACCAGGCTGAGGAAGCTCTCTATCTGGGATACCCTGAGCAATTAGGATTTCTGAAGCCAGTCAGCCAGCCATCTGCCTCAGATGTCATGTTATTAAGTACACTGAAATTCTTGAGCTCAAAACCCTCCAGTGGAAGCCTCTGTCTCTGATTTGTGATTTGTCATGCTATACTTATTTGGCCTGTAGGATTTCTGTATTTATGAAGAAAAAAAAAAAAATCCCCTGTCGTGAAGAGCTGCTGTTTTTTGCACAGTTATTTCATTAATTGGTCGTGTTTAAATGAGTACGCACCCTCCGGGTAGTAAAAATGTGGTTCAGGAAATAATTGTCTTCAAATCAGTATAAACAAATAAGCTTGGTTTTTAGTAAGATGCTGCTTCTCTTCTCCGGGGATCCGCAGGGAGAACAAATCAGTGTTTTCCTTTTCGTTAGGAAGGAAAAAAAAAAAAAACCTCGAGGGTGAACACGCAAGATAATTATATTTGTCAACCCATCCATCCTTTCACAAATATGTATAACTTGCTTTCTTGGAGATGCAATGTGGTATAATGGCTAGGGCCTGAGGCCCTCAGTCAGACGGCCTGGATTTGAATCCTAGCACCAGCGTTTCCTGGCTGTCTTGCTTCGTCTCTCAGCCTTACAGTTATCCCATCTGTCGTGGGGATAATCACAGAACCTACTTTGGGGTTGTTATGAGGCTAGAAACAAAAAACACATTTTTTACAGACTAAATGCTCAAAACATATTGGTCACCATGAATCTTAGTACTTTGAGCCAGTTGCTCCTTAGGATTAATAGAAGGCCTCTCCTGGAGCCGGAGGACCCATCCCCGATTCCCTGCCCTCTACTATGCCCTTAGTGGCAAAGCATCATTTAACTCTTAACAGGGTAGAAGATCCAGACCATGATCCCATTTTGCAAATGAGGAAATGTTGCTTGGGGAGGTTAAGTACCTTGTTAAGGTTGCTCAAAGGCCCGGGGCATCCGGTGTCTAAACAGGGCTCTGGAGTTGCAATGTGAGAGTCTGAGGTGACATTTCCCTTTTCAGCTATTACTCCCTTGAGATCACATCACACTGGGGCTTGTATCCCAGAAGGACACTAGTTTTCTAGCGGCCTCAAGTCAGTGTTAGAGATGCTAGTGAGCATGTTGAGATGAGATTTTTTTTCAAGTTGTGCTTGGGGAGCCACTGCTCTGGACTGTTGTTCTCTACAGTATGGCATTCAGAATGTTACGTCAGTAGGATCTTTTTTTTTTTTTTTAAAGATTTTATTTATTTATTTGAAAGAGTGAATGAGAGAGAGAGCATGAACGGGGGGTGGGGAGAAGCAGACTCCCCCACTGAACAGGGAGCTCAGCCAGGACCCTGGGATCATGTCCGGAATTGAAGGCAGACGCTTAACCGACTAAGCCACTCAGGCGCCTCACTTCAGTAGGATCTTAATAAAAGATTGAATTTAAGCAGAGTTTTGTTGCAGGATTTCTCAGAGCTTTCTTTCTTTCTTTCTTTCTTTCTTTCTAAGATTTTATTTATTTATTTGACACAGCACGAGAGGGAACACAAGCAGGGGGAGTGGAAGAGGGAGAAGCAGGCTTCTCGCTGAGCAGGGAGCCTGATGCAGGGCTCAATCCCAGGACCCTGGGATCATGACCTGAGCCTAAGGCAGATGCTTAGCAACTGAGACCCTTAGCAACCCAGGCGCCCCTCTCACAACTTTTAATTGGCTAAGAAATCTTAGGGTTCTCTAAGAAGAGGGTGATAGCTTGTGTTCCTAAACATTATTTTATTTTATTTTAAAAAGATTTTTTTTATTTATTTGACAGAGAGAGAGAGATCACAAGTAGGCAGAGAGGCAGGCGGGGGTGGGGGGGCTGGGGAAGCGGGCTCCCTGCTGAGCAGAGAGCCCTATGCGGGGCTTGATCCCAGGACCCTGGGATCATGACCTGAGCCGAAGGCAGAAACTTAATCCACTGAGCCACCTATGCGCCCCCTTAAACATTATTTTACTCTGAAAATCTCTTTTCTCAGAACTTCTCTTAGGCTAGCATTGAAATTACCAAAAGAGTACCTGCGTAACTTAGTTGGTTAAGGGTCCTACTCTTGATTTTGGCTTGGGTCATGATCTCAGGGTTGTGGGATCGAGCCCCGTGTTAGGTTCTATGCTCAGTGCAAAGACTACTTGAAATTCTTCCTCTCCCTGTGCCCATCTCCCCATCATAGGCTCTAAATGAATAAGTAGGTAAGCAAGCAAGCAAGCAAGCAAGCAAATAAATAAATAAATAAATAAATTCTTAAAAAAGAAGAGAGAAGGAACTGACCAAAAATCTCAACCTTACTATCTCTTTCTTCTACTGCGTTTTGATTGCTTTGAAGGCATATGTGAAAAACATTCCACATAGTCGAAGTCAGGATGATGACTTATTTCCTTTTACCTAAGGAGGATTGCTGGAGTAGAGGGATCCTCTGGAATCACAGGCTCTTTGGACATGAATGAGTTAAATGACCACTGACTACATGTTGTCCTGGCTGTAGATGTCTGAGCTTGGCTGAGGAGGTATGTTAGGTATCTACTGCTTTGTAACAAATTACCTCCACTGTTTTCAGCTTGCAGTAGTAAATATTTGTATTTCCGTTTCTGTGGGTCAGTAAGTTGAGTACCACTCACCTTGGGAACTTTGGGTCAAGATTTCTAAGGAAGTTGAAGTCATAGTGTCAGCTGGGACTACATTCTCATCTGAGGTTTGACTGGAGTGGTGGGGGGTGCTCTTCCAAGATCACCCTCATGGCTGGCAAGCCTTGGACCCTCACCGCAGAGACCTCTCCTCACAGAGGCTACACAATATGGCACCTGGTCTCTCCCAGAGTGAAGGATCCTGGAGAAGGTAAGAGAGAGAACCCAAGACAGAAGACATAGTCACTTTAAACCTTATCTTGGAAATGATATCTCATCACTTTTGCCTATTTCCTTTACTGAGACATGAGACAATATGTTTGTCCCACATTCACAGGATGAGGATTATTTAAGGACATGAGCATCAGGAGGAAGTGATTAGTGAGGGCCATTGTAGGGCTACTTACCACAGAACTGTAGAGTTGGATAGAGTTTTCTTGATAGAGAAGACATATTTCAATTTTTCATTTTGTGGTGAGGAGACAGAGGACAGTTTCACAAAAAAGCTGCCACCTCCCCCTGTGAACATCATACTTCATGGTCCAAGAGTAAGCAGAGAAAAGTAAGGTACATAAGGAAGTAAATCAGGAACAGTTGGTCTCCATGATTTTGCCCCTGGGATCCCCGTGGGCTCTGAAGCTTGCTAGGAGGAAGGAAGGAATCACAGAGAAACATTTTGCTGTAGTCCAAATATTTCTTTCGGCAGGAAACAATATTAGGTTCAAACTACACATTTATAAAATTCTAGAGAGAACCAAAGAGAGAGAGAGAGAAAACAGGTGTGAATTTGTTTACTTGATTAAATACCCTTTTATATCTCCTCCCTCACTGGAGTGTAAATTGTGGTGTTACAAGAGGTGGTATTGTTTATTTGCTATCTCTTAAGACACCCAGGAGGGAAAATCAGCTGCTTCCTGCTCTAAAGGAAACAGCTCTATAACTCAGGGCTGTGACATCTGTTTTGATGTTAGAGAAATGGCAATAAAAATTTGATTGAGGCGAAACCCTGCTATGGGGGGAGGTCTGGAACAGGAAGGAAATAGAAAGGTGGAATGATAAAAATGCTCCCACTGATATTTAAATATTTAACTATCTAAATATTTCATTACTGGGATTGGCTTTTTTGGGTGTCTGTATTCTCAAACTAGATAATGAGCTCGTGTTTTGAAATGGACCTCCGATGTCCCTCAGGCGTTTTGAGTTGACTCATTTCAGGGCAGTATTAATAAGGGTCATTTGTTCCCCAAATGTGAAAACTCCCACTCCCCTGCCCCCTGGGGCAGCATATTTTATTAAGTCTGGAGAAAGTCTTGATTGGCACCGTTGGTGGTGATGGAGCCCAGAGAGGCTGTTATATATACTATCGTTCCCAGCACAGCCCACCACAATAAAGAGTTACCCAGCCCCAAAGGTCGGTGGCCTGAGTTTGAGAAACCCTAAGAAAGTGCAAGATTGGGGGTTCTGCCTTTACAGAACCAGATGATAGTATCAGCCTGGACCTAAAGGGGAGGCATAGAAGATCCACATGGAGTAGTAGAATGCTGACAAGAAAAGAACCATTCCTGTGAACCTCGAGGAGAAAAAATTAAAGCATCAGAGTAAGAAAAAAACAAATCAGAGCTGCTTGGCGCTTTACATGCATGTGAGGTTTTAGATCGTAGGTAAGACGCTCGCTGTTTCCGAGCAGCAGGAGCTTGGCTGGAGCTTGGGTGAGCAGCTGCTGGTGCTGGCTGCCTGTTGGATACAAGCCAAGGACGAAGTCATATATACTGGTTGTGGTGGTCCCTGGTGGCAAGCTGGAGGGGCAGATAGGAGGGTGATCTGGCTTTGCAGGTATGTGGGCATCGGAGCCTGTGGCTGGGAGACATCCGGGAGCCCTGTGTGTCCCACCTCTGGGAGGTGGTTGTATGTCCCCGCTGCTTCCTGTTTCATGGCGGTGTCCGGTCTTCCCGTAGCCGGCATGGTGGCTCCAGCTGGTGCTGACCCGAGGGGCTGTGCAGCCAGCTGCCGCAGAGATCCTTAGTCATCTCGCATGTATTTATGGGGAAGTGTCCTCGGATTTTTCCAGGGAAAAGACTGTCTTTCCTTGACTTGGTCACATTATGTGTGGTACCTTTTTACCTCTTCTTTGGGTCCAGGTATGCCTCACCCTTTTTTTCTGGTTGGCACAACGTCGGGCTGGTGAACCACAGCGCTGTGTGTCTGAGGTCGTGTGGGCGACACGGCGGAAGCTAGCCAACGAGCCTGTCCTGATCCTGGGTCCTCAGCCTGAGCAAGCAGCACCCAGATTGTTTGCAGTGATGTGGACCTCGGTTCTGCTCTCCTCTAGATGAGACCCCAGTCTTCTCATTAGAGCAGGAGACCGAGAAGGCTAATGTAATCTGCAAGGGAGAAATAAGGCGGCTGAACAGAAGGTCTGCGTTCTGGTTGTAAGCACAGGGCATGAGTCTATCCATGGCGCAGTGGGTGCTAAGATCATAAATATAAGTCATTAGCTCTGCCAGATAATGGCCTATAAATACTTAGTGTAAAATAAGAACGTTCTTATTTACATTTAAATAGTTTGGATTTCTTAGATTTCAATATAAAAATGCAATATTAATGCAAGTATTGTTTGGCGATGGAAGTAAATACACCAGACAGAGTTATTAATTTCTTGTACACAGTCATCTGTTTTCAAATATTGGCTTACAGTGAATGGCCTATATCATACTTATGGGTTCTATTTGTGAAAGTGGTAAGAATCAGACACTCAGGAAGTGCAGATTCATGGAATTAGATAATGAGTTGGCTTTGGGCTGAAAGTGAGTCTTTTCTCCAATTGCTTGATATGATGATATAAAATTAACTTGCTGGTAGATTTGTCATTGCTATTAAGAGTCCCTTCTGACACTTTTCTCTTCCTGCTAGACACATCAATACCAATGAATTTTTAAATATCTTCATGCTATAACTGTAGGCTCTTGTTTCCTTGATGTGAGGAGTTACATTGTATTTAGCACATAAGTCCCTGGACAAAACTAAAATAAATATTGTACCAAAGTGTGATACACCCCACCCAAAATACTATAGACAAATTGAAATGGAATTTTATTTATTTATTTATTTATTTTTAAAAGATTTTATTTATTTATTTGACAGAGAGAAATCACAAGTTAGCAGAGAGGCAGGCAGAGAGAGAGGAGGAAGCAGGCTCCCTGCTGAGCAGAAAGCCCGATGCGGGGCTCGAACCCAGGACCTGGGATCATGACCTGAGCCGAAGGCAGCGGCTTAACCCACTGAGCCACCCAGGCGCCCCTGAAATGGAATTTTAAAAAGTGCTCAAGTAAACCACAGGAAGGCTGGAAAAAGAAACGGGAGGGGAAAAAAAAAAGCAGAGAGCAAACAGAACACACAAAAATAAAATGGTAGACTTGAGCCATCACACATCAATGATTTCATTAAATGCTGATGGTCTAAGTTCACCAGCTTAAAGACTGACGGAGGGGGTTGAAAACATGACCCAACTATTCGCTGCCTCCAA
Source organism: Enhydra lutris kenyoni (assembly GCF_002288905.1). Taxonomy (NCBI): domain Eukaryota; kingdom Metazoa; phylum Chordata; class Mammalia; order Carnivora; family Mustelidae; genus Enhydra; species Enhydra lutris. The sequence continues at coordinate 22,666,782 of NW_019154094.1, read as the reverse complement.
GAAACTCACTTTAAATAGAATGATGTAGGCAGGTTCAATGTAAAAGGAACAAGGTATATCGTGGAAAGATTAACCAAAAGAAAGCAAAAGTGGGTATATTAATATCAGATAAAGTCTGACTTCAGAGCAAATAAATAACCAGGGAGGGGAACACATTCTATAATGAGGAAAGGGTCGTTCCACCAAGTTGACAATTCTAAATGTCTGTGCCCCGGACTACCTACTGTGTGAAACAAAAACTGGTAGAGAAGAAAGGAGAAGTAGACAAATCCACAGTTAAAGTTCGACACCCCTCTCCCAGCAGTTGAGAGAAAAACTAGAGAGCAGACCAGCAAAGATATAAAAGAACTCAGCAACACCATCAATCATCATGATCTAATTGACATTTATAGACTGCTCTCCCCAACAAAAGCAGATTATACCTTCTTTTCAAGCACCAGTAGATTATATATCACGGACACCCATATCCTGAACCACAAAACCCGTCTCACTAAATTTTGAAAGATTTGAAATCGTGCCAGGTATGATCTTCAACCACAGTGGAATCAAAACAAGAGATCATTAAGAGAAAGATAGCTCCAAATCCTTGGGCTTCCTATATTGTTTCTTGAGCATATTAAGCCCATTCAGACTGTGGTTTCTGTCTAGAATGGTCTCCCATCGGATTTTTCCTGGCTATTCCTTCTGAACTCTCAATTCAACAGCGTCTCAGAAACTTCTGTAATTACCTGTCGAAAGTAACTTCTGCTCGGCCGTCTCTTGGTATCATCTTCCTGTCTTCGCTACTCCCCAAATTTTGTATCACCCCGTTATTTTCTTCTGAGCCCTTAATATTTGAGTTTGTTTTTGATTGTTTATTCACCAATCACTGTTAGACAAAAGAATAATGAGTTCTTTGGGACTCCTGGGTGGCTCAGTCAGTTAAATGGCTGCCTTTCTGCTCAGGTCATGGATCCTCCCCCAATGTCGGGCTCCCTTCTCAGTAGGGTGTCTCCCCCTCCCTCTCCCTCTGCCTGCCATTCCCCCTGCTTGCGCTCTCTTCTTTCCCTTTCTCTGTCAAATAAATAAGTAAAACCTTAAAAAACAAAAACAAACCAAAAAAAACAGCAATGAGCTCCAGAAAGGCAGGAATGATGTGTGTTGAGTTCACCACAGTATCCCCAGCCCCTAGGACAGTAGGTGCTGAGTAAGAATTTGTTGAATGGATTGTAGATTTCTATCACCTACCTAGCCACATGTGCTAGCTATCTAAGGCTGTTCTCACTGCTGCAGAAAGCCACCAGGGAGCTTGTGAAAGTTAGTAAGCAAGCTCTTTCCTGCATGCCAATGACTCAAAGAGAACTAGCCTTTCTCTGTTTAGCTAACCTTTGGTTTCATATATTTGTTTACCCAAGTATGGGAACTCTTGTGGGAGCTTGGACTAAAATAGGATGAATGTGTTCAAAGGCTTTCAGAAGCCTGCAGACTTAACTTGTGGAAAAGGGCTCGTAGTTACCTAAAGCTCATTGTAATAATGAAGGAAAAAAAATCTCGCTTCAGACTGGAATTTAAGAAAGAAGAGTCTTTATTGATATAGCATAGCTAAAACTTGCAAATAGGTAAATGATTAGCGGTACTGGTTTTGCTCTTAATCAGACATTTGAACGTAGACAGGCACATCAAGTGGGAGGTTATCCTCAAATTTTGGGGTCTCTCTGTTTTCGGTTGGAGATGTGCATATGCTGTTGGGTAGCTTGGAGAGGTCATAAAGCATAAAGCATGGGTGTTGAAAGTTGGGTAGATCTGGGCTCCAGCCCTTGCTGTGGCACTGACTTTCTTGTTTGGAGATGTTGGAAAAGGCATTCACCCTCCCAGGCCCTAGTGACCTCCTCCGTAAGAATGGGAATGAGAATAGCACTGCTGTAGCCTTCTTGGGAGGATTTGAAGAACAACAACAGCAATAATAATGCACGTGCACGCTGTTCTCTTGATACAGTTGTATACTGAGTGAAAACAGTGAGTAGGGGTCAAGCCTTCCCCACCTTACATAGAAGTAATCAGACGGACGTGCTCAACAGTATCTTTGATGGTCTGCCGTTTTCACCAAAGTGGACGGAGCCCCCTGATGGCTACAGGTAAGGCAGATGCCTTGCTTGACTGACAGTCATGGAAGTGAGTATTAGGTACCCCTTATGTGGCTGAGGCGGCACCGGCTGTGGAGGTAGAGAAATGGACAAGAAGCTCAGGTCTTCTGAGAGAGATGGTCAGAAAAGAAGAGAAAAGGGACAACTACAAAGTGCATGGAAATTGCTAGAAAAGAGCTGTGGGCTCGCCACTTTTGAGGCAGGGGGAAAGGAGCTCCAGCTTTATCCGGGAGTCTCGAGGGTGAGTGACTCTTCACTTGCTTTAGGGGGAGGAATCTGACAGAGGGCACCTACAAGACAGGGGAGCATGGGACCCCCATTCAGACATTTGATTGCATTTGGGTTGTGAAGAATTGCCTGTGAGCTTTTTATTTTTTATTTATTTAAAGGTTTTATTTATTTATTTGACAGAGATCACAAGCAGGCAGAGAGGCAGGCAGAGAGACAGAGGGGGAAGCAGGCTCTCTGCTGAGCAGAGAGCCCGATGCGGGGCTTGATCCCAGGACCCTGAGATCATGACCTGAGCTGAAGGCAGAGGCTTTAACCCACTGAGCCACCCAGGCGTCCCGAGCTTTTTATTTTTGTGATTTCCCAGTTCACGAGAGTTTTATTTTCAATGTGTTTAGTTCTGTCATATGTGCTAAAAGCATACTGAAGGTCTTCCACTATCGTTTTGAAGAGTCATTCTTAGCCCCGCCCTTGGCGTACTTTTGAAGGGGCTTAAACAACTTTTAAGGCACAAGGACGATCCAGAATCGGCCGCTTTGCAGACACTGATTCAGGAGACATCAATTCTGCCAATAACATGTGGTGGTGAGCGAATCTGCCGTGTGATGTATGCCCAGCACTCTGCCGTTGTTCTCTTTCTGGCCACACTTAAACATTCGCCTACGGGCTGACAAGAGAGAGAGGTGCCCTCGAGAAGAGGGACGGTTGGGAACAACAGAGACCAAAAGGCACTTGGGAATGATGACAGCAAAATGTTAAAGACCTCTTGATGAAAGACAGAATGAGGTCTTTCAAGGGAGTATTGGCACGATATTAAAAGCAAGGCCTCGGGCGCCTGGGTGGCTCAGTGGGTTAAGCCGCTGCCTTCAGCTCAGGTCATGATCTCAGGGTCCTGGGATCGAGTCCCGCATCGGGCTCTCGGCCTGCTTCCCTCTCTCTCTCTCTGCCTGCCTCTCTGTCTACTTGTGATCTCTCTCTGTCAAATAAACAAATAAAATCTTAAAAAAAAAAATAAAAAAAATAAAAGCAAGGCCTCCACGATTACTCCTCACTCTTCAGTAAGACCAGGAGTGGATATAGCATGTGCATTAGAATTCTGGTGGTGGCCTCCTCACTGCAGCCCTGTGTCTCACATCCATGGGACCAAATTTCAGATGCACCTTTTCCAACTTCACGTCTGCAGTAAAGACTTTGAATGCCTGCCGCCTTTCCTTCCTTTCTTTTTTTTTAAGCGCCTGTGGTTCAGTGTGGCATATTAGCTACTCCCATTCATGTAAGTAGGTTTTCTCCGGTAGGTGCTTTTCAAATTCTCACTTGCCAAAAATCTTAGTGGAATTTTGTTTTGTTTTGTTTTGGCTTTCCTGCTTGAACCTGAAGACCAGGAGTCATTTAGTCCTTTGCTTTTTTTGTTCAAAAGCTTGGCATTTTTTTTGTGGTTCCGTGCCAACTGTCAAGGGTCAGAAGCCATTCTTCAAATTTATTTTATGGATTAAGTGTTCCATTTTGTGTACTTTGGAAGGAGAATGTCGAGTTCAACAGTGTACTTGGTTACAATGAGATGTTTTATCTTTATACTTCTCCCCTCCATATACCCCATTCTTAAAAATATAAAGAAAAACAAACTCACCAGCTTTGAGTTTTCCTTTGTGCTTGTTTCAGTTTTTGTAAACTGTAAGGCTACTTGTGTTATGTAGAAATTTCTTCTTAAGTGGCTTTATTTTTCCTCACCATTCGAATAGGAAGCTTTTAGCTGAGGAGAAGCTGAGGCTTGCTCCGGACCACACTTGCTTGAAGCTGTTCACTAAATCAAGGACAGAGTTCAATGCAGTGGGCTGACTTCTAACTCAGTGTTAGAAGTAAGGAACCAAAGGTCAAGCTAAGGACAATTCTCTTCCACATAGCATTCGTGAATTTAAAATATAGAGTTAAATGCAGACCAGCTCCCTCATTTCACAAATGAGGGGGGAAATCACGTGAGCTCAGAGAGGTCCAATTACTTGCCTAGAGACACATAACCAATTATTCCTAGAGTCTAGATGCCAGGCTAGTGTTTAGTTTTTGAAGATACTGCATAGCTTTCTAAAAACCGTCAAATGCCACCCCTGTCTCCAGTTTTACATGCTTTTTTTGCTTCAATTTAATAATAGAAACCTTTTCATTTATCATCATTATATGTCACAAGTAGGATTCATGATAAACAATGGAGGTACTGTCATCTCTGCATTTTACTTCCCCCTAATATTGAAGTAAGATTATGGAAACCTTGATAAGCTTTGGGTAAATGTACCAGCATGGACACGTGATTATTTTCAAAGTATTGCACAATATAATTCTGTTAATTATAAACCTTACTGGCAATTGATCACCAGTGTAGGTCAGCCTTGAATCATTTAGCTATAGCCTCCAGGACCCTGAATTGGTAAGAAGTCTGATACAAAGCCTAGGGTGGAAGTCTGGGAGACGTCATGTCTACTGAGAGGAAATGGGATTGGCAACATATTCTCCAAGTACTTTTTGTTAAAAAAATTTTTTTTTGTGGTTTAGTATTTATTTAATTTAATTTAATTTAAATTTTAAAATTTTTAAAATTGTTTTTTTTTTTAAATTTTTAAAATTGTTATTAGTTCAAGCCCCAATGCGGGGCTTGAACTAATAACCCTGTGATCAAGACCTAAGCTGAGATCAAGATTCGGATGCTCAACTAACTGAACCACCCAGGCACCCCTGTGATTTAATGTTTAGAAAAACAATTGAATTCATTTTACTTTTAAAATTTATATTTTCCTTGTAAACTTCCATAGGAGTCATGGTTCAGCCATCATGGGTTGGTGGTCATCTGAGCCACAGCAATGATAGCTACCCTAAGTGTTTTTTGGGAAACAACTTTTTTCTGATAGTCATTCTTTTACTGTATTGTTTCCAAGTGTGTCTTTGACAGTATGGAAGTAGCCTCTGGTGGCTTTGTGATTATTAAAAAAATCTTTAAAAAGTAAAAGGATTAAAAATTCTTAAAATATTCAAAATATGTTCACACTCATCCTTAAGATAGAAAGTAGAAAAACTGTCATGTCCCAGACAAAGGTACTGTCTGACACAGTGTGTGCCAAGACCCTAATGGTTTCCATATTATGGGTCTGGGCAATGCTGGTGGTCAGGATCCAGAAGTATTTTTGCATCCACAAGTTTATCTGGCTTTTTCTGCATATATAATTGTCTCACTTGTGTCTGAAATACGGTTTTTACCTGTATATAGATGCTGTTGTGATTAATATGGCACCAATTCGTTTATGAGCATTGGCAAATCCAGAGTAGACTTGGGGGTTATGTATCAATCCACACTTATTAAAAGCACAGCTGCTTATGCAGGGGTCCATGGCTTTTTTTTTTTTTTTTCCCATTTTATAAGCTCCTAATAGTTGAAAAAAAAACTTGGAATTACTGATCAAAGTTAATTATCTCTGCCTTTTAGAATCAACTGGCATGATTTAATGTCTTTGGTAATAATCTCTTAGAGACTTTGCCCAACAGAACAGCTGTCTTTGGTGTTGCAGATGTGATTCTGCAGCAGGTCTCCCTAAAGAACGTTTGTAAATGTTTGTAAACTCTGGAACTGGTTCCTTTTCATTTTAAAGACCAAGAACCTAAGATGATGTTTGGAAGTGGGATTCATTTGGCCTGAGCCTATATATTAATTTTCTGTGGCTGCCGTAACAAATGACCATAAACTTACGTCTTGAGACAACACAAGTTTATTTGGTTTCTGCAGGTCAGGAGTCTGACACAGGCCTTATGGGGCTAAAATCAAGGTGTTGGCAGGGCTGCTTTCCTTTCTGGAGGCTCAAGGGGAAAATTGGTTTCCTTGCTCATTTGGGTTGTTGGCCAGTCCAGTTTGTTGTCATCGTCATAGGGAGATGCCCATTTCCTTGTTCTCAGCTTCTAGAGGTCACCTGTATTCCTCAGCTGGTGGCCATCACCTTCCATCTTTAAAGCCAGTGGCAACAGATTGAGTTTTTTCCACTATTGGAGTCTCTCCTCCTCCTTCTGTCTCATCTCTTTGACCAGAAAAGTTTCTCAATTTTTAAGGACTCAGGTGACTGGATTGGGATTACCCAATCTTCCAGGATCATTTCATCAAGGTCCATGTCCTTGGTTGTATCTGCAAAGTCTTTTCACTGGGTATTCACTGGGAGTCCAGATGTGGACATCTTTAGGTGACCATGATTCTGCTTACCACAACCTATCCACTCTTGGAGTTTAAATTTGAAACCTTGTTAATCACCTTAGATTTCTGCCCTTGGCCTTTGGAGAGCACACCATTAATCATTAACCAGGCAGCCACAGGTGCTGGTGCTTACCCTGTTTCTTCTAGTGCTTCATCTTAGTGTTCACGCTCTCAAGAAGGGCCATCTAAAAAGATGGCGCCATAGATTATAGATTATACTACCTCAAAGACATGGCAACGCATAAACTGGGTTTAGTTATAGAGAAGTGTTTACATTAAAATTTGATGGTGGGGGCGCCTGGGTGGCTCAGCCCATTGCCGATCTGACTCTTGGTTTCCTCTCACGTTGTGATCTCAGGGTTGCGAGATTGAGCCCTGCAGCAGGCTCCACACTCGGCAGGGAGTCTGCTTGACATTCTCCCTCTCCCTCTGCGCCTTCCTGCCCAATGAATGAATGAGTGAGTGAATGAATGAATGAATGTGTGTTTTTTAAAAAAGATTTGATAGTGGAAAATTTTGTTATAGGTTTGGCTTTCTCTCTTGTAAAGCTTGAACTCCAGAGTTGGACTGGAGTCCTTTCTATTCACCCCATTTGGGACAGAACTTGATGAATAAACAGTCTTCTTCTGGCCTGTTGAAGAGATGTGTTAGGATGTTTTGGTTAACAGTGAGAAGTAGAGCTAGATAAGAACTTTCCAGATTGATGTGCACATAGAAACATCCTCGGCTCAGGTCTCCCTATAGCTGCCTTGCAATCCATCTCTTTTTTGGTGCCAAGAAAGCAGATGGGCTCTTGTCACTGCAGAATGAAGTTATGTTAATTAATATATTATGAAGCCAACTCTAGTTGTACGTGCATTCTCTATAAGTGAGTGGTTACTGGTTTATCTGGAAGGAAATGCTCAGGGAAATTTTTGGATCACCATTGTCAGGATAGATGAAAAGAAGCTGTTTATATTTATACATGACTCTTTTTTTTTTTTTTTTTAAATTGTACTGCAGGCAGTCGAAAGGATTTGGTGATAAAATAACTTCTATGTTGGCATCAGTGTAAAGAGAGTAGAAATACTTCATAGTACTGAAAGGAGATGGGAGAAAGCTTATCCCTCTCTGTAATATTTGTGTCAGCGATCTTATATAACTTCCTCCATGCCAAGAGCACAGAGCTTGGGAATTAAAATCTGTAGCGTGTGGTGGAGGGAGCTCTGATGAGTCGGGCTTGAGGTAAAGCTGCTCCTAGCATGTCTGAGTGTGACTCCCTGGACCCAGCCATCCTAGGTCAGAGGCCTTTTAAAGTTGAGACCCAGGCCTGCTTGGAGGCAGAGGACTCTAGTTCATGAGAGAAAGGGCTTGGGAACGGGGTAGTTTGTGTCTATAGCTGACTAACTAGTCGTGTGTGACTTTGGCATTATCTCATTTTGCTGAGTAAATTCTGTATGATAATATTATCTCCTGAAAGGATTTTTGAGCTTTGAGAGCTCCCCACTTGCTCTCTTACCTCCCAATTCAGCACTAACATTCTAAAATCAGATAAGTCTAGGGGCGCCTTGGTGGCTCAGTGGGTTAAGGCTCTGCCTTCAGCTCAGGTCATGATCTCAGGGTCCTGGGATCGAGCACTGCATCAGGCTCTCTGTTCAGCAGGGAGCCTTCTTCCCCCTCTCCCTCTGCCTTCCTCTCTGCCTACTTGTGATCTTTCTCTCTGTCAGATAAATAAAGTCTTTAAAAAAATAAAAAAATAAAATCGGGTAAGTCTCTTAGGCTCTTGGTCATGAATACTGCTGTTTTGCCTGTATTAGGAAAAGGAATGGAATATGGAAAGGAAAAAAAGGAGAGCTACCCAATAGTAGTAAAGTCTGAGGTTTATAATCAGTAGCTGGTTCCTTGGGACTGGATGAAGGAAATCCTTAATTTTTTAAAAATGGTTTTGTGATTAGTCCCCGCCGGGGCTCTGCAGTGTAGTGATCCTGGAAATGCAGACATTTGTATAGGAAATTTTAGAGTCCTGGAACTATGGGCAACCATTGAATCTGGGAACATATAAATTTAAGATAAATGAAATATTTCTGTCTAACATCGCTGAGCATGTACTTTGAATGCATGAGAAAATCCTAGATCTCAATTTCTCATATTTCGGTGTAGGCTGAAAATAGAAATAGCAACAAAATAAATAATAATATTGGATTATAGCCCAAAGTAGAAAATGATTATCTATAAGTCCACAACGGTAACCGTCAATGATGGGATAGATAGAGAAGTAGGAAGAAGACTCAAATCTTCTTTACCCAATTCTAAATACTATATACTGATACTTTTCACCTCCGGAAGGGGGAGCTTAATTTGCTTTCTCTTCAGTACGACGAGGACTTAGTGACTCCCTTCCAAGGAATGGGGCCTGGAAAATAATGACTTGGTAGCGAAGGAGACCTGGCAGGCACAACCTTAACTAATTGATTGGTAGCCAGCATCACCAGTAAAACTCCGTGTTGACATCATGTACCCCTAATATGAGGTGATCAGAAGGCATCTCTCGCCTTTGATATTCTTGAGAAAATATCAAGCAAACCCAGACTGAGGGTTGTCTTTATTGTTGTTGTTGTTGTTTTTACAAAATACCTGGCTTGTCCTCTTCAGAACTGTCAAAGTGATGAAAAACTAGGCAAATCTGAGAAACTTGAATAAGAATTTTGAAGTCTTTAGTCAGATTGTTCCCCAGGAATGTGGCAAGTGAACATCCATGGGAGATGGTGCTACTGTTAAGAGTTAGTTGGACAGTTAGGTCGTCAGGGCCAGGATCCCCAACAAGAAAATACGGAGTTAGGACAGTTCAAATAAAACAGCACTGACATCCCGTTTCATGGGTTAGATAGGACCGCACGAGTATTCTGCTTTGCAGCCCTTGCAGAAATGACTTCTGCAGAACATCCTAAAATAAGACAGTTAGGGGCACCTGGGAGGCTCATGGGTTTAGCATCTGCCTTCAGCTCAGGTCATGATCGCAGGGTCCTGGGATCAAGTCCTGCATCAGCTCCCTGCTCAGCAGGAGGCCTGCTTCTCCCTCTCCCACTCCCCCTGCTTGTGTTCCCTCGCTCACTGGCTCTTTCTGTCACATAAATTAAAAAAAAAAAAAAAAAAAAAGACAACCACAAACCATTTGTCAATATCATGGGCAAAGGGCAGTTAAGACATGAGCCCCCAGATGTCAGCCAAAAAACCCAAACCCATCAACACAGAGACATTAACCTAATAGGTAGACAGGTATGTGACCAAAGCCCTTAGTGGCATCCCTCAGCACACCCTGATTGCTTGCGATAGTTCTGCAAAAGAGCTCTAGTAAAACCCCCCTAAACTTAGAGACTGGGGTGGGCAACCCTCCTGGGCCCCCTCCCTCTCCGGGAGCTTTATACTCTTGCTCAGAAAACTTTGCTTTACTGCCCATCACCCTTCGTCTGGTCTACCTCTTCACTCTAAAAAGCGGTGTGAGCAAGAACCTAGGGGACTAAGGGGACAAAAATCCTGTAACACTAAGGGCAGTGCTAATAGAATGGATTAATTTCCTCTTACTCCTTTTTAAAGACTTTACTATTCCTCTGTCTAGTGTTATCATTGATAACATATTTGAAAGACGTTGGGAAAAAACTCAGAATTCGAAATGGAAGTTGGTCATGTTTTCCATCTAAAATACCTACTGCAAAAGAATTCTGGAGGATCTGAGATTGTTAGAGCTTCCTAATGGCAAAAGTGTTGACATCTCAGTACAATGCCCTGAGTATAACTAGAGAGAGAATTAAAAAAAAAAAAAAAAAAATCCATGCTGATAGATATTGGGTTGGTCTGGCCTTCCGTGTTGGGCAAAAAATGTACCAAGTGTTGAATGATATAGACCAGTGTGTGTAATGATAGGAAAGGTCACTAAGAAAGGTAGTTTTCTCAATTATATATTAATTTTTCAAAGTTTCATCACTCTGGGTGGCCATACTTAATTAGCCCAGAAACAGAAGGCTCATTTAGGCAAGAACAACTTTTGAGAATTTACATAGAACTCTGATAACTAATTCATTTCAGCACATTTTAAAAATAATACTCCCCTTTACTTCTTTCTTTCTTTCTTTTTTTTTTTTTTAGGATTTTATTTATTTATTTAACACAGAGAGAGATCACAAGTAGGTAGAGAGGCAGGCAGAGAGAGAAGGAGAAGCAGGCTCCCTGCTGAGCAGAGCCCCTCCGACGCTGGGCTCGATCCCATGACCTGAGAAGGCAGAGGCTTTAACCTCTGAGATCATGACCTGAGAAGGCAGAGGCTTTAACCCACTGAGCCACCTAGGCGCCCCACATCTTGGTTCTTTTTGAGGATGGTACTGTTTCCTCTTTATCTTGGGCCATTTGTGTGTGTATGTGTCTGGTGTTGTGGGCTTAGGGAGTGCAGCTCTTGCTTCCATCTGGGAGCATCTGCAAGTAGTTAGTGCCCATTTAATTTTAAAATATTTTTGAGGGTGCCTGGGTGGCTCAGTTGGTTAAGCCACTGCCTTTGACTCAGGTCATGATCCTGGAGTCACGGGATCGAGTCCCACATCGGGCTCCCAGCTCCGTGGGGAGTCTGCTTCTCCCTCTGACCTACTCCTTTCTCATGCTCTCTCTTACTCTCTCTCTCAAATAAATAAATAAATAATCTTAAAATAAAAAAAATAAAGATTTAAATATTTTTGAATATTCCCACAGATTTGTTGGTGTCTAAGAGCAGAAGATGTCTGGGTGGAGAGAAACAGGGCATTTTCTAGCAAGCAGATATTGCCCATAACTTAAAAAGAGTTTAAATTATTGATAGGCAAGAAAAAAACCATGGCTTCTAGGATTATTGCCTTCCTGAATAAAAACCCAAGCCCTACATGCTGCAATAGATGTGAAAGATATTTAGGTGGCCACTTTCAGGAGGAAATGGAAGGCTGTTGTGTCTGTTTCTTTGTTCACGGATCCATTAATGGTGGACCAAGGATGGGTCAGCTGAGAGCAAAGGGCTGATTTATAGTTGAAGTCATGAACCTTATGCAAAACCCTTTCAACAACCCATTTGGCTTTTCTGTGCAGCTTTCTCAATGTTTCCATCACCGGTCATATTTTTTTTTAACACCTGGAAGTTTGGGAACTTATTTGGGTCCTCTAGACCTACTGGGCCCCTCCCTTTCTTCCATCCCTGTAATGGGATGTGTTCTTTTCCCTTGTGCAGCAAGACCTATTGCGTTGGAACTCATGAAGAGTTCTTGGCCACCGAGGAGCTGGAAAGGTTTCCAGATGTGATGTGCAAATAGGTACCACTGTTTGCACATCTGCAGCTCTTCTTTCCTCCAAGCTCCCAGAAGGGCTTAGGGAAAAGGCAAGACAGGTATTTCCTAAATCATATCAGCTTCTGCATTTGCAAAGGTAGTAGGTAGACATGGTGGTTTGGCCCAGATAACTTCTAATCCTCTTTTAATTAAAACAAATTCTTTTTTCAAATTTTCCTAGGGGAAAAAAATTGGTGCTGTATTCAGTACATTTTTTTTTTTATTCAGTACTTTTAATGATTGTTTTGTTCTGGGCGTTGGTGATAAGCACTTGGTTTAATACTAACAGCAACTCTGAGAAGTCGATTTTTCGGCATTCTCCGGTTTATCAGTCATGACACTGAGGAGAAGAGAGTTTAAATAATTCATGTGATGTCCCTGAATCTGGTAAGTGGTGATACCAGGATTCATACCCAGTCTCTTAAATTCTAGACCTTAGTGTGCCCTGCTCTCTCTTCTTTTTTAAAAATTTTAAAAAAGATTTTATTTATTTATTTGCAAGAGAGAGAGAGAGAATGAGAAGGGGGAGGTTCAGAGGGAGAAACTGACTCCCCACCGAGCAGGGAGCCTGATGCGGGACTCGGTCCTGGAACTCCAGGATCGTGACCTGAGCTGAAGGCAGTGGCTTAACCCACTGAGCCACCCAGGTGCCCTGCTCTCTCTTCTATGGGGGAATTGGAGAAGGGTGCGCTCGGCATGTGTCCGTCACTAAAAATGTGAGTGCGTGGAGCATGCTTAGTCCGTGGTTCAGCTCCTGCTCCTCATAGAGGCTCAGTCAGTATCTGTTGTTCTAAAAATAAAGAAGGGGCGCCTGGGTGGCTCAGTGGGTTGAGGCCTCTGCCTTCGGCTCGGGTCATGATCCGAGGGTCCTGGGATCGAGCCCTGAGCAGAGAGCCTGCTTCCTCCTCTCTCTCTGCCTGCCTCTCTGCCTACTTGTGATCTCTGTCTGTCAAATAAATAAATAAAATCTTAAAAATAAAATAAAATAAAATAAAATAAAAATAAAGAAGCAAGTTGCTTTGGGTAGGGTTTTTTTTCTCACTTTTATTGGATTCCCATAAAAAAAGGCCATTATGTGCATCCTGGGCTGTCAGTACCACTGCAGAAGCCACCTAGAGGTGGCTGGGGACTGGGATGGTGAAGACCTCCTTTTCTGGACCTCGTTTTCCCTCATCTCCAGAAACTAATGGAACATAGAAAGAACAGACGGAATAATGCAATGGACCACAGTGTGCTACCATCCACCCTCAATCCTCTCTTCCTTCCTATTTTATTTTGAAGCAGTTCATGGATGTTATGTCAATTCACATATATTTCAATATACGCTGTAAGAGGGATTTTTAAAAAGTGATCTAAAAATTTTTAAGTTAAAACAGTTAACTATAATACCGTAGTCATCCAATATCCAGTCAATGTTCACATTACTAATGATCAAATGCCATAATATACTTATTCTCTTTGATTGAATAAGGATCTAAATAAGGTCCACGTGGGGCGCCTGGATGGCTCAGCCAGTTAAGCCTCTGATTCTTGATTTCAGTTCAGGTCATGATCTCAGGGTTGTAAGATCGAGGCCCCCATGGGACTGCGTGCTGTGTGGTGCCTGCTTGAGATTCTCTCTCTCTCTCTTTCCCTCTGTCCCTCTCCCCGACTCACGTGCACTCTCTTTCTTTAAAAATAAAAAAATGAAAAAAAAAAAAAAGGTCAGTGTATTGAGGTATTTTGACTGGTTGATCATCTTTTTTTTTTTTCTTAAAGTAGTCTCCATGTCCAACATGGGGCTTGAATTCACAACCCTGAGATCAAAAGTTGCATGCTCTACTGACTGAGCCAGCCAGGCAACCCATCTTTTACATTTCTTTTTATCTGTTTAGTTTCTTCTCTATCCCCACTGTCCCCTCATGCTTTCCCACTCCCCCCCCGCCCCCCCATGCCCATGCGCCTTCTTCCTCTCTCTCTAATTTATTTATTTATTTAAAAAGATTTTATTTATTTACTTGACAGAGATCACAAGTAGGCGGAGAGGCAAGCAATTAGAGAGGGGGAAGCAGGCTCCCCACTGAGCAGAGAGCCCGATGCGGGGCTCCATCCCAGGACCCTGGGATCATGACCTGAGCCAAAGGCAGAGGCTTTAACCCACTGAACCACCCAGGTGCCCCTCTCTGTAATTTATTTTTGAGGAAACTGGATTGTCCCATAGTTTCCCATAGTGCTGATTAGCTGGTCCCATTCTTAGGGTGTCATTTTACCTGTTTACTTGTTCCTCTGCTTTCTGTATTTGCTTTAAGTTGGTAGGTACATATAGACACTTGATATCTTCTTCCTTTGTGTGAATGAAAAAATAGTGATTTGGTCCGGTAGAGATGGTCACCTTGAAATGTAGAAAAGAATTCCTACAAAAGAATATTTATCTCAAGGTTTTTTAATTTATGTAAACCTAATTCCCCTGGAGCTTGTCTTAATAGGGGCTCAGTTTCCTCACCATTAACCATCTTCTAACTTTGCCCTCTGATGGGTCTTAGGTGCTTGTCTTAAGCTGTGTGAATATGTTAAGTCACAGGAGCACTGAGAAAGCCCTTTCCCAAGCAAATGATGACAGATTGTATTGTGATTATGTTGTTTCTTTTTGGTTTGGCTTTAACCATAGGTTGTGAATGATGTTGATTCATTGTTGTGATAGCTGTTTGTGCTCCATGTGGGTGGATAACAGTCACGTCCCTTAGGCTGTAATATCTTTGCTGAGAAGGTTGGATTGAGAATTTCTTTAGTGGTTCAGTTGGTAAGAAAGAGCATTTGCAGGTAAAGATGCACAGTAGTATCCAGGTGTTATAGTTGTTTTGCTATTTATTCAATTTCTCATTCAGGAAACACTTACTGACTTCCAGGAAGCCTGCCAGATGTGCGGCAAACAGTGGGGTGTGGTACCAGTGTGGGTGTTGCCTACATGGAACTTATAGTTTTGGGCAGGGTGCCAGTTATATAAATTTATACCCTGTGGCTGAAGTACAGGAACCCTCAGTGCCTGAACAGTGCAGGGGAGTGACCCGGTCTTGGCATGTGCAGGGAAGGTCTCAGAATCCCCCTGGGGTCCAGGTCCAAATGTTGAGAACTACTGGTCTAGATCACTATGTTTGTTTCCCTGGGTTCTGAGATTCTGTGATTCTGTGATTCCAGTGCAAAAGATCTGTCTGCTTGAATTTAGTGTGTAGATCAGGATTTTGTAATCAGCACCCACTTCCCTGTCTTTCAGCAAAAGCCTCCTCGATTTTCTTCAAACCACCACCGCTGTTCTTTGCTCTGGCTGTTTGTCCTGGGGTGGACATGTAGCGCAAGATTGAGCAAACAGAATCCCGTCTCCTTGGCAGTGGTGGTTGATTCACAGATGGGCATGTAACCTGATCAGAAATTATTAGAGCTGATACTGGGAGTATTTGATGCAGTGGGAAAAAGGGTCCCATCACCTTTTGTTCTTCACACTTCAACTGGCAATGCGGTTGGCCTGTCGCTGCTGGCCCCTGATGTTACTACCATGTGGATCCCAAGAATGAAACCCACAGAGATGAAAGAGAGACAGTCGTGATGATACAGACTTTACCTTCTGATTCAAGTTGTGCCATGTTATTCGGTAGCATGTTAAGCATGTTATTTCTGCAAGACAATAGACCCTGGAGCATGGGGCAACTCGAGTTAGTGTGACTTAGATTTCCTGTTTCTTGGAACCCAAAGATTCCTTACAATCTAGAAGTATCTGGGGGTCTGTGAATGAACTTCAGAAGTTACAGTCAAGATTTTGTGATTTGCGGGAGTCATGACCCCATAGGCTCTCAACCCCCAAAGTTTAAGGAGCACCGATGAAGGTGTCTCTAAATTAAAGTGGAAGTTGTATTCCTTGACGTCAACAGAAGAGATCACTATCCCATCACTTTCCCTCTGTATATGGGCCCCTTTACATGTAGGATGGGTGACACCACAGGTGTAACTGGGACAGGAAGTGATCACAGCAAGAAAATGCTGGAGAAATCTCAAATGATAATGAGCAAGCTTCTAAATCTGTTTTCTTTTATGGCAAAAGCATTAAGACTCATTTCAGAGGATCTCCCAGGAAAGGGTAATTTTATATAGTGCAAGCTGAAAGGCAGACAAAAAATTGCTATGGTGAATAACACTACGTTCAAGTATGGTAGTTTGTCTCCCCCCCACCCACCCCCACTTTGAAATACTTGCTTGTACAGCAGTAAAGATTTGTTTCTGTTTGGATGTTGATAGTTGGATATTCTTTTTTTTTTTTTTTTAAGATTTTATTTATTTGACAGAGAAGAGAGAGAGAGAGAGAGATCACAAGTAGCCAGAGAGGCAGGCAGAGGGGGGCGGGGAAGCAGGCTCCCTGCTGAGCAGAGAGCCTGATGCGGGGCTCAATCCCAGGACCCTGAGATCATGAACTGAGCCGAAGGCAGAGGCTTAACCCACGGAGCCACCCAGGTGCCCCAATTGTTGGATATTCTAATAAGTCTGTTTAAAGGTCAGTCAAGTGATAAATAAATTGACGTGCTGATGCCCACTGTGCTCTAATGGGAAGTTTCTTGAGATACATACCTGGGGAAAGTGGTATATTTTATTAATGCACAGATACATCATTCTGCTCAGTAGTTTCTCAATGGGTGAGCTCTGTCTACCCAAGCAGTCTTTATTCTTCAAGTATGCTTTTTATTGTCTTAATGCTGGGGCAGAGCCCTATCACACTGATGGAATCAACATTTGAAAAATAAGTTGACTCAGCTCAGGGGAAGATCTCTGGATCTCAAACTCTGACCTTCCACTGTGCAGTTGTGTCCAGTGATCATCTGGATGCCCAGAGCGAGGGTGGTGGAAGGGAGGTAGAATGCATACAAATCAGGGCTAGCTAGTTCAGTTACAAAAGAGCTCAAATCCCATATTCTCCTGTTGTGGAACATATACACTGTTACTAAAGAATGATAGAAACTTTTTTATTTTCCTTCTGAGTGAATGGGCAAATTGGATATGTTTTCCAGTGTGAATTAAGTTGAATCAGTGTTGTTGATCTTGCATTGGGCCCTGTTAAACTGCATCCTGGGAGACCGTCTGCTAGGGGAGACGTCTGCATTCTGACTTCCTTCAAATTCCAGGCTCCTCTCTCCACGCCTGCCAGAACAGTTGTCGTAGAAAACTGAGATCTGGGGGCACCTGGGTGGCTCAGTAGGTTAAGCCTCTGCCTTCAGCTCTGGTCATGATCTCACAGTCCTGGGATCGAGCCCCACATCGGGCTCTCTGCTCATCGGAGAGCCTGCTTCCTCCTCTCTCTCTGCCTGCCTCTCTGCCTACTTGTGATCTCTGTCTACTCTGTCTATCAAATAAATAAATAAATCTTTAAAAAAATAAAAAAAAAAAAAAGAAAAGAAAACTGAGATCTGGCTCCACAGCACTGTTGGGATAAAAGTTGAAACTCCTTAATAAGATGTACAAACCCTTCAGTGGTTATCTCAGACTGATTCTCTGGTCTCATCTTTTTTCTTTTTTTAAGATTTGTTTATTTATTAGGGAGAAAGAGAGGGATGGAGGGAGGGGCAGAGGATTAGGGAGAGAGAATCTTAAGCAGACTCACACAGACCCTGAGCTGGGGCTGGATCCCAGGACCCTGAGATCATGACCCGAGACAAACCAAGAGTCAGATGCTCAGCCAGCTGCACCAGCCAGGCACCCATTTCTGGTCCTGCCTTGAGCCCATTTCACTTCCCCTTGAGTTTACTGAACACTGGCTTCTCCTTCATTACAGTGCTGTGCCTCCCACTGAGCTGTTGTTCATGTCCTTTCTTGGGCCAGCAATGCACTTTACGTTCCTTACCCTCTTCTTCTCTGTTGCCTTTGTTGGCCAACTTGGATTCATTCTTTGGGTCCTGTCTTCTGGAAAACCTTTCCTTATTCCCACACCTGGACTGGATCCCACGTCTGCATGTTCTGATAGCCCTGTGTACTGACCATCCTTTATAGCACCTATCAGCACTTAATTCAGCTGTCAATCTGTATATTGTTCCATCAGGCCACTGAACTTAACCATGTTCATTGTCAGATCTCCAGCATCTGGTATGGCACTCAGCAATGGAGACTCAGTAAATACTTCTTGAATGAAATGTGGAGATAGATGTACAAACTGAGTCCAAAAATGGTGCAGTGAATGCTTCGATAGAAAAAATATATAACCCACAGAGGATTAATTCAGCAACATTTGCTAGACCAGGGCAGTGTTTGAATAGTATAGAATATTGTGTTAAAAAAATAAAAGACTACAGGTCTTTTAAATTCTATTTGAGAAAGGAAAGCGAGAGAGACGAGACTGCTAATCTCAGTTATACTTTGACTGTGTTACTGTGTTACATCTTTTGCCTTTCGTTATGTAACTGGAAAGAACAATTAAGAGATAGCATGATCTCTTGCATTGGAAATGACTATTTTAGGCCATTATCATAGTCCAAATTTCTTTTAGGGTTTGTTTTTCTTTTTTATTAGACTATTGTGTCTTGTCTTATTACATTTGCTGTGTCATTAGCTTAAAAACATGGGCACACTCCTCCTTTTCATTACGGTCATAAAAATGGTATTTAGTAAGGCCAGAGCAGTAGTGGTTACTTGGTAGAGAGTAGAATAGGAATGGTCCAAAAGAGTTGGGTCCCCCAAGCAGCTGATGGACTAAGTGCATCTGAGACAGTTTCAGTGTCATTGATCACTGTTCTCTCTTTTCAAAGAGTTCCTTAGTCGTTAACCTGGCTTCATTCTGGAAAATAGGAGAAGTTCAAGCATGCTCCTGAGTTAATGAGAAGGATATCAACTGGTGTTTTGGGTTTTATCACAGACAATTTAATTTACCAAAGATTTCATTTTCTTTTAATTGGTACCATGCCCAGGCTTTACCATTATGACATTAAAAAGGTAAATGCGGAGACACAGGTGATGTTTCCTTTTCGCATGTGCCGTTCAGAACATAATAAAGCCTTTCAAACTATGGAGGCATTCATACTTGCAATTAGCTAAGTATAATTTACTGCAAAGCATTTCTAAATTAAATTAAATTTAGATATAAAATATGTCAGCATCTGATATGCAAAACTCAAATAAGATGAGGCTTTTAAAAAAGCATATCACTTTATGGCAACATTTGGGGAAATATACTCAAATTGCTAAGCAGGATTGAATTTGAACACTCTTTGCAGGGATTCTGTCTTGAGAACAAGCAGGGCTGGGGGCAACTCTGTTCTTTCGAGCAGTTAACAACCGGTGGTTAGCCCTGGCGGAGGCCAGGTCCTCCCATCCTGAGACCGCCATGCCAGTCTTATCAGACTTTGAGGAGAGAAACTCTGTCCAGTTCCTTGAGTCATTGAGATTCGCTACAAGATTGGAATGGCAGGGAGGTTGTGAGCGAGGGGCAGACACCAAGTCAGATCTTTGCTGTTGGCTCCTGGAACCTTTGAGATAAGCGGGTCTTAGGGCAGCAGCTGGCCGAGGACTTAGCAATCTGTCCGTGGATCTGTGTGTTGAGTTTCCCAAGTGGATAATCTTGCAGTTTTCGCAAATCAAAACTAAAATGCAGTTAAAGTTTATGAGCTTTATCCATCCTTTTCCTCTCTGTAGACATTAGTTTTTCTTCCAAAAGGTATGTTTTCCTAAGCCACCTATTAAAGTGCCAGGGCTCTTGGCAACTGGTTATATAAATGAGCCATTTTTTGTCTGTGTTTTAAAATGATCAAATCAGATCACTACAGAAAGGAGACCTGAATTAGCGCCATTTCTCAAAAGGCATAAAAACACCAAAGCCGTCCTCTTCCTCATAAAGGGTTTCCGTAAGATTCTGTGAGGCTCGGAGTGTTTTTTGAGTAGCCCTGTGGTTGTGGGAGAGGGGAAGTGTCCTGTTGGGGTTGTTAGCAAGGTTTTGCAATTGCTTAAGAAACAAAGTGCTTATTTCCTTAGCTGCAATCCCCCCGCTTCCCCCAGAAGTACAGTTCAAAGACTGCAGTCTTTTGGGGTGGGAGCAGTAATTTTTGACCATTGAAAAGAGTTGGTTTTATGGATGCCTTCTAGGAGGTCTGACCTGGTGATGGTTTCAAGTACTGCGTGAATGGGAACTAGTGCTAAATACTGGCTCCATGTGAACCTTTAAGCTTTAGGCTAATGTATATCAAAAGAACTTCTGTTATGGAACATCTCGTTGCGACATGAGGGAAAACACTTTTGCATGCATCCTCTCAATTAAATTTCATCACTAAGAATGATATAATTAAAAGAAGGTTGCACCGTTATTAAGAATTTATTAGGTATGAGAACCCTGGTGTAAGACAGGATGGTCTGTGCCTATAGGAAGCAGGTGTTCCTCCACTGGAACGTACTAGATGCTGAAGACCTAAATACCCTTTTTAGTTTGTATGTATTTCTGTATAACCTGATTTACAACAGTTGCATAGTAGTCCTTATTATCCAACCATTTTTTGTTTGTTTGTTTGTTAAGCAGTAGAACCATTTCATGACACATCATTGTAGGAGAATGTGTAGGAGAAGGTTAGCTTTGGGATGAACTGGGAAGAAACCCACCCAGTGAAATTCCCTGGTTACTTCTGAAGGGGACCTTTAGATATGTGAGTATTCCTGGAGCTTTTCAGAACAAGGTTTGAAGAACCCCAGACTTAAATATAAGTACTGGGTTTCAGGGAACCACTCCATTATTATGGAAGCTTCAGACTGATGACATTTTTTCTCTATTATAAGCCCATTTTTTTGACCTCATTATTCAGAACACCCCTGTACCCTATGCACTCTGCATTTTTCTGATTATTTCTGTAGGATAAATTTCTAGCAATGGGATTGCTAGGTCAAAGACCATGTGTATTTGAAAGACATGCAGATTGCCAAGACTCCCTCCAGAAAGGTTGAAACAAGGTATCTTCCCATAAGTCAAGTCTAAGTTGAATCTTTTTCTACATCTCCACGATCACTATGTAGTATATATTTTTTCTGAATAACTGCCAATCTGATGGGTCTTAGATAGAATCTCATTGTGTCAATTTGATTCATTGAACTGTTAATGAAGGTGATCATGAAATATTTCCTGAAGAAACACTTTCCTGTTTCCCATTGTTCCCCCATGTTGCCCTCCATCTGCTTTTGTTTGAGGGTAGTCTTACTTTGCTGTAGGATTTCTTGGAGCAGGTGAGTAGTGAACAATAAAAGGACCCTCGGCTGATACAGGTCTCTCCCAGCCCATGCTAGATCCAAGAAGGAGCTGGAAGGGATGTGGCTGTGAGACTAAGGTGAGATTCAGAGAAGGCAGCTTGGAAAGTGGTTCCAGCATGTGCACCATTGCCGCGCTGACATCTTGGTCCTTCTGGATTCTTGCCAAGAATACAGATGCTCTAATTTTCTCAAATGCCAGTGGGACTCTATATTTTTTGTATTGTTTTTCTTTAATAAATATGAATTTACAGAGTTTTCTTTAAAAAAAAATGTAAACCAGTATCAGCCAGTGACTTTGTGTCATTAATTTTTCATCATCTAGAATCCCTTTGGGGCATAGAGTACCACATTTTATTGCTAACTGTTACAGATATCCTGTAATTTTATCCTGTAATTTCTTTTCTCCTTGCTCAGAGAAGATGTTTTTAGGGTCACAGCAATGTGCACCTCCCCCTTGCCAGCCCCACTGGGGAGCACTGGGTCAGGAGCAGGTAAATGATAATCATAGCAATAGTTAGCAATGAACAACTACTTTGTGCCAACTTTTAAAAAAGATTTCATTTATTTACTTGAGAGAGAGAGAGAAAGAGAGCAGGGAGAGGGGGGAAAGGGAGAAGAAGAGAGAGAATAGTAAGTGGAGTCCAGACTGAGCACAGAACCCCATGTGAGGCTCGATCTTACAACCCTTAAATTGAGCTGAAATCAGGAAACAGGGGTTTAACTGCTTAAGCCACCCAGGCACCCCGTGCCAGCTCTTTCATTGCACTTACACTGAGTCAGAAATGTAGTAAGAATAGCCTGTTTGGGGCACATTGTTATTTTTCCCTCTCCACTTAGAAAAAAAAATTGTCCTTTGTCTAGGAAAATATGTCTCCTGAAAGCTCTTTAGATAGCTTGGCTTTGAGTTGTAAAGATACACAGATCAGTTTCAGGCTGGATGAATTCAGAGATTATGAGATTACCTCTCCTCTCCCAGAGTTTCTGTGAGAGAAATAACCTGGTGTTTATAGTTGCTGTATGTGCCTGAGTTCCCATGGGTGTATGCAAACACACAAAAGCTTTTCATAGTCCCAAGAAATTAGTACATACATATGAGATTACAATGCCTGAGCTAACTAGCAGGGAAGTGACCTAAGGAAAAGAAGAAAAACAGGGTGTCTGTGATACAGGGACCTCCCGTTGCTCTCAGGGTCAGGAATGAGCTGGTTCTTGGAAATGGGCTGGAATCTGGACCTGGAAAGCCATCAGCTCTTTATTTTTCCCTCTTGTTTCTGCTTTTTTGTTTTTGCTACATTCTCTCTTCTTTGCAGAGCAGCTTTTATGTGGAAGAAAACATGAATAACCCCTCGTTCCTTCTACAGCCACCCACGGAGAGTGCCTAGCTGGCTCTCAGTCACAATTCCACATTCCCTGGAAAGAGATTCTGCTTTGCCAAGCTTGGGTCACATGACTGCTCTTGGCCAATGAACGGAGCCTGGACTCCCAGCCCCATTATGGCTGCCCAGGGCCCCCCATGGAGATCTGGCAGGAAGCTTCCCAAGAAGAGGGTTGGCTTCTGGGCTTGGCAGACACTCCAAAAGATGTCCGATGTAATAAGAAAAAAGCAACCCAGGATTTAGACATTAATCTCCTAGACTCCAACCGGAAAATGTTAGCAAATGTAGATTTAATCATTTGGTCATGTCTGTCGGGACTGAATGAGATGAAAAAAGTTCCCATAACAATAAATGCTCAACAAACAGTATGGGGCTGTGATTATTTTGTGAAATTACATGGAGATAAATAATGAAGTATGTGTGCCAGTGTTTTGCTTTCCCACATACATACACATTTTCTGCAGTTAGTTTCCAGTAGCCAAACATCAGTTATCCATTGGGAAGAAAAACCTTTCTTTCCTTTGTCCTTATGTGTTATGGGTTGAATGTTTCTGTCCTCTCCAAACTCCTGATGTGATGGTGTTTGAAGGTGGAGCCTTTGGGAGGTAATTTGGCTTAGATGAGGTCATGAGCATGGAGTCCCCTTAATGGGATTCGTGTCCTCAAAAGAAGGGAAGGAGAAACCCAAGCCTTCTCTCTCTCTTCACCGTCTAAGGACACAGTGAGAGGGCAGCCATCGGAAAGCTAGGAGGAGAACTCTCACCAGGAACTGAATTAGTTGATCTTGGAATTCCTTGGACTTCCCAGCCTCTAGAACCATGAGAAATTTCTTTTGCTCAAGTCAATCCAGTCTATGATATTTTGTTATGACAGCTACAGCTGACTAAGATAATATGTGGCTGTGCATTACATTAATCATCAGACCTTTGTTTTAAACCAGTAGATTAATCTCCCAAACCATCGCCTGGTATTGTGGTAGAGAACATTGTGGAACAGAAAGGGGAGAGAGACTACATATGTATGCAAATAGCAAAGCAAACACAATAGCCAGGTGTGTCGGTGCCACAAAGGACATAAATGGGCTGTTGGAGTCTACAGTCCGTGGAACTGGGGAGGGAATAGGGCTATTTTCTACAGCAGTCTTTGCCGGTCATGAAAAAGACTTCTCAGACAAGGTGACACTTGGAACCAAGTCTTGAAGAATGGAAAGAACTGGACAAAGACTTATCCCAGGTAGAGGGAAAGGCAGTGTTGCGTGGCTAGCTTACGCTGAGCAAGGCAGATGGTCTTGCAAGAGAGCCTGTGTCCTGAGGGCCTGGGAGATGGTGAGTTCTTATTTTCTTCCCCAAATGCATCATAGTCCATTTTGGAATATAAGACAGATACGGCAATAAGCGGGTGACTCTGGGAATGAGAGATACAGGAGTCTGTGGGGTCACAGCATGGGTAGCATCTGTATTTCTCTGGAGGGAGGAAGCCATGCAGGGGAAGTTAGTGACCATCCCAGTTGGCTGAGGTGTGTCAGTAGAAAGTCTCCAGGCCAGAGGTTTGAGTTTCTTCTGAGGCATCTGGACTAATGGGGTGTCTTTTCACCCTATTCAGAGGTGTGGGTGGATTAAGTCACTGCATAGGGGATACCATTGAAACTGGAGAACAGGTGTCATGGTTGACCTTAAAATAAACCTGTGTGCCATAAGAAAATAACTTGAACAAATATTTACTATGATGGTCAATGTGTCCCTCCATTGGTAAGAGTATTTGGGAGGTATTCTGCAGTTTGAATAAACACATTGTAGTGTGTTACTGAACTTGTGGGTGTATGTGTCTATGTTGTGTAAGTAGCTGAGTAGCAGGATTTGAACTTGTGTTGCCTGTAGTTCATCAACATGGAGAAATCCACTCCTTTCCATATGGGGAGGTTGGGCTATCCCCCTTTGGCTGATGGAGGAATGCATTAACTCCAACAGAGGGCTGCCTTCATCTTCCCTGGAGACCAGCTCTTTAATATCACTGACTGAGATGGAACTTTAGCTGGATCCTCAGAAATAAGAGAAAGCACATACCCATCAGTTCATTTGATTCTCCCTGGGGAGCCAAGTTGGAGTTCATTTCCCATTTGTTGTTGTAGTTACTAGTTTCTTGTCTGGAGTAGTTTCTGACTTGTGTTCCTAATCAACACTCTAATGGAATTACTCATGTTTCATTTAACAGTCTGTCTTGAAATAACCTTTTGGAGGTATTACTTTTCCAAGTAGAGGCATAACGGGCACACTAATTGGCCTTTTAGGTGTATGGGGAAGAGATTAAATAAAAGAGGCTCCTGCTGGCCAGACATCACAGGCCTTCTGGATCTCTGTGGCATGATTTCAAGGGCATTGGGAAGAAAGTTTCTCTTCACCTCCCCGAAAGTGCCACAGTATCTGGAATTTTAGTAGCATATGTTCCTTCAAGTTATAATCATTTTCCCTAACATGTGACATCACAGGCAAGGATGATGCTGGTCTAGCACCTTTTGATGAATGAAATCACAGCCTGGCTTGTGTTTCTTGCTACAGATGAAATCATAAGCACTTGGGAAAAGAGGAGATCCTAAAATGATGGAGAAATGAGAGGATAGAGAGAGATGTGTATGGGGGGGAAGGCAACTTCAAAAAGAGTGTTTGGTAGGGCAGGAGAGAAGAAAGGGACCCGGATAAGTTTTGAAGCTTAACTGAGCTTTTCTAGAAGGAGAAAGTGTGCAGCATTTGCCATTATATGTGCACGATGAGACCAACCTGAATGTGCATCCTATCTGTTCTTGTTTGTATGGCATCCATTCTCCATGACTGTGGCTACTGGGTACCATTTTTCCTCCATGGTCTTCCAGACAACCTACCCTCTTCTCCTGTGCTGACCTCTTCCTTGGCTGCCCGGCTCCAGGGCTGGGTGTGTGAGTAGGTCAGAAAATAAGAGCATCGCACTGTGAGCTGGAGTTAGGTTTTCTGCCATAACTAAAAGGGTCTTTGGATGGTTCAGGATTTCCTCAGGATGATGGGACCGAGTAGAACAAAGTGAACAGCCTGGTGCAAAGTGTTTCTGAAAGACCCCTGATTTAAGTTGTTCTTTAATTTAATGATGTCTCTTCAATGTCCGCTGATGTCTCTGTCTGCCACCTTTATTGCCTCCCAATTGTCTGACTTGCCTGAGCCCTATTATTCCCATATTGCCAGGGAGCCTAAAGTGGATGACATCGGAGAACTATATTTCTGTGATCCTTATAATCGTTTGTACAAAATTCTCTCACCTACTTATTGAACCTCCCCTTGGAAACGGTGACAATTGTTCCTGTGTCCTAATGGCCTTAAATTTAAATTCATCTTCTATGTTCAAGCTGCCGCAGTGTCCAGAAACAAGATGAAGGTCCCAATGTGGTCAATTATCCCAGCTCTTGGAGCGCATCATCACTGTCTATGATGGGAGTGCTCTGTGAAACTGCAAACAGTATTTTTACATAGCTCTGGGGTGTGTGTGTGTGTGTGTGTGTGTGTGTGTGTGTGTGTGTGTGTGTGTAGAATTGTATTTCAATGGAAATGCATTTCTTAATAACAGCCCATGGGTCCTTCTGGACCATAATCATGGGCTCAGCTCTCCTTTGGAATTCCCAGTATCCAAATATTTCTCTCAGATTAAATATCTGTACTTTAGATTATTTCCACTCTGGGTATTGCTCTCCTTTTCCCACCGTAAATCTCCTTTTGTTTCTTTCCTTTCCCCTTTGGATTATCCATGAGACACATTGTTCGTGTACCTCACATTCCCAGCCGAGCTTCAGTTGTGAACTTAATATTTTTGTGAAGGGAGAATTCACTCCAACTACCCCCCCTAAAAAAATCTGGATCTACTTAAAATGAGATACAAAAAGCCAAGAGCCAGAACCCATATAGGATGTAAGTAGGTCTAGAGTGACAGGAGACCGGAAGAGTTCCCAGTTTGTGAGGTGATTGGAGCACGAGGCTAGGGTTCAGTTGGTCTTATGGAAGTCTCACCATGCCAGGGGGACCCAAGAGCATTTAACCCAGGTCAGTTACTGCTAAGAGTGTGTTGGCATGTTGGGTCTTTAGATTGATTGTTGCTCAACCCATAAAATCTTTGTGTTCCAAGCAATTGAAGCTTGGCTGTCAGACCAGTCTTATTTGAAATCTTGGCTCCATCCGGAAAGCCAACTATGTGACCTTGGATTATTTACTCAATCTCTTGGTACTCACTTTTCTTACCTGTGACGTGGGAATACGGGTATCTGCCTTGAGAGGTTGCTCTGAGGATTCCTGAGATCCTATATAAAACATATGTTATTAAAAGAAGCCACGTGAGAGTTCATGCCATAGTCTGTTGTAGCCTTTGGCTACCATGTTTTACATATGCTTGTTTGGAGTAGCCTGGTGCTCTGTTCAAAGAGCTCTCTGATGATTCTCTACATGGAAATGGCAATATATAGGATGCTGGTTAAAATGATTGAAGTTAGGCTTAGCTGTGAACCTCAGGTCAGCCTCTTCCTGTGTGACCTTCAAGAGGACAGTTAGCCTTTCTGAACCTTAGTTCTGTTATCTGTAAAATGTAAAAAATCATAGTACTTATCTCAGGGTTGCTTTATAGAATGAAGCATCTATAAAGTTCTCAGTGGGACAGCTGATGCACAATGCTGACTACATAGAGTTGGTTTTGTTTTGTTATCATTACTGCTATCATTATTGCTACCAGTACCACCACCATCCGTCAGTGTCATTCTAAATCAGTGGTTCTTACCAGGGATTATTTTATCTCCCAGGGGACAGGGGCCATTGGCACTGTTTGGAGCTTTTTTTGTTGTTGTTGTGACTACATGGTGGGGGAGTATGCTCCTGGCATCTAGGGGGCAGAGATCAGGGGTGCTGCTACATATCCTGGAATGTCCGGAACAGCCCCTCTTAAGAAAAGAAATAGCTGGTCCCAAGTAGTAATGGTGTCAAGGTTGAGAAACCCTGATATAAATAAATTGTCCACACCAGTCAGTGATGTCATCTGGAGCTCTTTCCTCTGTTTTGATGTTGTGACATTCCTGTGTCCCTTTTTACTAAGCCATCTGAAAAATTCTCTGTTTCACAAAATTATGAATTCTCTGGAAATTTCTGTCTTCCTTAGTTGGGTTCTGTGCCAAGCAGAGTCTCTACCAGGCTGTGTTGAGGAGCTAATGGTGTGATACTTCTCTGGGTTTCTACACTGATAAGACAAATGTTTGTTTTTCATAGTTCTTGAATGTTATAAATGGGATTTGAATGTTCTTGGAGTTGTCCCAGGGAGAGGTGGAGAGTGGATTCTAGAGATGCCCCAAATAGTTTTTACTAGATTCTTGTTAATTTATCATTATTACCTTAAAGGTTTAAGTAGTCTCTATGGACTTTAGTTAATTTTTGGGGGGGCGGGGGGCAAAGCTCCTATGTTTCCTGTGCAAGAGAAGGTCTGAGGTATTTTGTCCTTTGCAAAATTGCTTTAATAAATTATTTTGCTTTATGACATTCTCAAATAATGGCTGGAACAAGGTTTCACAAAGGGAACAATTATAAGATGAGAATTTTGAGGGGTACATTGTGTCACATCTGACAATTTCTTGAGCAAATCTTTTATTTATAGTCAGCAAACATGTAAATTAAAATTATTGAAGTATTGAGTGTTGAGAATAAAGATAGTTCAGTTAGAAACCTTTAGTATATTTTCATATCCTTAATGCCCCTTACAATAAATGTCACTTACATTGTTTTGGTCTATTGTTAAATTTTCATCTCCTTATAGAATACTGCTAGATTCCTAATATTATTTTTCATCTAATTCACTTTATTAGACTAGAGATTTTTGGTTTCTCTAAGTAAAAAGAATGAGCTTCTTAGCCATTGTCTTATTCAGAACCTCTTTCACTTTGCAAGTAGCAGAAAAACAAAGAGACAATACAAAAAGTGAGTGAAGCTGTTGGCAACAAAAATGAAAGGAAGTGGTATTGAGAGAGTCTGCTGGGGTATTGGAAGCTTCTTTACCTTCATCTGCTTGATGGTTGCATGGGTGTGTCCTTCAGCAGACAGCTTCCAGGTGTAGAGCTGAAACCTGTGTTCTTCCTTAAGGGTAATTAGATGTCAGTGAACCCCCCCCCCCACACACAAGCACACATGCACGTGTGCATACACACACAAGGAGATCATTTTAGGGGAGTCTTGGAGAATACGCTGGAGTTACCACAGAAGAAAAAATGGCCAGGCATTGTACTTGAGACAGGAGACTCAGCTTTCTCTGGGCCCCCATTTTTTTCAGTCAGCCTTTGAATAATTACTCATTTGAGTGTTGGTTAAGTGCCAGGTGTCTTGTGCTTGACGGAGGTTACAGGGATGGACAAGAGAGGGATGGCCCTTGCCTGAGCAATGGCATCATTTTACTAATTTTCATTGATATGAACAACTGGGTAGAGCCACTGGTGTCTGATGCCAGTGTGCAGTGTGGGGTTGGACAGTATCTCCTATTCTTAGGGGGTCTTAATGTCATTGCAAAGGGCTTTTAGATTTTTCTTGACATCTCTTAACACACATGCTTCACTCTCTTCCTGTTATTTTTGGTTACATGAGTAATTCATGAATGCATTCATAAGGTCAAAAATTAAAACCCCAATGACAAAGGAAGAATTGCCTCCATCTTCTTCTCTTCCCTCCCTCCCTCAACCAAACAGAATTAAGAATTCCCCTCTCAGGAGTAACCATTTTGGTCAGACCTCATCTGAGAGAGGGAGTAAGAGAGAAGGAGAAGAGAAAGTGTTCTAGGGCACAATTTGTATCTCCAGTTCTGCAAACAGAGTAAGAGTTCAAATAGATTTTAGTGAAATGACTCTATTTTTAAATGATTACAGATGCTTTTGGGGTTATTAAAATAGGAACTCATTTCTTGAATTTTTTGACAGTTTGGTTTATATGTATTTTCTTTCTTTCTTTCTTTTCTTTTCTTTTTTTAAATGTCATCACTATTACATTTGTTCTACTACCCTTTAAAACCTGTATGCGTATTTGGAGAAGTTGGGAGCCATTAGGCTGGAGTGTAGGGTAAGTGGTGGGTGGGGGGAGTTGCTGGAAAGTGAGGTGGACCGCCAGGGATACAGACGCCCCTTAGACCTTGGTCATGTGCGACTTTCTCCACCCAGTTTTGCCTAAAATACTATGTCAGCTTAATGATGGAAGTGAGAAGGGGTCCATCCCCCACCCCCCCGATTTGGTAGTCCCCTTAAGGGACTCCAAGATCCAAGGTCTGGCATTTTTCTAGAACCTTATGACTTTGTATCTAATCTCAAGACCTTGCTACTTTGACCAGTTCAGAGCTTCAGGTATGTGTTATTGTTGCTTTTGACCAGTCCTTTGAATGTAATAGATCGGGAAGTATTCAGGCCATTGGTAGTGACTACATCAGTGCTTTTGTTTACCTCATTCTAAATTCCTGCTGTTTTTGAAATCTCATTTCCCCCAACTTTTTATGATTGTTCCTTGTCATTTCAGAAACAGAATATTCCACTGGAAACTAGATTTCACTGTGTTAGCTTAGGAGAGGTTTACCCAGAGTTGCTCTTGATCTCTTTTTTTTCACAAACATCTGAAATAGAAACCAGTATTGCTTGGCAGTTTGCAAATAAAAGGAGACCAAGAAGAAGAACTAAACTTCCAGAGAGATGTACCTAGGGTTGCCTAATTTACCCAACCCTCTTGCATCCAAGAAAAGTCAGAGAACTTTGTAACAAATAAATCTATTCTAAGGCAAGGGAAATAAATACAAGAGTAAAATGCCAAGGAGTTCCTGGGAGAATCCAAGAACATCAAAATACTTGGAAACCATAGGAATCGATACATTTTTATTTTAAGGTTTTTATTAATATTGCTCTTTTCCAGAGACAATATGGGCTATATTGCCGATATGCCAGTTTCTTGTATGACAGTTTTTTCTCCCAAATTAAAAAAACATTTCCCATGATGAGAGTACCTATTGCAGTGGAAGCATTTCAAATCTTTTGAGGCTGTTCTGCTTTGCCCCGTTGAACTGCTGCTCGCTAGGCTGTGGGCTGAATGATAAGAAGACTGTGATTGATAGTAGTGATTCAGACTAGTTGACCTCCCAAGAATGTTTTTTGGTAAGATTTCCCTCTATCTCTTTCTGGGGATAAGAAAGAAATACAAAATCACCAAAGAATGCTCTTCTGTTTTAAATAACATACTCTGCGGTAATGAAGTGTTGATTGTATTACATATTTAACACCTGACCCCTCTCCCCACACCGGCCCTTGATTTTACTTACTCCTACTTTGAACTACTGTGGTACCTTTCAATGTGAAGAGTGAAAATTAATGATGGGAAAAAGAAAAAAAGATGATGATGATTAACACTAAGGGCTTACTGTTCTCCCTGGTTTCCATGCATGAAGTCATGAGTTCTTCCCTAGAACCCTATTTGTGACAGGTATTATTAGTATCATATTTACAGATAAGGAAATGAAAGCATCTGAGGGTCAAGTAACGTACCTTAACACTCAGTTAAGTAATGGTAGGCCTGGCATTAAGAAGCCTGCATCTTCGTTCAGAGTGTCAAAAAATTGGGAAATGATTATAAAATTATTATTATTTTAAAGATTTTATTTATTTATTTGACAGAGAGAGAGATCACAAGTAGGCAGAGAGGCAGGCAGAGAGAGCGGGGGAAGCAGGCTCCCCACTGAGCAGAGAGCCCGACGCAGGGCTTGATCCCAGGACCCTGAGATCATGACCTGAGCCGAAGGCAGCGGCTTAATCCGCTGAGCCACCCAGGCGCCCTATAAAATTATTTTTGAACAGTATGTTAATTGTGTATCCAAATAATACAATTACTTTTTTTTTTTTTTTAAACAACCAGAACATTTAGATGTAAAGCATTTAGTACTATTATTAATCTAGGGGAAAACATATAATACTTTACAGGATTTCTAAAGATTCTTGAAATCCTGGCCAAAAGAATATGCTTTTAAAAAATATGTAAGTGTGGGTGTTCCTATCCATTTAAAACTATAGTCCACTGATATGTGAAGTGCCCTTTTAATGTAACTGTAGCATTACTGAAAGTTGTTTTAATTGAAGGAGACCTCAGTTCGCAATGAGGGCTGCCTTCGATCTTGGGAGTATTTACTTTGACTTCAGTCGGCATGAGTCTGTAGAGTTGAAAAAAACCCGAGGCATTTTTCCAAAGCCAGGATAGAGAGGCAAGAACTGCAGAGCTCTACACCCATCTTGATGTGAGTCCTCCCACTGAAGTCTTTCTTTGGGACTTCAGAGTGGCATCTTTGATGTGTGTTTCAAAATGATGTCTGCCCCATGGCTTCTTGTGACTTGTGCTTCCTATGAGATAGAAGGGCAGGGAAGGGTGGTGAGGTCATTGTTCAAAGCTTCTGGGGCTCTGTTTATAAGGCGAGGAATTGAAGACGTGTTCCAGAAATTCAGCCATGTTCCATCCTTTTCAAGAGCTGTAGCTCAAGAGATATATTATTGTCCACAAAGCAGGATAGATTCTTCTAGTCCAAGGATGCACTTGACCATAACAGTGCCTAATTTTCCAACATACTGAATAAATTCCAGGAGACTTGCTATTTTGCCTGTCTCTCTGTTCTGGTTAAAATGTGAAACCAGATGTTTCAATGTTGAAAATGTAAAAAAAATTACCAGTTAAAATATTAATATTTACAGAATGCGGGTTTCTGTTTTTCTTTGTTTTTATTTTAAATCTGTTTAATCAGAAGCAGCAATAGCCAGACATTTATCAGAGTAATTAAAAAGCTTTTCTAGAATAATGCTTTAATCCTAGATTCTCTCAAGGCACCTTGTCCCTATTAAAGCTTTCCTAGGGGATTTTTTTTTTTTAAGTGTTGTCTTGCTACAGTGTTTATCTATCTCCATTCTTTCTTTTGAAAACTTGAGAGACCATTGAAGCTGGGCAATGGCTTGTATTGTCTGCCCTAATTAGGCTTGGTTTGTATCTCAGAGACAGAAGATTTAAATTTTTTTCCCTGAAGTTCAAAAATTGCCAGCAAATAATCACTTGGGTTTCTGTGTGTAGTGAATAATCAAACTCATGAGGCATAGCCAAGGTTTTCTTTTTGCATCCACTTTATTTTTCTTCCCCTGCAAACCAGCCTTCTCTATTATCACATGTACATAGAAGAATGGCCATTGCAGACTAGCTTTATGGGATATTTCCCCAACAGGGTCATACCAAATAGGATTTGTGTCTCCATTCTGAATAGTGGGGGAGAGAGTCTGATGGGCCCCAGC
This sequence comes from Enhydra lutris kenyoni, assembly GCF_002288905.1. Classification (NCBI taxonomy): domain Eukaryota; kingdom Metazoa; phylum Chordata; class Mammalia; order Carnivora; family Mustelidae; genus Enhydra; species Enhydra lutris. The sequence goes on along the minus strand of NW_019154094.1, from coordinate 22,633,954 downwards.
TTGGGTCCTTGAGCCTTGATGCGGGGAGATCCTGTGTTCCTCACACGGAGGCTGGTCATTCATAAGGGGCTTGGTGTGAAGAGAAGTTGACAGTAACGGAGCAATGAGTGGCCAGCTTGGTGAGGGAGGTCTGTTCCAAGAGGATTGCATGTTAGCACGTGGATTGGAACACTGTTTTATTATACCTCTTCCCACCATGGAATTGAAAGGTTCTTCAGTGTTCCCCAAGGAGGCCGAGATTTTTAGGTTGAAGTGTCTAGATGCTGTGAGTCCAGGTTACCATTTTCCTCCTGTATTGGCTTAAGCTTAATAATTTTTATCCTGTGGTCCATTTAACAGGAGAGGTCAGATGTTATTCTTCTGTCTAGATCTAACTCTGTGTTTTGGGAAAAATAGGCTGTGTTTTTGTCTGGCCTTTTTTTTTTTTTTTTTTAAAGATTTTATTTATTTGTTTGACAGAGAGAGATACAGCGAGAGAGGGAACACAAGCAGGGGGAGTGGGAGAGGGAGAAGCAGGCTTCCCAACCATCAGGGAGCCCGATGCGGGACTTGATCCTAGGACCCTGGGATCATGACCCTAACCAAAGGCAGACGCTTAAGGACTGAGCCACCCAGGTGCCCCTTTGTCTGACTTTCATATCTCCTGCTTAACTATTAGAATGGCTACCCGTTTGGGCTTTTAGTCTAAAGGAGGACCATTATTAGACTTCAGAGGGGTTGCATTAGAAACTTGCTGAGCCTGTGTTAATAAAAGACTGATTTAGGCAGAGCTGTGCTGGGGAAATATTTTGCCAGGAGGCCTCAATGGGCTTCCTTGTCCTTTCCCCTCATCCCTCCCCAATTAGGTGAACTGTTGTAATTAAGAAGGCAGTAAGATCAAAAGGTCAAACAAAACCTCTTTTGTTTTTTTTTCCTGACTGTGGTCCAGTTGCCTTGCCATTGCTTTTAATTTTGAATATTGCATTTTTATTTTATTTTTTTTAGTTTTTTATTTTAATTGCACTATAGTTAACATACAGTGTTGTCTTACTTTAGGTGTACAATACGGTGATTCAACAAGTCTGTAAATGACTCAGTGCTCATGATAAAGCATCTTGATTTTTAAATGTTGGGTTGGTTTGGTGAAATTGGGGTAAGCCTAAGTTTGCTTTGGCTTTTAAGAACATTAGAACTAGTTTGCTTCCCAGATACTTATTCACTTTTTAAAAAGTACGGTCTTTCTTTAAAAAGTACGGTTAGTTCATCTTGACCTTGCAAGTTCTGAAATGAAAGGCATGTGGCATATTTATTACATTAACAACGACTACATATGATTATGCTTCTAATAATATTTCTTGTTCAGAGTGTTCTGGAAAGAACATCATCTTGAGTACTTGAAGATTTTCCTTTGTGTGCACTCTCCTTCCTTTCTGTGGAAAATAGAATAAAGACAGGAAAATTTGATGAAATTATTGAGATTATATATTATTCAAGGCCTTTAAAAAGAAGATTTTATTTATTTATTTGACAGAGAGAGAGAGGGGGAATCACAAGTAGGCAGAGAGGCAGGCAGAGAGAGAGGGGAGAAGTGGGCTCTCTGCTGAGCAGAGAGTCTGATGTGGGGCTTGATACCAGGACCCTGAGATCATGACCTGAGCTAAAGGCAGAGGCTTAACCCTCTGAGCCACCCAGGCGCCCTTCAAGGACCTTTTTTTTTTTTTTTAAAAGATTTTATTTATTTACTTGAGAGAAAGAGCATGAGAGGGAGATAGAGTCAGAGGGAGAAGCAGACTCCCCACTGAGCAGGGAGCCCTATGCGGGACTTGATCCCCAGACTCCAGGATCATGACCTGAGCTGAAGGCAGTCACTTAACCAACTGAGCCCCCCAGGCACCCTCAAGGACTTTTTAAAACTAAGCTTTGTGATCCTCTCCATAGTGGCCTGAGAGGTTGAAGTGTGGAGGTATTTTCTGTGCAGAATGATAAAAGATGTAAGTTAGGACTCAGATTTGGGTTTGATTTCTGAACTTTCCTCAGACTGGCTAGTTGACTTTAGGTGACCAGACTTTCTTTTCTTTTCTTTTCTTTTCTTTTCTTTCTTTCTTTCTTTCTTTCTTTCTTTCTTTCTTTCTTTCTTTCTTTCTTTCTTTCTTTCTTTTTTTCTTTCTTTCTTTCTTGACAGAAAGGGATCACAAGTAGGCAGAAAGGCAGGCAGAGAGAGAGGAGGAAGCAGGCTCCCTGCTGAGCAGAGAGCCCGATGTGGGGCTCGATCCCAGGACCCTGGGATCATGACCTGAGCCGAAGGCAGAGGCTTTAACCCACTGAGCCACCCAGGCGCCCCTACCCGACTTTTCTGATTTGAACTTGCCTCAAGGGTAAAGTGGGAATGACTTGATGAAACTCTTCAGATTAGACGGAGGATTAAATGATACTCAATATTTTATGGAATTGAGGGGTCTTACAGCTAAACAGAATATTCTGTGACTTGTGACTATAGATCATGGGAGGGAATTTTAGCCTCCGTGCCAATTGCTTGGTGGCAGTCTGACTTCTGAGGGCTTTGGTTAGCCTGCGGTAGCTTGAGACTGAGCAAGATGAAGCATCCTTCCAGAATGGGGTGAGGGAAGATTGCCACAGGACTCGTGTAGCCTCTCTGTTGCCGCTCCTTGCTTTTCTTCTTTGCCCTCTGACAGGAGATTTTTGGTGACTGTTTTATTGTGGTTGTTTGTTTGTTTTGCTAATTTTTGATCAGCTTGGTGCTTGGGGAATAAAATAACCTTTAAAATTTTTCCTTTTAATCTCACTGAGCAACCCCCACACATCATTGTAGAAGACATCTGAGGCTAATGCGCTTGTCCTCTGAGAGTACCCCATTTCTCTGAATATTGATTTACTTTCTGATATGCTTCAGTTTGCTGAGAGTAGCGATACAAAGATAAATGCAAAGTAGAGCTCATTTAAAAAAAGGTTTTATTTTTTTACAAAAATATTTCATTTATTTATTTGAGAGAGGAAGAGCCCACAGCAGGGGAAGAGGCAGAGGGAGAGGGAGAAGCAGACTCCCTGCTGAACGGGGAGCCTGGTGTGGAGCTTGATCCCAGGATCCCAGGGTCATGACCTGAGCCGAAGGCAGAACCTTAACTGACTGAGCCACCCAGGTGCCCCAAACTTTATTTTTTAAAAGTAATCTCTGCAGCCACTGTGGGGCTCGAACCTACAACCCCAAGATCAGGAGTCACATGCTCCACCAACTGAGCCAGCCAGGTGCCCCAGAACTCATTTAGAGAGAGCTCCTGTAGAGTTGATTTATTCCAACAGAGGGTTTTGAATGCACGCCAGCTTTGGAACTCTGTGGTCCGTAGACCTCTACACATAACTGACAGTAAGGCCTACTGGGAGTGAGTTCAGGTTGAGCAAACTGAAAAAGCAGCTCCCTAAAATAGCTTGTAATGTATCATCCACAATGCATGGGGAAGAGTGGTCATCACTTATGGACATACTACCAGCTTGTTTCCAGAGGGAAGCCGCTGTTAAAGTAGCAAACAAACAACCAATGAGAGAAACCAGGGTTGGAGTCCAAGTCTTGCTGCTGAGTTCATAGTCTTAGCTAGTCTGTTCTCCCTTTTTTGAACCTCAGTTCAAACTCCCAAACTCAGTTCTCATCCCAAACTTACTCTTTGTAAGTTTGGGATGAGAACACCTCCCTCTGAAACTCTTTGTAAAACTTCAATGTGCTTTTGACATACATGTGATTTGTGAGTCACGCTCAGATGGACTTTTGGAGAATTTTTTCCATTTGTTTCTTGTGAACTTGCTTGGGCACAGTTGAGTGATAATGTGTGTTAATTACATTTTAAGATTTCTGGTTTGACCTCTAGGAAATTTAAGAGAGGCTAGAAAATTTTGGGGGGGGGAGGAAAAATGCAGCCTCCAGACTTATGGACCACTGCAGGGATAGCTACCTAAGGATCTAGCCTAAATGAACATCTTTCATGATTGGCCTGCCTTTACCTCCTTAACCCCTCTCTGTCTCTGTTCTATACTCTGTTTCTACCATATTGAACTCTCGCTTATTCCTCTAACTTTCCAGACCTCCGGGCTTGTCCTTTTGCCTGGGGTACTGTTTTTGACTTCTTTCTTTCTTTCTTTCTTTCTTTTTTTTTTTTTTAAGTATTTTATTTATTTATTTGACACAGAGAGAGAGAGATCACAAGTAGGCAGAGCAGCAGGCAGAGAGAGAGGGGGAAGCAGGCTCCCTGCGGAGCAGAGAGCCTGATGCGGGGCTTGATCCCAGGACCCCTAGACCATGACCTGAGCCGAAGGCAGCGGCTCAACCCACTGAGCTACCCAGGCGCCCCTGTTTTTGACTTATTTCAGTGGCTCGTTGCTGCTTATAAATTTCAGCTGCATTATCACATCCATGTGCAGTTATTACTAACCACACAAGGTTAAATTTGGTGTTCAACCTCTGTGTTCCCATAACACCGTGTGCTCACCCCTGATAATATCCTCTTTTTGTTAGTGCCCATTTGTATCTGTCCATCTGGTCTACCAGGCCACACGCTCTTAGAGGACAGGAAATGTACCCCGTTCGCTGTCCTATCTCCAGGCACCTCATATAATCCCCAGTTAGTTACATGGAACATGTTTTAGGTATATAAAATGAATGATTTGTGAGAGTTAGTTTCCTTGTCACTCAAGTACAATGTGTTTGGCATTCTATTTAAAGTTTCTGGGCTGCCTAGAACTGGCTAAGCATGACATCTTTGTTTTGACAGGAGGCTGATCACTAAAAAATGGCAGAGGAGGACTTTAAAAGTTGAGTTTATCGTTTGGTGATCCGGTTTCTTGTGGAGTGTGTTGCTCTGAAAATGCTCCAGTGCCTGATAAACCCAGGGTGCCTTCAAGATGATTATGGCCTGTGTGTGCAGCAATGCACCCTTTACCCATTTGTTAATCTCACATAAAAAACATGCCTAAAAATCATGCATACTTTTTATTGTGACTGAGCTAAGAGTGCAGTAGAATTTTTGCATCTGAATATGGCTTCTGGGGAGGAAATGCAGCCAGTGTTATTACTATCACAGACACCATTCTGATGTCAGATCATTTGAAATATGAGATAGGTGGAGAAGAATGTGGTTTCTTCTAATGAAGTGTTTTGTGCTTGTGGTTTATTAAGAGGTGGATTGATTATGGAACTTTAAATAAGAAGACCAAAGATAATGCATTGAGAGAGGTGTATCTGTCAATATTAAAGGATCGCTTGGCTAGAGGAATTATATTTGACACCACAGAATGTCTCTGTGAACTCATTTGGGAGATAGTTATTCAGTGACATGATTGTAATGTTTAATTCATTTGTGGTATGGATCAAGGGAAATATTTTGATCTGGTTTCCAAAGCATAGTAGATAAACATTTTTTTTCCCTGAAATTTAAAAAAAAAGTAGATTTCACTCTTCTATTCATGTATCTGATTCATTTAATAAATGTTTATTGAGTGCCATTTGTATGAGGCTTGGCTCTGGGGGCTGGACACGGAGAGCAGAGAACCGGAGACCAAACATTTATAACACATTTCGTTTCTTGTAATGATTTCTCTTATCTGGATGAATTTTATGCTAAATAAATAACTTTGTATAATCCATTGTGTGACAAGAGTGGAAAGAAATGAGTGCAATGCCATGTCCTCTGTGGTTTCTGTATTATTGAAGTTTAAATATTTACTTTTTATCTGTGTTTGTCATGATTTTCTCAACCTGTCATCAGTTTTGTTCACACTGTGGGCTTCAGTGTATGAGGTAGAACATACTAATATTCCACTCCTTACCCCAACAAAAAGAAGAGAAGGGAATACAACTGGTAAATACCACCCTGGTCATTTAGTCTCCTGGTTCTGTAGCTATGAGCAGCACGCCCTCTTGTGGTTGACCATGGTTGTTTTACAATTATTTCTCAAGTATCTGCCTCTTCCAATGAAACCGGATGGGACAGGGGAGGGAGACAAACGGTAAGAGACTCTTAATCTCAGGAAACAAACTGAGGGTTGCTGGGGAGTGGGGTGGGGGGGGTGATGGACAGTGGGGAGGGTATGTGCTATGGTGAATGCTGCGAAGTGTGACAATTCACAGACCTGTGCCCCTGGGCCAAATAATACATTATATGTTAATTTTAAAAATGTAGTAATTAATGAATACATATGGAATATCGAAGTTAAATCGCATTGGAAATGGCTTTAGTGGGATACAGTGAATATATCATACAGTTCCTCCATATAACATGTGGAATTCAGTGTTTTTAATAGATTCACAGTACAATCCATTACCATCATCTGATTTTAGAAATTTCTGTCCCTTCCAAAAGGAATTCTGTACCCAATAATAGTCACTCCCTGCTCCATCCTTCCACGTACCTCTAAGTCCTAGGAAATGACTCATTTACGTTCTGTCTGTATCAATTTGCCTATTTAGGACATTTCATACAAACGGACTGTTACAACCTGCGGCCTTTTGTGACTGGCTACTGTCACTTTTCTCGTTTTCAGGTTCATCCATGTTTTAACATTATCCATACTTTGGTCCTCTCTTTTGACAAATAAATATTTCATTTTATGGATATACCACATTTCATTTATCCATTTATCTGTTGATGGACATTTGAGTTGCTTATCCTTTTGGACTCTGAGGAATTAGGCTGCTATGAACATTTATGTGTAATTTTCTGTTTGTACATATACTTTCATTTCCTTTGTGTATGTATCTAGGAGTGGAATTGCTGTGTCATATGGTAATTTTATGATTAACTCTTAGAAGAATTACCAGACTGTTCTTCAAAATGGCCGATCCATGAAGATTTCAATTCTTCCCCATCCCCTTCCAAACATGTTATTATACTGTTTTATTTAAGCTGCCCTCGTGGGTGTGAGGTGGTATCTCACTGTGGTTTTGATTCACAATTCTCTAATGGGTAATGATGTTGAACTTATTCCTATGTGCTTATTGGGCTCTTGTATAGTGTCTTTGAAGAAGTATCTATTAAAATTCTTGACCTGTTTTTAACGGGACTGTCTTTTTATTGTTGAGTTGTGAGCGCCTTTTAAAATATGTATTCCAGATAATAGGTCCTTTTCAGATATGTGATTTGCAGATATTTCCCCCATTCTGTGGTCTGTCTTTTCATTTTCATTGATAGTATCCTTTATAACAGAAACGTGTTACATTTTGATGTAGTCATTATTTCTGTCACATCTTGAAAGTGAACCTTTCATCTAACTTTGTGATTTAAAAAATCCACGTAATTATTTTTAATCAATTTCTATTCTTCCAGTTTAGAAAAAAACTCAGTAGTTACTCCCTTTATTAGTCTTCTTTTTACTGCTGTAGATAATTATCACAAACTGTCCTAAAACATACAAATGTGGTATTTATGACCGTTCTGTGGATTAGAAGTCTGATGGATCCCACTGGGCTCAAATCAAGTTGTTGGCTGTGCTGTGTTCTTCGCTGGAGGCTCTGTGGGAAAATTTGCTCCCGTGATGTTTCCACTTCTAGAGGCTTCTTTCTTCTGTGGTTGAAGCCAGCAACATTGTATCTTTCTGTGCCTTCCTTCCATAGTCACACTGCCCTCTGGTTCTTCTTGTGTGCTTTCTCTTCCATTTTTAAGGGCCCTTGTGGTGCAGATTTGGCCTGTGTGGATGATCCAGGATAATCTCAGGATAATTTTATCTCAGGATAATTTTAAAGTACCCGTGGGGCGCCTGGGCGGCTCAGTGGGTTAAAGCCTCTGCCTTCGGCTCAGGTCATGATCCCAGGGTCCTGGAATTGAGCCCCACATCAGGCTCTCTGCTCAGCAGGCAGCCTGCTTCCTCCTCTGCCTCTCTGCCTACTTGTGATCTCTGTCAAATAAATAAAAAAATCTAAAAATAAATAAATAAATAAATAAGGTACCCATAATTAGCATCATTAATTCTCCATTGCCATGTAACGTATGTGTAGGGTTCTGGGGAATAGGATGTCGATATCTTTGGGGGCCATTATACTTCCTACCATGTGTCCTAAGTACAATTTCTTTTTCTTTTTTTAAAGGTTTTATTTATTTATTTGACAGATCACAAGTAGGCAGAGAGGCAGGCAGAGAGAGAGAGGGAGGCAGGCTCCCTGCTGAGCAGAGAGCCCGATGTGGGACTCGATCCCAGGACCCTGGGATCATGACCTGAGCCAAAGGTAGAGGCTTAACCCACTGAGCCACCCAGGCGTCCCCCTAAGTATAATTTCTGCCAACTGTGACTGTAAACTATGTCCCTTGGATAACCTTGGGTTCTGGGTTTGGGACATGTGGTGAACTGATGTGAAATGCATCCCATTTCAAACTATATGGGGGAGTGAAATCTGCCTGTCTGCCGGGGAGAATGTCCTTCCCCCGTGGGTGTGTTTTTACGCAACAGTCTTGTGTGTGTGGTTGATGGTTTGCCTCCTATTGGCCTTGGGACTTCAGGAAAGCCACCTTTATGTAGCCTCAGAGGGAGCGTCCGGATGTGGGATGGAGATTAATCAGAATTGAGCTAGCACTGTTAGCAAGTCCTTCTCGTGCTTGCTGTTGTTATTACGAATATGGCCAATATCGGCCCCAGGGCAGTTACGATTCTGTAACAGCCTCTCAGTCATGAGACGCCACTGAATTATCTATAATAGGAGTTTAATGTCAAGTCAGTTTCATTATATCCTTGATCTTTGTAAAGCTGCAGTTGCTCTATAATTTGTATAATAATTCTTTAAATGAACCTCTTTCTGTGAAACCAACTATTCAATTAAAAAAAAAACGAAAACAAAAAATGAGAACCCACACACTAGTCCATTCCCTGACCAGGGGAGATAAGGCCCTTGGGAAGATGAAACCATCAGATGCCCAGATGATGAAGTGAGAGCCTTAGCCTGGTGCCTAGCATGTAGAATGAGTGCTATGAAATACATTGTTCCAGTATTTGTTTTTGCTATGGTACAATATTGTACCATTAGCAGGCACTGTTCTGATTTTCTTCCAAACTTAGGAAAATAAAGTACGGAAGCACTGACAGATCAAAACTGAAAAAAAATACTCAAAAAAAGTAAAAAAACATAAAAATCAGTCATAGTCACAGCCCTTAAAACGCACAAGCAGTCCTAATACCTCCTTCTGCCTGGGTGGGCTGCATTCTTTTCCTCTCTCATCAGCCCCCTTCTGTGAGCCACTGGTAATAAGTTGGTTTTCCTCCTTCCTGAATTTTTCTAAGTTCTTATAAACAAATCTACACATGCTCTAAAAATATGCATGGAATGTATTCACCCAATTGATCCACTTAAAGATTTATTTGAAATGGTAGCATCTTTTTAAAAAACTGGATTCTTCCCTCAAAGAGGAAACCGTAAGTCAGCCGTTAACGATTTCTGGCCATGTGTCCTCCTGAGTCTGAGTATTAAAACTTTCTGTGAATAAAGGCACAAATGAGCCTTCCAAGACCCTTATTATCAATAGGTTCAGATCTGTTTGCTCACCCTTTCAATCTCCTTAGTGTTGGGGTTATAGAATATTTACTTGAAATCTTCGCTTTTGCGGGGTGCCTGGGTGGCTCAGTTGGTTAAGCGTTTGCCTTTGGTTCAAGTCATGATCTCAGGGTCCTGAGATCGAGCCTTGTGTCGGGCTCCTTGCTTGGCAGTGAGTCTGCTTCTCCCCACCACCCCCCGCCCCTCACTTGTGCTCTCTCTCTCTCTCTTTCAAATAAATAAATAAAATGGAAAAAAAATTGAAATCTTTGCTTTTGCATGTTTTTAGGACAAGTTTGTAATTTTAGAATTAAGTACTGGTTTCAACTTAAATATATCAATACGTTTAGAGGGGGAACATTGCCCTCCCGCTTGTATATTTGGTGATCCCTTTGAGTAAACTGCCTTTCCTTCTTCCTGCTTCTTCTTGTGACACATTAAGATGACAGCATGGTCTGAAATGGCACCTCCCCCTTTTCAGATCTGTCGAATGCGTCACAGATTTCCCCCTCCTTCCGCACTGTGTTTTGCTTGACAGTTCAAGACCCCTTTGCAGGTAATCAGTGACAGACCTACCTAGGAAGGAAAAACGTTAAGACTTGCCACTGCTTTGGCTAAACAACATACTTGTCATTTCAGAAGATAGATCTTTTCCTCAATGGCGTGAGTAAAATTCATCAGACCGTGACTTTAATAAAGGCTTGTGTTCCCACAGGAGAACCATTCATCCAAGTAGACCCGTACATTTAAATTACATATTTTGGGGAAGAGTCCGAGGGTATCCAATTAGGGGATAAATCTATCAAGTCACTCATTCTATAGTCTCTGCTCTTAGAAAGCGGATTCAGCTTCACCTTTCCCAAGCTTAATTTTAAACGTTTTCACAGTTCCTTATGTCGGAAAGTACAGGCAAAGGAGAACACCTTGCTGGGTTGAAGAGGTATTCCATCAGGAGAAATGTCGAGTGTGATGCTTTATGACGTCTGTAAGGGCCACTCTTGACCTTCCTTATCTTGGGCTGAGCCCTTCCAGAAGCTAATAGGGACCTTCGGTGTCAGCTGGAGACCAACACTGGTCCATTTGTTCACTTCTCCATGAAGAAGAGGGCTGCTGACATGAACGTTGGCTGAGCCCAGGCTGTGACGGTGAGGTCATCCAGGCAGCGATGAGTACTGGACCTTGACCTTCACACTGGAGGGAAAACAATGAGCACGCTCAGTGACTGTTCCTATGGAGTTCTAGACCATGACCAAGTGCAGTGCAATGTTTCGGAAACTCAGAAGATTTTCGTTTCATTGGTTCATACAGGATTTTTCTTAGTCTTGGCCCTGTTGATATTTTGGACTAGATAATCCATTTTCCTGGAGGGCTGTTCTTTGCTCTGTAGGATGTCTGGCTTCTTCCCAGATCTCCCCCGTAGACACCAGTGGCAGTTCCCTAGTCGTGACAAGCATTAATGTCTCTGGACATTGACAATGTTCCCCTGGGGCATAAATACCACCAATAGAGAACCTTTGGAATACCCTGGAATCTTGCGGTATTTGTTAGTAGCTGCCTGAGCTGGGCTGAGAGTTGTCTTTTTAAAATGGCTAAAAATAAAGATAAATTTGCACTAGCTTTATTCATGCCTGTCTTTCCCTGTTCAGCAGATTTTAGAGAAATAGGCATTCGGTCAGGTAGATCAGAGTTTGAATTGTGGCTCTGTACTTGTGTGCTTTTGGCAAACAGTTTAACTGCTGTGTTTTCTCACCTGAACAGGTGAACTGATGGTGTGAATCTTTTTGGTGTATAGGGAGGATGAAATTAGAACACATATGTAAAAGGCTATATATGAGACATGAAATATGCTGGGTGTTCAACAAATGTTACCTTTCTTTTATTCCCTCCTACACTTCTGAAGAGCTTTTTCTTTTTCATTAGTTTTTTAAAAAGAAAATCTTTTTAAAAAAGAGAGGTATGTTCAGTCTTATAATGCATGAGGTATAGATGTATACACCTGGCTTCCAACGCTGTGTGTTTGATGGATGTGTTATATAATCTCTGGGCCTTGGTGTAAACAGTTTTTCAATGCAGATGATAATTATAATTCCCAGCTTATAAAGTTTTTGTAAAGATTGATAACACGTATAAAGAACTTAGCAAGATGCCTGGCACTTAGCTAACTATTCATACATTTTAGCTAACGCTACCATCATGCTATTTGAGGGTCTGGTAACATCATGACAAATAGTTTCTGTATAATAATTGGTATGTTGCATATCATTTATTCAATGCATCTAATACTTAACGGAGCGATTACATCCTATTAGGGAATTTAAGTGACATATTCTGCAAAGCCCCACGATAGCTGTGTGAAACACAGTCTATGGAACTTCATCTAAAAAAATTAATTTAAAGGGGGTGGTGTAGTCAGTTGAATGTCGGATTCTTGATTTCAGCTGATTTATTTGTTTGAGAGAGAGAGAGAGTGTGTGCGTGTGTGCGGGCACAGGGGTGGGGTGCAGAAAGGGAGAGAGGGTCAAGCAGACTCCCCACTAAGTGCTCCCACAACCCTGAGATCATGATCTGAGTAGAAACCAAGAGTCGGCTGCCCAAATGACTGCAGCACTAAGGCCCCAAGATTGAACACATTTTTCAAGTCCACTTGGTGTTTAAGCGACGCGTGACCCATGTTTTAATAAAATAGTGATAATGCTTATTTGCTTTTACTTCTTTCCTTTCCTTGACTTGGAGCGTTGATTCTGTTTCCTTTACTCTGCTAAGTACATTATAAGCCGTATGAGATTAACCCTCACAACACCTTCCCGAGGCAGGTGCTATAATTCTCTCTAGTTTACAGATGAGGAAATGAAGCCCGGAGGCTGGGGAATTTCCCTAAGGTCATACAACCATGGAGCGTATTATCTATTTGGTTGCTTCTAAATGATAGAATACACGGATCCTCAAAACCTTGAAAATAGAACTACCCTGTGATCTAGTAATTCCACTTCTGGGCATATATTCAAAGGAAATGGAAACACGAACATGGAAAGATAGCCACACCCCCATGTTCATTTCAGCACTGTCTAGCGTAATGGAAACCACTCAAGTGTCCATCAGCAAATGAATGGAATATTACTGAGCCATAAAAATGATGAAATCGTGCCATCTACAACAATGTAGATGGACTTAGAATATGTTATGCTAAGTGAAGTAAGTCAGACAGAAGAAAAGAAATACTGTATGATCTTACTTTTATGTAGAATTTTAAAGCTAAAAAACAATTTGTAGAAAAAGAGATTAGATTCGTGGTTACCAGAGTTGGAGGGTGGATTGGGTGGTCAAAAGGTACAATATTCCAGTTATAAGACAAACAACTACTAGGGATAGAATGTAAACATGCTGACTATAGTTAACACTGCTGTAGGGTATTTATAAAAGTTAAGAGAGTACATCCTAAGAGTTCTCATCACAAGGAAAAAAGTTTTTTTTTCTTTTTACTACATTTATATGAGATGATGGATGCTAACTAAGCTTACCGCAATCAACACTTTACAATATGTGTGACGCAGACCATGACGCTAACCACCTTAAACTTTCACAATGCTGTGTGTCAGTTACAGTTCAGAAGAACTGGGGAAAACATGGAAGAACAAAGTACAATATTTGCTTTAACATATGAAGTCATGGAAGAATCAGAGAAGTCTTTTAGTTTCTGATGTTTGCTTTTTGTTTCCACATGCTTGGTCCCTTCACGCTCATTCATTGCCCACTCTCTCTATCCACAGCCTTTTGTTGAACACCCGCTGTGTTCCAGGCACTGTGCTGGGCTTGGGACGTCCTTCAGGGACTGTAGGAAAATTAAAAGCAAGGAGAAGGTAAAGGCCTTGTTGGAACCAGTGGTAGAAGTCAGGAGCACTGTTGAGCACCGATATAACCAGGATATGAATGAAACAGCCAATGATGGGCGTAAATGTAGCTGAAATTCAAATGAGGTCTAATGGAAGAGTTTGAATGATTCTTTGTTCATGAGTCACACAAATGTCTTTCAGCTGCTCTAGGCTAGAGGCCCCGTGGATTCCTGTTTTACATTAAATCCATGGTTATTTTCGGGGGGAGGGGTACCACTTTTTGTTGCTGTCATGAATTTTTTTTCATTATGATGCCTGAAAGCTGGCATTAATTATTGTAGTGGTGTCTCTGCCCAGAGATTTCCTGCAGCTACTAAGACAACCCAATATCCGAGGAGAGTCAAAAATCACCCCAGATGTGTTCTATTTTAATTTAGAAGTCAGTCTTTATAAAACTGATGTCCAATTTATAATTAATATGTTTGACAAGGAGATTGTGTGTGTGTGTGTGTGTGTGTGTGTGTGTGTGTGAATAAGCATTCCCATTTTTTAAAAAAAGATTTTTATTTATTTATTTGACACAGAGAGTGCAAGCAGAGAGAGCAGCAGGGAGAGGGAGAAGCAGATGCCCGACCGAGCAGGAAGCCTGACGTAGGGCTCGATCCCAGGACCCCGGGATCATGACCCAAGTGGAAGGCAAACGCTTAATGGATGGAGCCACCCAGGCACCTCAAGCATTCTCATTTAAAAAATTGTGTTTTCTGGGACTAAGGGACCTTGAGGAAAAATTTTGGAAATAGACCTTGCCTTCTTTCACTTCGTCACTTTTGTTGATAATGTTTTTGTGGCTTTTCCCCAAAAAAAAAAAAAAATTGAAAGTAGGATTTAATTAATGGAAGGTAAGACATTCAGAAGCCATGAAAAACACAGCTGTCTGCTACCAGTCTCGTTTCATACAGCACGTAGTAGAGAATGCCGCATTGATTTCTTTTATTCCTTCTGTACCACCTGTGGAGAAGACAGGCAAATGAGTATTTGTACTTCAAGGAACTGGTAAAAATTGGAACTGTGGATGGATGGTAAGGTTAACCAAACCAAAACACATTCAAGTATTGTAATCCACTAGATTTTGGACATGCTGTAAGTTGGTGGTTTATGTTTTATTTCTTTTATGGAAACAAAGTTTTTTTCAGAGGTAATATACGTTCATCAAACAACAATTACAATGTGTGATTAAAAAGATCCTTAGTCTGACCACTCGTTATAACCATAGTGAACACTTTTTTGTGGATTATTGTTTTTTGCAGAGATGTTTCTACGTACATCCACGCTCATACAGATGTGTTTTCTCGACCATAAGTTGCTGTCTATTGTAATGTTTATCACTCTTCCCCAAAGTAAGCAGAAGTATTTTTGCAGGTAGTAGGGAGAAGGAAAAATTGTATTATATCACAGGATTCCAGGAAATGAAAAAAATGCATTTAAGATGAAGCAGTCTGGGGTTCCCGGGTGGCTCAGTCGGTTAAGCATCTGACCCTTGAAACTGGCTCAGGTCACGATCTCAGGCCCTGTGTTGGGCCCTGCGCTCAGCCTGGAGTGTGCTTGTCCCTCTCCCCCTGCTCCTCCATCTGTGTGTGCTCTCTTCTAAATAAATAAATAAAATATTTAAAGAAATGATAGATAAATCTGTAGGTCACGTTCATGTGGGTCTTTTGGATAATGGGAATGATAATGGTAATGAAATTATAGTTACTCTTATCGAGCTCTTCCTATAAGCCCGGCACCATGAACTTCATAGAATTGTTTCCTTCCATTTTCACTTGTGATCATGGTGATGTTATCATCCCAACTTTATAGATGAGGAACCTGAATCTTGGAAAGGCTAAGTAATTGATTCCTGTAGCTAATCAATATCAGAGGCAGAAATCCAGCTCTGGCCTCTCGGGTTCCAAAGGCTGACTTCTCCATACGGTCTCTCTGCTTGCCCATGTTGACTGGAGTGTCTTGGGACCCTTGTTCGATGCAGAACATATGCTCGGTACCAGTTGGCTTTTTGGTTGAATTTCTCAACTGTCTCTTACATAATGTCACTGGTGATCTTTAAATTCCATGGAGTTGTTCATTACCAAATGGGGAAAATATCTTGAGCGCGCTCTTTCCCTTAGCGTGGAGCAGATGAATGTCAAGGTAAGGAATAGTTCTGTGGACTGAGTTTGTAGGGAATGCGTGCCAGTGGCATTCTGAGGCAAGTATATCAGTACTGATGATGAATCCTGGGTATTCCAAATAAGAAGGAGCACTTTGCCCCAAGAAGATTTTAAATGTAGGACAAATTTGGACTTCAGAAACTAATTATCCCAGAAGCATTGCGGCACAAAGATTGTGCTCATTTTAAACACATTTCCAATAAATTCATGGGTGAAAAAAGTCAGAGGGAGGTGAGAAGGGCAGCATTGCTATTGTGGTGAATTTCTTCTGTGCCTTTGAAAGCCACATCAAAGATGATTACCACCATTTCACCCTGCTTAGAACTCCTGTTGTCAAAAACAGAATTTTGGTTCAGCCGGAATTATATGTTATAAATAGAAATTCATAGCAATGACGAGTTTCATCCAACATTAGAAAAAAATGTTATTATATACTGATTTTTTTACTTTTGTTTATTAGCTAGAAAATCTGGGGCTATGAAAACAAATGTCCATGTGCCACTTAATTACTGGGTTGGTTACATTAGCAGATTCGGTAGCATGTAATTTCTGCAACTGAGCTATTTGTCCTTTGGATTTTTCTCTCTTCCTGTGAATTCTTCCTCCTCTTTGTTCTTTGGAAGAAATAATTCTAATTTGTAACTCGTTCGGCAACCACAAGTAATTTGTATTAAAAGGAAAAGTACAAAGGGATATAAAAATTCTAATCTTTGCATCTAATTATAAAAAATGTCATTAAAATTAATGACTTATGTGTAATGAAGGCATACCCAGCCTAGACAAGGCAATCTGAGACCCGAGAATGGCAAATTAGAATAGAGTTATATTTTCCTTCCAAGTTCTCCGTATGCTCCGGAAGGCAGTCTTGTGAACGTCTAGATCATAGAGCAAATTCGAAGATGATCGCCACTCAGAATCTCAAGGCTGGTCTACCAGCAGCACAACTCATGGAACTTACCAAGCTGGTGGCTGACTTTGAAACAGTCAGAATGATGTTGCCAGTGACGCTGCTGGAATATTCGGAGGTTGTCTGCCACTGATCTGCCCTCCACCCCCTGGGGGAATTAATCTCGTGGAGGTGTTGCTGGTTGTTTTAATATATTGTTCCTTGGTCCTAGCGACTCAGGGTTGATGAGAACTTGGGAGTTTGTATTTTTTTTTTTTTTTTCAATTTTATGGGGGTCAAGTAATAAAAGCTAACATTTATGGAGAACTACTCTGGGCCAGATACGTTTCTGAAAACCTCATATATATGATTTCATTTATTTCTTCCAACAGCCCTGCCAGGCAGGTAGACTTCCCTTTTAACATAAGAGGAAACAAGGTCTTAAAAGATCCAATAACTTTTTTTTTTTTTTTAAGTAAGGAAGCAGTGGCTGGTATGAGGCAGTTTGGATCTTAACCTGGTTCTGCAGATCTCATGACCTTCCAGTTCCCCAGTCCCACACCGTTTCCCCTTCCTAAATTCTCATGTTGTTTCCTGCTTCCTTTGCATCTTTCCTGTCATCCTGGAAGGTCAGGAGTCCTCACCATCCTATTTGTTAATCAGGAAGTGGGTCATAAAATGAGGTCTTAGAAAACATGTCTCCACCCAAACATACTGATTTCCAAATGCCACCACCCCTAGTTTCTCTGAGGTTTGCTAGCTTCCCGGTCTGTAAGGTTTTACTCAGGACTTACTAGTAATCTTTTCCCTGCCTCTGTGTGGTTCCCTGTTTGTTTTAATCCCAGCAAAGTGTTCTCCACGTGACAGCTCCTGGCTTAATTCCCACCCCTGATGATCACAAGGAAGGGGAGGTTTCCCTCCCTGCCAGCATCTGTATCTTCTCTGACTGAACCTCAGTTGGCTCAGTTGGATACGAGGGTTCTATCATGATTGATTAGGCACCCTGAATTCCACACCCACCTCTATGGCAGGAATGGCAGCATCCCGAGGTGGACAGCCCTGCGGGGGCCTCATAGAGTCTAGATGGAAGAGACGAAGAGGGAATGAGCTTCCCCCATAGTCTGTCAATACAAATGCATAGAACTTTGAGTCTAGAATCAGAGTCTATTTTGATAAGGAAAGAGGAAGTTGACCCCTTCAGGGAAGGAGTCAGGCCTAGTGAGTTAGATTCTTTCTAAAATATTCGCAACCGTAAATTAAGATCTTAGATGATATGGAATCATCCAATGGACTTCAGACGCCATCTGCTTCTTGGTTTTCATGGAGAGTTCCAGGCAGCCCTGGGGATTCATGACTTGGGCCAAAGTAGAGTAAAACAACGACAGTCTTACTGAGTAAAAAATTACATCCATTAAGCTTTCTCTTTTATCAATGTGCCTTAACATTTTGGGGCTGACTCTAGCTTATTTACTTTTGAATGCTAGCAGAAAATGAAACATTAGGATCTAATAGCAAAAAACTCTTACGACATTTGAAGAAGGCTGCTTCTCCCTTCTTCTGGTAGCCATTTTTTTTTTTTTTCTAATTGCAGATGTGGAATCTGATAGTTCTGATTTTATATTACAGAGTTAAAATGTTTTCTTCATATTTCTGATGAAACAGAAGATCTCAATATTTCTCCATGTTCTTTGAATAAATGCTCATTGCCAGGTCCTCTGCCACTTTAATGTTTGAGAACCACCTTTAGGATTTCTTTTTCCCTACTCACCTATCACAAGCTGATATTTGCTTAATAATATTCTTGAAACTGACTTCCTTAAGAAGTAAGCAGTTTATTAAAAAAGGAAAACAAACCTGTATACAAACCACCAGTGTTCTTCTGATGCTCATTACCTACCAAAAGCATCTCTCATACCTCTTCCCCCAACCCTCTGTGCAAAGTGTCCCATGCTTTGAGAAACAGTTGAGGAGTCCATGTCTTTTCCATAAGACTGACCCAAGGCACACAGGCTGACTTGCCCCTGTCCAGGGCTACTGGACGTGTTCAGAACAAGGACTGACCAATAGGCTTCCTCTCAGCTCTTGTTTCTTTTTTACACCTGGCAAGGTGGATTGGAGATGGAATTTACCAGGTTGTGTCCCTGGGTAATGAAATGGGCAGGAATGAATGCATGGTAGCCTTTTCCTACCCTAATGGTGCTCGATAACATTCCTTATAAGGATCGGGAATCCCAATTCTAGTTTTCTCAGAGTCACTCTTCGTGGGAACTGGCAGCCAGTATAGAATTTCTGGAAAATGGTAAATGGCTTCAGAGGTCTTGTCCTGGGGGATGCATGTCTGCAGGTAGGAGATGAGAACAGACCTGTGGAAGGGAGAGGGAGCGGTTTGCCCAGTGATGTACTTTCTTTGGCTTCCCTCATCTTCCCACATCCTCAATAACAGGGTGCAGGAAAGCCATAATCGTGTCAATGGCCCATGGTAGCCGTCTCCCAGGTGGCATATAAATCTGCAAGTTGAGACTTTGATGGCGGATTTTGGCCATGAACATCTTTGCCCAAGGTCCCTGTTGGATACTGCGACTTTCATTAGAGTTTGTGACAGGAGGGACTCTCTCACTGGAGATGTTCGAGCTACTTTTTCAGGGAAGTAATGCAACATAGTGAAGGCGTTCCTCACTGTCCTGCCCCTCACTGAGGGGGGCGCTTTCAGCCTCACTGAAAGGGGACTTTTCACCTCGCTGTGCTTCTGTTTCCCCACAGGTCAAACAGGGGTATGAAATTTATTACACCAAGATTAAATGAGATGGATAGCAAAATTAAATCATTGCTTACTATGGTTTGGCACCCAGTTTTAATTTTATTTACTTAATTAATTACTTAACTTATTTATTTATTTTTAAATAATTGTGCTTCTATTTTCATGGCAGTTCAGCGGTAAATAAGACATGTTATCATCTTTGGATGTTCTCTCAAAAAAGCAGAGCCTGCTGTTTTTTTTAAAGATATCGTTAGATGGAGAAAAAAGAAGATTGTTAGAGATTTTAACAGCACATTTAAAACAAGGCACCTACATATTTTGGGGGGGTCTAGAGATGTGTGTTACCCACTTCCGGATCTGGATCTTCTGACTGGAAAATAGAGAAGGGTGCTTTATAACCATTGTACAGCCTAGGGCTTTGGACTCATTTGCTTACAACTCGCTTCGCCCCCCCCCCCCCAAATATCCTTAAAAGTGCAGCTCATTCCTGGGATGAGGCTTGAGCTTTTTAATAAGCTCCCTGTGATGCTGATGCACTTTGAGCCGCTAAACCAAGGGCATCTCCGGTGTGAATCCATTTTTGTAAAAAGATCTAAAGGAAACAAAGTCGTCTATATACACCCATATTTAGGATTAGGTACCTATCAGTAATTATTTGACCTTTTGGCATCAGAAAAACAGATGTACAACTTTGTTTTTTAAAGATTTTATTTAAAAAGCATAAAGATTAAGATTTTATTTTTTAAAGAAAGATAGCTTTTTTTTTTAAGATTTTATTTATGTATTTGACAGAGAGAGACACAGCGAGAGAGGGAACACAAGCAGGGGGAGTGGGAGAGGGAGAAGCAGGCTTCCTGCTGAGCAGGGAACTCTATGTGGCACTGGACTGGATCCCAGGACCCCGGGATCATGACCCGAGCCGAACGCAGACACTTAACGAGTGAGCCACCCAGGCGCCCCTAAAGATCTTATTTTTAAGTGAACTCTACACCCAGCCTGTGGCTCGAACTCACAATGTGAAGATCAAGAGTGGTGTGTTCTACTGGCCTGGCCAGGCGTCCCAGATTGACAACTTTTAAAGAGTGTTTTCCTCTTTCTTTTCTTCACCAATAAAGCAAATATTGAGTTTGCAATTTGCAAATTTATTTTCAAGGCTTCAGGGCCCTGCTTCTTGTTCAGGAATCATTGACTTTAAAACTGAAATGCATTGATTTAAGTCACCAAGAGATTTGTGCTCCCTTTAAGTTTCAAGGAGTTCTTAGCACTGATTTTGGATAGATCTGCTTTTTCACCATCCCAGTAGGCTACAGTAAGATGGCGCTGGAAAATTCGCCTTGTCCCTGGAGTTGAAAGGGGAAAGTATTATTCTCTGTGTGGCGCAGTTTTTATCTTTTTAAAACATGTTTCTCACATTTTTCCAAAAGATAATGATTTCTTTAAAGTAATGCCACTGTAGAGTTGTCTAAAGCAGAGATGTTAAAAATTAAACTCTAGGAAGTTTCAAACCCACACTCCTGTGTGCTCTATCTTAACTGGAAAAAAAGGGCCTCCATTTTTTGCTGCATTTCGTCTTTGTCATTTATTTAATAGGTATGAGTAAAGTCATTCTACCCCACAGCTGGCTTTATTATGTGAACCCTGCAGGAGTGATTAGTTTTTCAGGAAGTATTCTAACTTTATGCTGTTTGATTTTAATAGATTTTTTTTTTAAGTAGCTGTATGTGTGTGTATTCTTTAATAAAGGGGGAAAAAAGAAGATTAAAAAACTTGATTGAAGCAGGTAACCTTTGTTTTACCAGTTCTTGAATTTGATGCCATGTAACCAGTGTCCTTATTGTTTAAAGGATTTCCAGTAGGAAGAGGATGCTTGCCTCCAACACTGTTATCAGAGCATCATTCTGGGTGGTACTTTCCTCGGTGGAGGAAATAGATGGCTTTTGCTTTCCAATGCTATAAAAATATTCTCTAATTTAGGACAACCAGAATTTTGAAAATGGTTTGAGGAAAGTATTAAATATCAACCCAAACTATAGGTGACTCGGAAAGAGAAAGTATGATTGATTATTTTTGGATCTGGAAGAAATATGTTCTGTGACTTAGGGATCACACAGGGGTCAGGCAGGAAGGTTAAGTGTGTGAATAGGTGATTATTTGGTAAGACGGGGAGGTGGTGAGCTGTGGGGAATCTGGTGTTCATGTTGGCCAAACAAAATATGTGTGCTGGTCATTCTGCACACCATGATTTTGCCATCCTGGCTGTATAATCTGGGCCAAACACTCATAGAAGAGAAAAGAGAGGAACTAAAACTCAAAGAGGAGGATATGACTTACCCAAGATGGTGGTCTCTTACCAGCTGGGGCAGGACTAGAACCTGGCATCCATACCTGCGGGCTAGTGTGTTTTCTGTCACTCCATCAGTGTAATGGCTGTAGTGAAGATTTTTCTTTTTTTTACATCAGCAGACCACATTCTCCATACTTTCCACTTTACCTAGAGATTTCCGGTTCATTATTTTCTTCTGGCTCGTAGCTCTTGCTACAAGTGCTAGCTGCGAATCATGGTATAACTGTGATTAGATCATAGATATCTAGGCCATGTGAAGAAACTTTACCACCTGTTCCCTCAATATATTCATTAGAACATGACTATTTTTTTTTAAACTCCAGAGGAAGATAAGTGTAACATTTCCAACTATGAGACCCCCTCTTCTCATGCCTTTTTCTTTTGGTATATTTCATGAAACTCATATTTTGAACTAATTTAAGGAACATTGTGTGTGTGTGTGTGTGTGTGTGTGTGTGTGTACACTGCTTGAGGCAACCATAGATTCCTTCCAATGTGGTTTCAAATCTCTTTCATCCGAATCTCCTTTGGACACGGTTCAGTTTGTGTCCCTTTTACAATGGGACACCCAAAATGGATTGCAGTAGTTTGGGTGTATTGTCCAGCAGAGCAGGACTTCCCCTCCCTTCTTCTAGAGGATATACTTCATTGAATGCAATCAAAGTTTATTAAAGTCTCTACTTCTGAGTTGGAACAGGTATCCCCCATTACCCAAAGGAAGTGTTCCAAGGATTAATTTGTTAACTTGTGCTATGCCTGTAGAAAAAGCTTGTGCTAAATCTGTGAGGTTTAATTAGTACTAAATATATTAGGAAGGCAAATGCACACATCCGTAGCTGTTAATTAAACAAGCAGGAAAATGTTAGGCGTAGTTCAGCCCTACCTATTCATCTCAGTTTAATAAGTAGCAAGAATAAAGCCACAGATGGGACTGAAGGTTGAGATGGTCAAATTAAATTATTTAGTTAAGGGCAGCAAATATTTTGGTTATATGATCAGGGTCATGTACATATTAACCATTTGGGCAGGTTTTACAGAAATGTGAATGTTATATAGGAAGAATCATTGCCTTGCTTAGAAGTGCAGTAGAGAAGGACAGAAAACCTGAATATCTAAACCCATGCTTGGGATTGTCTATTGACTTGCATATGGAAACCATGAATTGATTTCACAGGAAAGGAATCACTGGCATTCCCCTGCCAGTGAATAAATTCTCTACACAATGAATGCTAAAGGCTGTATAGCCTCTAGATCAGTTTCTAAAGACCATCTCAAAACTTTCCCAGACAATTTCTCAGGGCAACTCCAAGATGAAGGAAAGGTACAATCTTCATGGAGTTTGGTGCTAGGCTGTTTTGGCTTTGGATCCTGACTCTTCCAGCTTCCCAGTGGAATGACTTTGGGTAGATTACCCAAATATTTTAAAATTCAATTTTCTTTATTATAGAAAGTAGAGTTAGTAATACACACTTTCTAAGGTGAAGAGCACGAATGAGACTTCCATGCTTAATAATCACTCAAATACTGCTACGCTTACGGTTTTGCCACCATCACCAATTGCTGAGAAAGAGCCAAATACTTGGTACCACGTCAAATAAAAACCAAGCCCCTAATTTGCAAACCTGTTAGAGGTTGGGTTAACCTTTCCAGTTGGTATCGGTCCATTCCCTAACGCCAGAGCTATAAATAGGATTCAGTGGATTTGCCAAAGATTCTCGTTCTACGGGAACTGATCTCATGTATTATACTTGTAAGAGGGAACAGATAAGTCAGTTGTTAGTTGCTAAGTATGTAGAACTCAGGACACACGTTGAGGGCTATCTGTTGACCTCCATGACAGAACGTATGCATCGTACCTCGGGTCCCTAGGGTCACAGCCCTTTTATGAAATCCATCCTGTTTGGCTGATTTAATTTAGTTCTTATAATGCCTTTGAAGAATGAATGTCTGTCTGCCATATTCTTGGCTCAGTGGTGAAACTCTAAGGAAATAGTAGTCTGTTGCCGTGTCGCTTTGTGAGCCAGATAAAAAAGGATGTGAAAATGGACAAAGCAAGAGGTGCTGTTTTAATTGTCAGGAAGAAATCAGCAGGCCCAGGCATATACCAAATCTGCGTGTGCACACATATGCTTATCCCTGAAACAAATTAATTTTTTTTTAAGATTTTATTTATTAATTTGACAGAGACACACAGAAAAAGAGGGAACACAAGCAAGGGGAGTGGGAGAGGGAGAAGCAGGCTTCCCGCTGAGCAGGGAGCCAGCCTGGTGCGGGGCTCAACCCCAGGACCCTGGGATCATGACCTGAGCCAAAGCAAGATGCTTAATGACTGAGCCACCCAATTAATTAAAAGTGCCAACAAATTAATTTCTAAAATTCCTTTCAGAAGTCATGTTCAATGACACTGCTTTTTTCTCACCATATCCTGAAGAGGATTTTATTTTCCTTTTGCTGATTTATGGTAGATGTCTGCTGTCTGCGAAATGTAGGGCTTTTGATGAATTTTTCCTCTAAGCACTCTGTCAAGTTAGGTGATCTTTCCCAAAGGCCTCGGTTGTCAGGCCTTCTTCAAAACTTTAGGGCAGATTGAACTTGGATTCAGAGTAAAAAGTGAAAATCAAATTAAATAAAACTGACATTTCCTTTCTTCTTTTAAAATGTTTATTGTTTTGGAAATATAGCAAATGTAGTAAAATTAGCACATCAGCAACCATTGCAGTGTCAAAGCTAGACATTCAGATTTTCCTTTCCTTTTTGATTAATGAGGGGGAAGGAGCAGGGGAGAGGGGAGGAAACAGAGAGCTAGTGAATCACAACAATCAGTAATGTTCTCTGGCTTGCCTTCAATGTTTACCTGAGATTCTCTTGAAAAATCGGTATCATTTGGGCATCTACATCCTTTTTGAGGGGGAGGGAGCTAGAAATTCTGCTAAGTATATGTAAGTATTTCATGATCATTATAAAAAGGAAAAGAAAAACCTTCTTAATACCCAACTGTAACCATTGTTAACAATAAGGAGGATTTTTTTTTCTTTAAAAATATCTATTTTAAAACATAACACGGAATATGTATACATTCCCAACAAGGAGATTGGGCTGTTTTTGTTACCATTAGTATAGAGTCATGATTAGGAGCATAGACTTGGAAGCCAGGCATGCCTGGATTGGAATCCCAGCTCTTGCTCTTAGTAACAGAGTGATTGGGCAAGTAACTTTGTTTCTCCATGCCTCAGTTTTCTGGGGTTGTTGTGAAGATCACGTGAGCTCATGCATGACAAGTGCCTGATGAGTACAGATTATTGTACACATATTGTCACCATCACCTGGTTTAGCTCTGCATTCTCCTTCATGAGGACTATGTGTTCCATGGTATGGCTCTGGCATGATTGATGGATCCTCTCCTACTTTGGCAAATAGAGGTTGTTTCCATTTTCCAGTTGCAAATTGTGTGGCAATGAATCTCTTTGTATGTACGTTTATACCTGCACTGAGACCACATTATGGAGGTGGTAGAGTGATACACATTCATACCATAGAGAGAATGCTGCTCTATCTCTTTTTCTAAATGTAGGAAAGAGGGACTGATGACATTCTTGCTTCCCCAGAGTCCTGCTCCTGTTTCTCCTGGGGAGGAATAAATGAGCAATGAATGGTGCACTCTTTTCTTGGGATTATTATAAAGTAAAATAATGGCATCCTTCTGAGAGCTGTGCATTTTTGCTTCCTGTGTTTTCTTCCCGCTCCCTTTCTCTGTACGTCACTTGTCCATCTGCTGTGCCATAATGAGATTCCTCAGAGAGGCTAGTTTTTGGAGAATGAATAGGTGCCCCAGAGTCAGCTCTGTTGCATGTGTCTCTTTTCCATCAGCAGAGGTCTGCAGCCACTGTACAGAATTTCTGATTTGGAGAAGAGAGACACGGAAGGTCAAGAAGCTGCTAATGGAAACCCCCTCCCAGGACACAGCTGTGGCGCTTGTTGGAGAGGGAAAAAAGGGAACCATTTGAGCTGGGATTGTTCATGGACTGTCTGCCTGAAAGGACCTGGGTATTTGAAGTGGTTTTTACCTTTTGAAATGCAAACATTCTGGGAGTGTTATGAGCACCGGATAAAGGACCCTTTCTGTAAAGAAAAAGGGGACATTTCACTGCCCTAGTGACCTCCTGAAACCTTCTGGGCTCCTATCCCAGTGTGCTCTATTGAGGTGTGGACCCTGAAGGGTTAAACAGTCTTCATTTTGTCTGTCTAGGCCCATTTAGGTACAAGATGGAAAATGCAGCTCTTTATCAAGTTAAGACCATTTTTCATTTCTTGTAGTCCTGTCCCCCCACACCTGATGTATTTTCACCAACACTTGGAAGACTAGCAGCCCTTGAAGGAATGAGTGGTGTTGAAACAGATCACGTTCCTACCAAGTGGTACAGAGAGGCAAAAACGATCAGTTTTACCTGCAGCCATCATGGGCATCTGCTTTCCGTGATTACCACGAAATTGTGCATTCTGAGCTCATTCTCAGCTGGTTAATGAGGAGAAGTCTGGCTGACAGAATAAAGACTTCTTTTGTGGCAATGTGTATACGCTTTGTGGCTTGTTTGAAACAAAATGGCTCTCTCCTCTTAACCTCTCTGCCTTTGCCACTAGAAAAGAGACAAACATAAAAGCATTTTGAGTGGTTAGAAATGAAACCTCATGTAATTACTATAGGAAATGGCTTAACAAGTTTGGGATTGGATATTTCGCTGTAGTTCTGTAGGGTCCTTTCAATCAGACCCCTCCTAGGTCTATTGGAAATAGGACTTAATCTTCATAAAAATGTCAAACAGTAGCTCTTTATTTGGCTCCATTTGCCTTCTCTAGCTATATATGAGTCTCCGGTTACAATTTTGCATCTAATAATGATTTCTCTGAATTTGGTTTGTGATCAGACAGGTGGTGACGTTGCATGGCTATGAAGTTGTGATGTCTGAAAGCTCCGCCTCCCCCCCAAACATGCCATCTTTTCCCTTCCACATCTCAGAGACACTCTGGAAATTGGACTTGCCCGGCGAGAATCCAGATGAGTTGAGGGTTTCGAGTCTCCCATGCTATTTTGCTATATCTATTGTGGAATGCTCTATCCTTTTATCCTTAAATATGTGTCTTTTTCAGTGACTGGGATCCCTAATTTTTTTTGCTCTCAGAAAGCCGTGTTGTGTAGTAGCTAAGGATGTAAGCTCTGAGGCTCACATCCTGGGCTCAGATCAGAACTCTGCTACTTGCCAGCTGTGTGACCTTGGACAAGTTTATTAACCTCTCTGGTGTCCAGTTTTTTTTTTTTGTTTTTGTTTTTGTTTTTTTCCTTTAGAGGGGTTAATGATAGTAACTACCTGATAGGACATTGCCTAGCGACAGTAAGCAGTTACTAGCTGTTAGCAATTATTAATCAGACACTTATTGTGAGCCTTCTGTGAGTGAGGTCTAGAGCTGGGCATTTCGGATGCTGCGGCTGACATTGGTAACAACAGCAACAATAGTAGTGATGATGAACATTCTTCTATGCGCTCGGTATGCTGGACCCTCTGTTAAGAGTTTGACATGTGTTCTTATCTCTTGAGTTTCAAAACAGTGCTATGAAAGGAGGTTCTTGAGGCGCCTGAGTGGCTCAGCCAGCTGAGCATCTGCCCTTGAACAGGTTGTGATCTCAAGGTCCTGGGATCAAGCCCCATTTTGGGCTCTCCACTCAGTGGGGTGTCTGCTTCTCATTCTCACTTTTCCTCTGTGTTCTCTCTCTCTCTCAAATGAATAAAGTTTAAAAAAAAAAAGAAAGGAGGTACTCTTGTAATCTCCAATTTTATCAAGAAGGTGGAAGGTTAGCAGTGTTGTGTGATGTTCTGCTGGTCAGGGCTAGCAATTGGAAGAGGCAAGATTCGAATCCAGGCTGTCTGTTTCTAGGACCCGAGTTTTTATTTCAGTGCCATGTCACTCACATTAAAAATGAGCTTCATTTTGAGCCCTTTAAATAAGGAGATTTGGATTCAGTTGTGCTGGAACAGAGATCTCCACACATATGTCAGCCTTGACTTTGCCCCATGACTTTATGTCTTTAACAGCAGAGAAGGAAATACTGATGAATACCAAAGACTTCTGCTTGACCTGGTCCCCACTCTCACCTGAAAGCAGCCTCTTTCCCACTCCCCCTGCCCTCCTGCTTGCTTAGATAGTATTTTGCTATAAATATTTCTTATGTTTGGAGCACCTGGGTGGCTCAGTCGGTTAAGTGGCCAACTCTTGATTTCAGCTCAGGTCATGATCTCAGGCTCATGAGATCAAGGCTCCGCGCTTAGGAGGGAGTCTGCTTGAGATTCCCCTTCTCCCCCGGCCCCTCCCCTGCTAGTTCTCTCTCTTTCTCTCAAGTAAATAAATAAGTAAAATCTTAAAAAATATATTTCTTGTGTTGACTGAGCTCTTTCGACGTTTTGGTTGCTTGTTCACATGGGATTCTGCTATTACTACATTGGCCTGTGGTCTCACTGACAAGAATCACCACAGCAGCCGTTTGCCCTCGAGAGCTCCTCTGGTGCTAGGTATGGACCTAAGGAGCCTTATCTCATCTTCTCCTCTCAACATATCCCCATTTTCCAGGTAAAGAAACTGAGGCTTGCACAGGTTGAGGAACATCCGTGAATGTTTGTTATTGATGGTTACAGTTTTAGCAGCTCAGTTTGGTATTTATAAAACTATCCTGGAAGGGAGCACCATTGAAATCGGAGGAAGGACACCAAGGTTAGAGAGGAGATTGAACCATGCTCTCCTGCACATGCCGTGGGAGAATCCAGGTAAATGGCTTTACTTCCGTCCTGCTCAGCTTCCTTTTCTCCATAGAGGGTGTGACACTTCTCCTCTGTGGGACCGAGGTAGGGTTTCTGTATGTAAGGTCTGAGGTAAGGTCTAAGAATTCTTGCCAGTGTTAGACAGATTTAAAATAGTGAATTCTGCTAACATTCACGTGCATCTGTGTTCACTGAGTGTTTTATTTTTAAAATGCAGTTAATAAGTAAATATTTGCCTATTTTTCAGACTTTTTGTTGGGATATGTTGGAGTCATTGAAGAATTTTGAGTCAGAAAGTTTGCCCTTTTGAGAAACGTTGTTCTTAGTGAGTAAAGGCAGCACAAACTCAGTCAGTAATTTCTCTAGTGCTGTTTGTCAGTCTTGACCCTGTGGGCATTTTGGGCCAGGGACCCCTTGTCATGGTGGGTCTGTGTATTACAGGATATTTAGCAAAGTCCTTGACCTCTACCCATTAGAGGCCAACAGCATCCCCCCAACCTGTGACTGCAAAAAAATCTCCAGACCTTGCCACATGCCCCCTGAGGAGCAACACCAACCAGTTGACAAGCATCATTCCTGGATTCTATGTTGGCGGCTCATTCATTGAAAAATAAATATACCACAGGCTGGATAAAATGTGGTCATGGGCCCATGTGGACAGTTTGCAAAATCTGGCTCACTGCAAACATAAGGGGATCTCCCCCCTCTCCCCCCAACCATTTAAGAGTGCCTTTTTTGGGAATGAGCTTCATGTGGTTGGAAGAAAAATGAAGTGAGACAGACTGGCTGTCCCGGGTTTGGAACGTTTGGAATATAAGAAAACCAATAGCAGGAAGCATTGCTGAAAAGGACGAATAACCTTTCTTTCTCCCCCATCCCTTAGTTTTGTTTACCTCTTATTCTGTTCCCAACCCCTTCATGCTCTGCACTGGTTTCTTTTTTAGGAGATTTTATTTATTAGAGAGAGGGAGACCGAGTGTGCACACACTTGCCCTGATGGTGGGGGAGGGGCAGGGGCAGGGGCAGGGGAGGGGTAGGGGGAACAAGCAGACTCCTCGCTGAGCAGGGAGCTATACACCAGACTTGATTTCAGGACTTGCCAGGAATGCAGACTCTTAATCACCTGAGCCACCCACGTACCCCCCCCCCCCCCCCCCCCCCACATTGTTTTCTTAACTTGGAAGGTGATTGGGTCAACAATTCCATTTTAGGTGGTCCTTTCTATCTGTCTTTCAAAGAGACTCAGCTAGGAAGGGGAGATTGAGCTCCTTGAGAGTCCAGTCCATGCACCCTCGAAGTCAGCAAGTGTCCTTTTTTTTTTTTTTTTTTTTTTTGTTAGAACCCACTTATGCAGGTCCTAGGAGCTCAGGTGCCTTCCAGCAAAGTGTGTGAAAGGTCCTGAGACATCACAGGACATGCCTCTCCTGTTGGCTCTTCCTGAGAGAGGTTTCTGGCAAGAGAAGAACTGCTCTCAAGTATTTCCCTGGAAGAGAATGCCTACCTCTTTTGTTCAAAGGAAATTAGGTGTTTCATGTCGTTAAAAGTCAAGTGTGTTTTGCTTTCTGTTTCAAAGGTGAAAATCATGGTTTCTAAACTGGAGGAACTCAAAATGAGTATTCTCCCCACCCTACTTATAATCTCTGAAATAGTTCATTCTAGAGTTCATTTTTAAGGATCAGTGCAGAGAAACCTAAAACTGAGGTAGGGAGTTGTCCCTGTATAATGAGAAGATGTTTTAAGGCACTAGGAAGTTTTATTTATAGAAATTTAATTTATGTACTATATTAAAGAAATTCAACTGGTTTATGTGGCTATCGTAGAGTCTTTTCGCTTTTATGTTTCAGAAAATCTCTTTTCTGTAATCTAATCTCCTTTCTCCCTCACCTCCAGCTTCCGTCCTTCAGAGTGGTTATAAATCAGTGTTTCTTGTGAGCTCAAACTCAATGGAGATTAAAAAAGACACAGAAAATAAAATATGCTTTTTTTTTTTTTTAAGATTTTATTTATTTATTTGACAGAGATCACAAGTAGGCAGAGAGGCAGGCTGGACGGTGGGGAGGGAAGCAAGCTCCCTGCTGAGCAAGGAAACTGATATGGGTCTCCATCCCAGGACACTGAGATCATGACCTGAGCCAAAGGTAGAGGCTCAACCTACTGAGCCACCCAGGCACCCAAATATGTTTTTCTCTCCACATTACTCTTAAAACATAGCAAATGGAAAGCTACATAATTTGAGAAGGGGCTTTAAATGATTTTTATAAAACTCTGCATTTGAGGGGCATCTGGGTGGCTCAGTGGGTTAAGCCGCTGCCTTCGGCTCAGGTCATGATCTCAGGGTCCTGGGATCGAGTCCCACATCGGGCTCTCTGCTCAACAGGAAGCTTGCTTCCCTTCCTCTCTCTCTACCTGCCTCTCTGCCTACTAGTGATCTCTCTCTGTCAAATAAATAAATAAAATCTTAAAAACAAACAAACAAACAAACAAACTCTGCATTTGAAAAGGTAACCACCCAAAGCTATGATACATTATGAGATTCTGAAGTATATCTTCTTAAGCACTTGAAATAGATTTATTTCATTATTCATTATGGTTTTAGAGGTTTGGTAGGGTTTTTTTTGAACTGAAATGCCTTCAAATTTGGCCTTCTCTGTACAGATTCAGATGTAAATTCCTTGTTATCAAATACACTATTTTCCATCAATGGTGGGTAATAGAGTTATGTATTTGATTTGTATGATGGTATGTTTGTGTGTATTATTTTTAGATAAGACTGAAGTGTAGACACTCTGCGTAGCTTTCATTTTAGTGCTGTTGTCTGAGTGCTCTGTGTGGAAGATAAGAATATCTACCAGTGACCTCAAAATGTGTCATTTGGGAATATGAACATAATTTTTCATAAATGTGGTTTACAGAGAGAGACTGTGCCACCATAATTCACCTCAGAGCGTGTAGAGTAGGCAAAGGACATATCTCACGGTGAACACAGATACTTAGGAAAGGCTTGACAGCAGGTGCCGGAGGCTGGGACAGACACGTCATGTTTGTAAGGCCATGCTCTTGCTGTCTAGTCCTCAAGTAGCATTGCATTTAAAGAAGCACGGTCCCAACAAGAATTTTTTTTTTTAAGATTGATTTTTAAGTAATCTCTATACCCAACATGGGGCTCAAACTCACAACCCAACCCTGAGATGAAGAGCCCCTGCTCTACCAATTGAGCTAGCCAGGGTCCCGCCCTTGCCCCCTAACCCCCACCCCCCACAAGAATTTTGACCTGTGTCTGTGTTTTCATGAGATACTGCAGGTGGTCCAAAATTGCCATGTCCATGACTACTGTTACTGAAGTCTTCTGGCTTCTGTTTACTCCACAACACTTGACAGCTTTGCTGCCCTTCACGCCACCCTTCCAGTTCCTGAGCTGTGCTACCCGGAAGTGTGCACGATTTCTTCCCAGAGCCTCATGTTGCCCCTGTGGAATGCAGCCTCCCCTCAAACTCCTTCTTTCCCTCCAGGATCCAACAGTGGAAAACTACAGACTGTCATTTTCCTTTTCAGCAGGTAGAGGAAGAGGTAGAGGTCGGGTAGCAGTTGGAACAGACCGAGGGAGAAGTCCATGAACCCTCCCCTCTACCCCCCATGTTAATGTCCTTAGCACATGAATACTGTGTGGATATTCCCAGACTTAGAATATCTTTGGAGTCTTTCATTGTGAAAGTTGAAAGTAGGTGAAAGAGTTAAGGGCAGAACTTCTTCACAAGTACGCTATATGCATTTAACAAGTAAGAGATGAGAAATGACAGATTTTGAATTATCCAGGTTCAGATTATTCATTACTTGTATTACAGCATAATAATGCATGAAGTTGCCTCTAGGGGTAACGGTTTTCTCCAATTGGTGCTATCTGAAATAAGTTGGCAGAGGGTTAATGAGATTTTGTTTTAATAATTATGGTAACTTTGCAGAATAGCTGTTGCCTTAATTTTTTTAGACTTACTTGATTATGGTAAGTTAATTTCATTATTCACATGAGAAAATATTAAAGCATTACATTAACCTTCCTGTAGGCCATAAGTATATATAGTTATATCCTTGGGTCTCATTTACATTTTCTTAGAAGACATTTATTTTATATGCCTGTATGTAAATTTCTACCACCTCATGTTGGATCCCATCACAGACTATCTGGAAGAAATTAATTCTGGAACTGCTCACACTCTTCCTCTGCCTCCTGTATGACAACACAAAATGGTGATTTTTTTTTTTTCAACATGGTGATTTTTATTCAGAATAAACTCCCACATGTTTGTGCAAAATATGCCAATATCGGAGACCACAGGGATGGGGCAAAGAGTAGGGCTGGACCTGGGCAGAAAGGACCATGAACCCAATGAAATTACTTAACTTAAAAAAAAAAAATTACTTAACTGTTCACAGCTCTTTCTCTTTCATTGTTGAAGGGGGATAGCAACCTCCTTGGGTGCATTGTTAGAACATTAATTGAGTTAATGTGTGACTTAGTGGAGTCACTATGGGAAATAGTGTGGAGGTTCTTAAACCTAAAAACAGAAGTACTGTATGATGCAGCAATCTCACTTCTGGGCCTGGGTATTTGTCCAAAGAGAATGAAGCCGCTGTCTCAAAAAGACATGTGCACCCCCGCATTCATTTCAGCAGCGTTTACAAGAGCCACAGCATGGAAGCAACCTAAGGGTTTAAGGATGGATGAATGCATCAAGGACGGTGGTGCAGATACACCATGAAATACTATTCAGCCATAAAAACAAGGAAGTCCTGCCCTTTGTGACCACACAGGTGGACTTTGAGGGCATGATGCTACGTGAAATAAATCAGACAGAGAAAGACAAATACTGTATGATCATACTTATATGTAGAATTTAAAACAAGCTGAACTCATAGAAACAGTACAAATTGGTAGCTGCTGGAGCGGGGAGGGGAGGGGGAAATGGATGAAAAAAATTGAGATAATGTGAGTACACAGCATCTTGGGGTATACCAGGTGTTTAAGTGGTCCCTTTCCCTCTCTCTTAAATAGAAGATACTGTCTTGGAAAACAGCAGTGAACTGATCTGTACTCCAAGTGGAGCTTCCAAGGTACCATCCAAATTGGTTGACGAGTCGTTTGACGTGTGTTTATCTGTAACTAGGCAAAGTTGGTTCAAATAATGAGGATAAAGAATTTGAAACCCTGTGAGCCTTCATCAACGTTTTGCTTTCTTCACCTGCCTGGAATTAACACCGCCTTTGAGGGGGAACAAGTACTTTACATAAAACTGTTTTCCTTAAAACACTATCTTTCACAATGGCCCTGATATAAAGCTAGACTCACCGAGATCAACAAGTACATTGTCAAACACATCCGACAAGATGTGTTGTTTTGGGAGCTCGTGAAATTACTTTCTTGTTCTTGAAAAACGATGATGGGGGCACCTGTGTGGCTCGGTTGGTTAAGCATCTGCCTTTATCTCAGGTTATGATCTCAGGGTCCTAGGATCAAGTCCCGCATTGGGCTCCTTGCTCAGCAGGAAGTCTGCTTCTCCCACTGCCACTCCCCTTGCTTGTGTTCCCTCTCTCGCTGTGTCTCTCTCTCTGTCAAATAGATAAATGAAATCTTAAAAAAAAATGATGAAGAGGTGAAAAATCTGAGGGCCAGATCAAGTGAGTTGAGCATAAAATGGGGTGAATATGTTTTCATCTACCCTGAATATTAGTAAGTCTTTGACAGATGTTTTAAATACTTAATTTTTTCATTTTGTCACTAATTAGCTCTTTATTTTTTTTCCCCTCCTGCAACTGTCACTGGAATGGGAATAGGAATTAATTTTTCATGTGTCATTGTTTTTACATTAGATCCTGGCATATTTGCTTGGCTCAGTCTTTGGGGTGGTGACCAAGATTCTGTCTCTCAGTGATACATAGGGGATTTGAGTCTTGCTTTTGGGCTTTAAAATAATTGGTTAAAAAGTTACAATATTCTAAGAATCTATACACAGAAAACTATAAAGTACTCATGAAAGAAATTGAGGAAGACACAAAGAAATGGAAAAATGTTCCATGCTCCTGGATTGGAAGAATAAATATTTTGAAAATGTCTATGCTACCTAAAGCAATCTACACATTTAATGCAATTCCTATCAAAGTACCATCCAGTTTTTTCAAAGAAATGGAACAAATAATCCTAAAATTTATATGGAACCAGAAAAGACCTCGAATAGCCAAAGCAATATTGAAAAAGAAAGCCAAAGTTGGTGGCATCACAATTCCGGACTTCAAGCTCTATTACAAAGCTGTCATCATCAAGACAGCATGGTACTGGCACAAAAACAGACACATAGATCAATGGAACAGAATAGAGAGCCCAGAAATAGGCCCTCAACTCTATGGTCAACTAATCTTCGACAAAGCAGGAAAGAATATCCAATGGAAAAAAGACAGCCTCTTCAACAAATGGTGTTGGGAAAATTGGACAGCCACATGCAGAAAAATGAAATTGGATCATTTCCTTACACCACACACGAAAATAGACTCAAAATGGATGAAGTATCTCAATGTGAGAAAGGAATCCATCAAAATCCTTGAGGAGAACACAGGCAGCAACCTCTTCGACCTCAGCCGCAGCAACATCTTCCTAGGAACATCGCCAAAGGCAAGGGAAGCAAGGGCAAAAATGAACTATTGGGATCTTATCAAGATCAAAAGCTTTTGCACAGCAAAGGAAACAGTTAACAAAACCAAAAGACAACTGACAGAATGAGAGAAGATATTTGCAAATGACATATCGGATAAAGGGCTAGTATCCAAAATCTATAAAGAACTTAGCAAACTCAACACCCAAAGAACAAATAATCCAATCAAGAAATGGGCAGAGGACATGAACAGACATTTCTGCAAAGAAGACATCCAGATGGCCAACAGACACATGAAAAAGTGCTCCATATCACTCGGCATCAGGGAAATACAAATCAAAACCACAATGAGATACCACCTCACACCAGTCAGAATGGCTAAAATTAACAAGTCAGGAAATGACAGATGCTGGCGAGGATGCGGAGAAAGGGGAACCCTCCTACACTGTTGGTGGGAATGCAAGCTGGTGCAACCACTCTGGAAAACAGCATGGAGGTTCCTCAAAATGTTGAAAATAGAACTACCCTATGACCCAGCAATTGCACTGCTGGGTATTTACCCTAAAGATACAAACGTAGTGATCCGAAGGGGCATGTGCACCCGAATGTTTATAGCAGCAATGTCTACAATAGCCAAACTATGGAAAGAACCTAGATGTCCATCAACAGACGAATGGATAAAGAAGATGTGGTATATATACACAATGGAATACTATGCAGCCATCAAAAGAAATGAAATCTTGCCATTTGCGACGACCTGGATGGAACTAGAGGGTATCATGCTTAGCGAAATAAGTCAATCGGAGAAAGACAACTATCATATGATCTCCCTGATATGAGGGAGAGGAGATGCAACATGGGGGGTTAAGGGGGTAGGAGAAGAGTAAATGAAACAAGATGGGATTGGGAGGGAGACAAACCATAAGTGACTCTTAATCTCACAAAACAAACTGAGGGTTGATGGGGGGAGGGGGGTTGGGGGGGGTGGGGTTAGGACATTGGGGAGGGTATGTGCTATGGTGAGTGCTGTGAAGTGTGTAAACCTGGCGATTCACAGACCTGTACCCCTGGGGATAAAAATATATGTTTATAAAAAAATTAAAAAAAAAAGTTACAGTATTATAGCAATAGCCATTATGAGATAGAGTTCAAGTGAACAGTGAGTGGGGGTAGGATGGGGAGGAGATTCTCTCAGGAAAATATTCAAATATTCAAAAGAGAAGATGAGAAGGATGCGTGATTATAAGCAGTGTGAGGGGCAAACCAACTAATTCTTTCTGTTAGACGTCTATTCAAAAATTGCCCGTATTCATGTTGCTGATTCTCACGCCCCGGCTGTTGAGTTGGAGGGCTTTCTTCATTGCAGGGCCCTCCCTGCTTTTCTTGGAATTGCAGATTTCCTTTTCCTCCTTTCTCCTGGATATGACTCCCAGGAAGGCACCTTTGTGGGGTTGTGATTTGAGTGGGCTTGGGAACCAACCCACCTTTGTTTGATGCCAGGCTCTGCCGCTTTCTAGCTCTGCATCTTGGTACAAATTACTTTTGTAATTGTAAGTTATTCCACAAATAAAATGGGGATAGTAATCGTACCTGTGTGAAAGGATGAACTGAAGCACATTACAATTTTTAAGGGTTTATTTGAGCAAGACACAATGTGATTGGGTCCTGGCCAATATGGAAGCGATTAGGAGCGCTCGACCAACGGGAGCTGCGGGAGGGACTTGCCTGCAGAAGAGGCAGGAGCAAAACCAGGAAATGGTTCCATGGGCTGTAACCTAAGCCCTTGTCT
Source organism: Enhydra lutris kenyoni (assembly GCF_002288905.1). Lineage (NCBI taxonomy): Eukaryota > Metazoa > Chordata > Mammalia > Carnivora > Mustelidae > Enhydra > Enhydra lutris. The sequence continues at coordinate 22,597,194 of NW_019154094.1, read as the reverse complement.
TATTCAGGAAAGCCTGGTGGGCTGTTTGTGGTTGGTGGTCCCTTGGTCTCAATTTCTGAATCTTGAGGCATTGTAGACCTAGATTTTAGTTAAGGCTTTACAGGTACCTTGACCTGATGGCCTCCTTGTTTAATGTAACACTGATGTTACATTAGGCTTTCTGTGATGACTCAGTGAGATCATTTGTGTTAAGAATGCTTTATGTTAGTGTTTCCGCTTGGTTTTTCACTTTGGCTGGTGATGGCCGTGTGTCTGGGCTGCCAGAAATTCCAGTGAGGCTGAACAATTTAGGTCTCTTGATTCCACTGGGGCGGGGTGGGGGGGGGAGAGAGAGAGAGAGAGAGAGAGAGAGAGTGTGTGTGTGTGTGTGTGTGTGTGTGTTTGAAGATGTTCCCATGTGGTTCTCAGGCACTCATTTCAGTTTAGGATATGGTTCAGTTTAGAACATTCCTGATGTTCTTTTTATGTCTGTTTCTGCCATCTTTGTCACTGCCTTATGGCAGAAGCCCATGCTTTCTCTCCTTATTTCCCTCTGACACACTTAAAGAAAAAAAAAATGATGCTGATACTTGTTAAAACCTCGAGGAAAACTTTGTTCAGGACTGTTGCACTAAGAGTTTTCAGTAGGGGCAGAAGATTGGGCTCAACCCCAAATAGAGGAAGGACAAGTGGGGATTTATATAACCCATGAGTAGAGTGAGGAGCCAGTGGATTGAAAATTACCAAGAGGGGACACCACAGGTAGGGGGATTTTTGCTGAACCAACGTAATAGGATTCTGGCTGAAGGCAGGTCAAGGTAACCAGATATAACAAGGGTGGTAGATGACTTAGGGATTCTTTGCTGAAACTGTGCTAGGCAGCCAAAGACAAGACCAAGATGGAGGTCTAGTCCAAAAGGGGCCTCTGAAGAGCCTAACTGACGTTGAGTGAAGGAGAGAGGCTTTGCCAACACACAGGGATCCCTCCAGGCTTTGTTCCCAACCCAAAATGGATTAAAAAACACACAGTAGTGTGGTTTGTGAGTGCTTTAGAATCCTACCTCTGGGATTGTAATTGTAACTTCGCAAGATCTTTCCTAATTTTTGCGGAGCACACGATTTTTGGAATAATTACATGATTAATTTAGACCTTAAATTACATTTTTGTGATTGGTTGCCATTTGTAAAGCACTTTTCCGTTCATTATTCATTTACTCCTCACAAGAAACCTGAGCAGGCATTTCCTATCTTAGGGGAAAAAATTGAATTAAGAGTTTAAGCGACTGGCCCGACACTGTATGAAAGTAAATGGCGGAACCTGGGTTTTGAATCCAGGTCTTACAGGTTAAGGTTACTTTTAAGTATCTTTAAAGATAAATCCTTGAAAACAGTGCTTCCTGTAAGGAATTCTGTATTTGTAAAAGTCTGAACAGAACAAAGAAGGAAATTAAAAAGAAAACAAACAAACAAACCAAAAACCTGGTTTGTCATCAAGTCTTTTGACTCTAAATAGTGTATATCTTCTTCTACACTATAAAAGGGTTGCATGAACTTAATAGAGCTTGTATGTATTTCCATTAGGGAGAAAAATTCCGATATGTGCACGCATACACAGATGCACACACACATACATCCTTAAACACGTGCTGTCCACATGTGACTCGGTGATACCTGCAAAGACCATCTGCAGTGACATTTGGAAGCTGCCTTTGTCGTCTCCGTCTCTTTCCCACGGCCACTATTCAATGACATGGTCATTGTCTTGTCCTCTTCATAAGGAGTACTCTTGGCCTCTCGGAAGTGTTTTTCTGGAAGGCAGCTTATCAGAGCTGTGTAGAACAGTGCCCTTTTCTCTGGAGATCAGCGCGACATCATAATCCTAGATTGAAAAGAGACATCAAACTAGAAAGACAGAGACACTATTTGCTCTGCTGAGCTGACCCTGCCCCATGCAATGCCCACGCTCTTCTTCTCCTCTCTGTCAATCCCTCATTGGCCAGCAGGGGGCAGGACAGTTTGCTTCTTCTTGAGATGCTGCCAACGGAAGGATCCTTGCTTTGACTTAGGAGAGTTTCTGCGCACGTTAGGGCAAACTTGAGGGCTGAAAGGTAATAGACGCTCTTCTCTTTTGAGTGCAGGACTGTTTATACCATTTTAATTGGGTGTTGTGAGCAAGTAATTACAGCTTATCAGGCACTTTCTCTGTGCCTGGCCCTGGGTGCACAGCAAATGTATGAGCAAGGTCAATCCTCCAGATAAATTTATGGCGTTACTTGTAATCCCCATTTTAAGGATGAGGAAACTGAGACACAGAGAGGTGAAATAATGTGTGCAATGCATCTTATGTAAAGGAAGTTCCAAAGATTTTTATAAGCTTCTTAGAAACTCATTTCAGTGTCTAATGATATGTCCTACTGTAAAATTCTTTGGCTTACAAAAATTCCAAGTTGTCCTGCACTATATTTCTTGTACTAACGGCAAGCAGTTGAGTATGTAAGAGTTCCTTCTTTCAAGGTCTCCTTGCTTTCCCTTGGTGGTTTTCAAATTTCGTTGTATGTAAAATACTGTACGGGAAGCTTGTGAAAAACTCACATTTCCGTGACTTAAAGATTCTAAGGGGATGGATCTGAATTTGGGCCTTAAAATATGCATTTCTATCCAGCATGTCAAGTGAGAGAGATATAGGCCGTCCACTGACCCCACCTGGTGAAATTCTGATCTACACGGTAAATTTTGAACCAGTTCTGATTCTCAAAATCGCTGACTGTGTTGCGTAGGTTTCTATGATGTGTATAAACCACAGTTGTTAAATAAATCACAATTTAGAGGACCCATGCTGTGAGGTCTTTTATAAACTTTTTGACTCATTCTGTCATTCCTCTAGTTTGTTCATTGATTGTTAATGCCCCATTTTGTGTTGGAGGGAGATGCCGCTCTCCCTGAGAAGCAATAATAAATGTCCTTCTCTCACCTCTCTAAGTTGTAAATGCAGTTCCTCAATCCCGTTTGGAAAAGCCTATTTTGGGGGTGCCTGGCTGGCTCAGTTGGTAGAGCATGCAACTCTTGATCTCAGGCTTCTAAGTTTGAGCCCCACGTTGGGTATAGAGATGAATTAAAAATAAAATCTGAATTAAAAAAAAAAAAGAAGAAGGGGTGGCCGAGTGGCTCAGTCAGTTAAGTGTCTGCCTTTGGCTCAGGTCATGATCCCAGGGTCCTGGGATGGAGCCCCGCATGGGGCTCCCTGCTCGGTGGGAAGCCTGCTTCTCCTTCTCCCACTCCCCCTGCTTGTGTTCCCTCTCTTGTTGTGTCTCTCTGTCAAATAAATAAATAAAATCTTTAAAAAATTTTTAAAAAAGAAAAGTCTATTTTCCCAGCCTCTTTTTAAAAAAAGATTTTTATTATTTATTTGAGAGGGAGGGAGGGAGGGAGATAGAGGAGGGAACGAGCAAGGGGGAGGGGCAAAGGGAGAGGGAGAAGCAGACTCCCCACTGAGGAGGGAGCCAGATTAGGTCTCCAGGATCGTGACTTGAGCCAAAGGCAGAGGCTTAATCAACTGAGCCACCCGGTGCCCCCTCAGCTTCTTTGTTCCATATGTATCTCCCTTCTGAACCCCCTTCAGCTCTTCAGACATCTGTCCCTGCCTCCACGAACACATTTTGCAGTATTCCAGGCTGTGGATTTACTGCCCCCAATCACCGTTTTGCAGATAGCCTACTCATTTTTTTTTTTTAAGATTTTATTTATTTATTTGACAGAGATCACAAGTAGGCAGAGAGGCAGGCAGAGAGAGAGAATATGGAAGCAGGCTCCCTGCTGAGCAGAGAGCCCGATGCCGGGGCTCGATCCCAGGACCCTGAGATCATGACCTGACCTGAAGGCAGAGGCTTTAACCCACTGAGCCACCCAGGCACCCATCAGATAGCCTACTCATCTTGTCTGGTGTCTGTCTGCAGGCGTCAGCCTTCTGACTTGGGTCTGTGGCATGTATCCCACGATGTCAGCAAGCACCGGACCCCTTGTTCTGACTGCCCTTCACAGAGCCTTGGCCTCCAGGAGGCTGGATTTTCCGCCTTTGTGCTACAGTCTTCCTACCTCCCACTGCCGTACTATCTTGACATTAAATTCACCCCCTCCAAGGTCCTGGGGCAGGTGGAAAGGGTATGTTCTGTTTGTATCACCTGAACTTTGCCCGAGGATGGTGAAACAAAGCTTATATTTTGAAATCAAGACTACAGAATATACCTGGAGGCCTCTCCTTTGTTTGGCCAACATTTGGCTCCGTAATAACTCTTCCTGGATCTAACCTTCGCTCTCACTCGCATAATCGGTGATTGGCCCACCGCACAGTTTCACGGCTGATTTGGGTCGTGTTTTACACAGAACGGAATGCGATTCATCGTATTGATTTAGCCCGATGCTCCTCTGTGAGGACAGCTTTGGTGATGGGAGGGACAACTGCTCTTCCGAATTGCATTTCCCAGGCACTTAGAGCCACTGAGTACTCTTCCATTTAATCGTCACTGCTAGAGTTTGCTGGCTGTCCCCGGGAGCTTCCCCCTTACGCAACCAAGTCTTCAAAGCCCGTCAGCTCTTCCACGTGGACTGTCGGTTGTTTGTGCCATGTTCTCTCTTTCATCGTCTGCAGCCGGTTGTCCCCGGAGCCCCAGCAGCGCGGTTCCACCATGTCCGTGAGTGGATATGGTGACTTCGTGGATACGCTGCTGGCCTCGTTGGGGATGCCGTCGTCCATCCTGTCCACTCTTCTGCCTCTGGTTTAGGCCCCCTCCCAGAGCTGCTTTGAGATCCCGTGTTGCTTCTGTCCCTGGCCACAGGGGTCCCCTTAGTCTCAACAGTGTCATGCATTCTCTCCTCTACTCCTCGTTTGCCCACATCATGCTTGTCAGCCAGGCTTCAATTTTGATAGCATCCCCACCCTCATGTCCTTCCTTTGGGCATCCTGCTCCTTTATTTCTGTCATAACATATATCAGACTCTAGAACTGGGCTCTGTTTTTCCGTGGCTCCTCTACCTTGGTCACCAGGCCCTTGACATCAGGTCTGGGAGGCAGTAGCTATTTAATAAATGTCAGTTGTAAGAATGAATGCACAGCTGAGCCTTTACTGTGAACCTGTACACAGCGGCAGCTGTGACTGTGTGTCTTCCTGTGTCTGAAATGATACATACTTGCATTTCCTTTGCATCCTGCACTCCCTGGGGGTTACGTCTCAGTTTTTAAAAACTCTAACCCAGAAGAGAAGCAGGAGTTCCAAAGGCTCCTGCCTTGATCTGGGTCTTGCCTTCGTCATCTGCGGAACACTTGAATTTGAGAATGGACGTGTCTGCACCCATAGCTTTAGTGCCCTCTCTTTGCTGCAGGAAAGTAACTATGGTGACCACGGACTGTCTTAGTCCCGCAGCTTTCAGTGAGTCTGGGAGGACACTCTGAGTTACCTGGAGCATGTTAAGTTAACATGAGAATCTTCATTCTAATCTTGTTAAGAGCAAACCTGAAAAGCCCTTATGTCTAAATTCTGCTACGAAGGTGCATGCAGCCCTTGGTTGTAGCGTTCTTGTCTTTGAGATGTTTTTGTTTTCTCTGTCCCTCTCCGCTGCCATTATTAGGAGAGAAGAGTGTCCTGTTCTGGCAGCAGTGCTGTGAGGTTTATCCTGGTGACAGCTTTCTTTACTGTCACCTCTCGCCTTCTTACCTGGTGTTCTGCTCACTGGTTTCTCGGCTTACCTCTCTCAAGAGCTTCAATTTTACCTTTATGTAGGTCAGTGGTTCTCAAACTTTTTGACCCCAGGACTTTTTCATACTCTTCTTTTTAATAGACTTTAGTTTTTCTAGCAGTTTTAACTTTCTGATTTTTAAATTTAATTAATTTATGTTTTAAAAGATTTTATTTATTTATTTGACAGAGGTCACAAGTAGGCAGAGAGGCAGACACAGAGAGGTGGGGGGAAGCAGGCTTCCTGCGGAGCAGAGAGCCCGATGCAGGGCTCGATCCCAGGATCCTGGGATTATGACCTGAGCTGAAGGCAGAGGCTTAACCCACTGAGCCACCCAGGCACCCGATGATTTTTAAATTTTAAATAGGTCAGTGGTTCTCAAACTTTTGGACCCCAGGACTCTTTCATACACTCTTCTTTTTAATAGACTTCAGTTTTTAGAGCAGTTTTAACTTTTTGGTTTTTTTAATTTTAAGTAGGCTCCATGCCCAATATGGGGCTCAAACTCATGACCCCGAGATTAAGAGTTGCATGATCTACTGAGTTGGCCAGGCACCCCAGAGAAGTTTTAAGTTTACAAAAAAAAAATGCACAGAAAGCACATAGAGGTCCCATATAGCCCTTTCTCGCCTCTTTCCGCAGTGGTCTTGTGTCACTGTGTACATTTGTTATGATTGTCGAACCACTTTCAGTGTATTATTTAACTGAAAGTTCAGAGTTTGCTCCTTTACACTTGTAAACATATTTGAGAACACAAAAGGGCTTTTGCTTCTTGTATATTTCCCTTTCTAGAAGTTAAAACTGAGAAACTTAAAAAGAAGGATTTAGGACATTTCTTCACCTTTTCACCTATCTCTTCATGATCTGACTTATTAGAAGACAGCTGGAGTCTCATAATTGCTTCTGCCTTCAACCTGTTGTGGTGCCACTTGTCACATCACCTCTGGAAAATATCACCATATACTTGGAAGGAAATGAGGGTGAAGAGACACGTAGATGCTGGTGTTATCAGGAAATCGTTTGAATTTGCAGATCTCCTGAAAGGATCGGAACCCTCAGGGGTTCCCTGGTGGCACTTTGAAGACCACTTCCATAGACCTAAGTGGCTTCCTTTAACAGCCGCTCATTCTTTAGGTTTTGGTTGAGATGTGTGCCATGATGGAGGCCTCCTCTCACCCCAGACTCCATCTGCGTGTTTGCCCTTGCACCACACACGCTTGTAAGAGGTGTGTTTGCTGCTAGACTGTCAGCTCCCTGAGGGAGGGCAGGGCGTCCAGCTGTGCTCTGCATTGTACTGCATATCCTAGCGCAGATGTTCTGAATACACTTATTGAATCGATGATTGACTCAGCAGAGGAAGTAGAAGCTAATGTAATTATTTTCCAGGAGTTCACTAGTAAGGAGAGAAGAAGCTCGGACATAATTTATTTCTACATTAGACTGGATGGTGTGTGGTGGCTGGAATCATGCTTTTCTCTATGTATATCATCAACAGACATAGTTTGTGTTCATTAGACGTCGTGCTGAGTGATTGGATGGATATTCAACCAGCAAATAGATGCAGGGGGCTGGATAGGATTTCAAGTAGGAGTTGAGAGTCCATTTGATTATGGGATTATTGTGTCCTGGAAATGACTAATTGCACTGTTAATAATTGCTGTCAACTCTGGGTTATGTTTGATACAGTGATTTCATATCCTTGTATTCGGAGCATTACCAAACATACATCTGAAATGGAAGTGTTTACATCAAAACAGTCTTGAATCAGTGGGAAAAAAAAAATGTGCATTGAATTAAGAATTCAATATCCAGTTGCTCTTGCCAGCCTGCCATGAGAAGAATGAATAATTGATTAAACATGTGGCTTAAACTACTAAGAAAGATAAAAAATTATGCCAATTGAATTTTAATATGTGTTACGTGTTTATGTTTTTCAGGTAAGGAATTACATTTGGTTCTGCCTGGTTTCCTATGGAACTTGAAAGATGCTGTCTTCTTGTGTTCATTTGTAACCTGACAAATCATGCAAAATATGCTTGCCGGCAGTATTAGGGTTTCAATTGTGAGTAATATGCTCTGTGCTCTCGTCGGTGGAGCGGATCTTGCCGTAAGAGCTTTGCAAGGTACTCTGGGTTTTAGATCTGTTCTGTGTTAGGCAGATGTCACAGGAGCAGTGGGGCTTACTGACCACTGGTCATTAGCACCACTCCACCCAGCGCTGGGGAGACTCTGCACTCAGTACCATGTGCCCTCTGCACCTTTGCCTGCCCTGTTCTTCCCACTTGGGATGACTTCCCTTTTCTCATGGGCTTCACCTTATCTCCCTCACTATTTAAAACACAAAGCCCAATGATTTCCTATATATAACAATTCCATTATCAAAAAGAGAATCAGATGTGAAAAAATATATTTTAAAAACCTGCTGTAAATGAACCTTGACTATATCATGCTAATTGAAATAAGCCAGAGACCAGTTTTATAGGATTCCATTGATATGAAATCTGGAATGTATAGATGCATAGCTACAGAAAGTAGACTAGAGGTTAGCAAGGTTTGGAGGAAAGAGGAATGTATAGCTGTTTCTTAATAATTACAGAATTTCTGTTTGAGGTGATGAAAAAAATTTTTCCCCCTTTCAGTTTTATTGAGATATAATTGAAAGAGTTTTGGAAATAGATAGTGGTGATGGTTGTACAACATTGGGAATACCACCCAATTACACACTTAAAAATGGCAACAATGGTTACTCTGTATATAGAACCATAATTTTTAAAAAAGTTAAAAAAAAGAAATCAGCCCTAATCCCACTCCTCAGAGATCACTCTTAATACATGGGTACAGTTTCCTTACTTTTTTGTTTTAATGTATTTCTTGATAGTCTTTCTCATTATGAAGTTAAGATGATAGAGTATAATAAATTCTACATCTTGCAGGTTTTGATCAACCTTCTTCCATGTGTACTTTTCCCATACCATGGGACCTTTCCATCAATATCATCAGCTACGTAAGATTTCATTCTAATCAGATATACTCATTAAAGGCCAAGAACCATTGTGGATCTCTCTCCCCCTGTTCCTTTTTACACTGACCTCTCCATTTCCTAGTTCTTGAGCACTTGCTGTATACCAGTCCCTCTTCCGGGTCCCCTGAAGAAAGGGAAGCCGGTCATGGGGACTGTGCACAGTGAGGTCATGTCACCTGACCTGTGCAAGCTCGGTCTGGAGGGTGTATTTAGGGAAACACTGAGCTGCATGCGCTATGATTCTATACGATTCCTTGAGTCCTGGCATTCTCTGATATAGGGCATTCAAGTCTGATACCTGAAAGCAAGCTGAACATAACCCTGCCATCAACAAAATACTATGAGCCTTTTCCAAAGACAGCTCCCCTCTCATTTCTCGGTCAGTGGGTACTCAAGACGTTTTTGACCTCTCCTTAGAAGTGATTTGTATTCTAGGTGACTCTTGAACAATGGGGGTTAGGGGTGTAGACCCACCCTTCCCCCTCCAGTCCAAATGGTGTGTCTAACGTTTGACTTCTCTAAAACTTACTACTAATAGCCTGCTGTTGACTGGACACTGTACAGATGCCATAAATGGTTGATTAACACTTTTTTTGTACATGACATGTATTATATGCTATATTCTTAATATAAGTCAGAGAAAAGAAAATGTTATTAGAAAATCCTAAGGAAGAGAACTACATTTCCAGTAATATACTCTGGGGGGAAAAAAAGTGTGTAAGTGAACCTGCTCAGCTCAGACTTGTGTTGTTTCAAAGATCAACTCTATAATGAACAATTTGAAAGAGTTGTTAAAAAAAAAATAAAAAATCCAAGTGCATCCACTTACCAGCATTCTGATGAAGGAGTGTGAAGTCTCATTTTTTAAGAAGTAGAAGGACAAAGCCCACATACAATAACGGTGTCTTAGTGAGTATGTGTCTTTTTTATGTGTAAATTAATTCTCCCCAGACTTCCTTTTCTTGTATTAAAATGTATCCCACTCAAGATTTGAGAACAAAACACAAGAAAATGAACATATACTAAGCATAGCCTAGTTATAAAAAAAAAAACAACCCTCATTTTAACAAATGAGACGAGTGGATGTGTGTGTTTCAGACTTCATAAAGACTGGCAGAGACGGTGATTGCTTCACAAACATTTTTCTTGCTCGGGCTTAGAAAGGGGATGGTGGAAAATGAAGCCATGCATGGACAAACTCTAGGAATCTTCCAGACTGTCTCTTCCTTGTATCCAGCCACATAGTAGAATCCTGACATGCAGGTGAATAAATGAATGGTTTTGAAAGGATAGAACTTTGATGCTGGGATCTGAATATTTTTGCCACAGGAATAAAGATGTAGCTTTTGTTCTAACACATCATCTGAAGAACATTGGAGTATTAACAATGGGATGGTGTGCCTCACGCTCGTATGCCTGTATGTGTGGAGGGAGCAGCCAGGAATTTGTGTGGATGCCTTTGAAGGGATATAGGATATATATATATTTTTTTCCAGTGATGGATAAAATAGGGCCTATTTTGCCCTAGCTCCCATATTACCCCTTTTCTTTAAAAGCTAATTTTCACGTCTGTTTTCAGATTTTATGTAGGCAGATATTCCAGAGTTTGTTTGCAAGCGTTATCCACACATGTCAATCAGCACATTTCTTCAATTAACAGAAGCTTCTGCAGCCTGTTTTCTGCACTCTGATTGGAGGTCCCATGCTCTAGGTTTTTGTAGATGCAGAGACAGAGTTGTTTATCAGCTCCGCGGAATCCCGGGGACATCAGGTAATGAGTCTTAGGACGGTCCGTATAGAATGGAGTCATGAAAAGGGTGAGAACGCATGGTACGGTTTGGTGGTGGGCTCAGCTTGCGTAGGACCGTGGTTAATTGTTGTGCATGTGCAAGCCTAGGTGGTCCTGGGCCTTGTACACACACGTTCATGCACACATGGCTTCTTAGGGAATCCTCTTAATGAGTTCTGGGAGAGAAGTTCCGGGAATGTTCATTTCTGGATGAGGACAGAGAGGCACACAGAGACCATAGGACTTGACAATCTGTTTGACAAATTCGAGGGCAGCTATAAACCACACCTTGGTGTGCCAGTCTCCAAAACCCTTCCTTGCTGTATGTAAACAAAGGATTTATCGAAAGAGAAGCATTATTCTGGGGTCTACTGGATTTTTATGAAAGGGAAAAAATGCATTGTCATGAAGCATGGGCACAAGGATTCTGAGAATCATCTCAAGATTACATGGGATGATGTAAAATATTTGGCAGGCTATCTGATGCATCGTTAAGTGGTCCCTGGGTCATGCCTTCTGTGTTATTGTTTTTATTATTGATACATACTTAGAGACACTTCAGAAGGGCAGCCTTTGTTGTCTTTGAACTTGATGTAGTGGGTGTGGCATTTAGAAACATAGGGGTTGGAGCCAGCCTCTCCAAGTTCAGATCTCGGCATCTTCATTTACTGGGCATGTGACCTCTGGCAAGCACATTAACCTCTCCAAGCACACTCTCGTACCTGCACAATGGGGATCGTAATCGCACTAACCTCCCAGGATCCATGCAAGGATCAGGTTAAGTATGAGGGTAATGTGTGCGATGTAGTTTGCACAGTGGTGCTCAGAAAATATTATTGGCATCATTATCAGTCAATACAGTCATTATCAGTTCATCATGATGAAAGCTTCAAAGGCACCCCTGTGGAAGCTGATCCGTGTTGTCTCCTGGCAGAAACAGAAACATGGGCTGCTGGTGTTGTGTGTGTGAGTTTGGTTGTGTGCGTTTGCTGATCGGTATCCTTGTGTGTACTAAGTGCAAGTCCCCCAAGCAGAGCTTGTGGATAGATGCACCAAAACCACTTCACATCTTCTGGAGGACATCAATAGGGTGAGTGCTGGTTCTGGGGTAAACCTTGAGTACTGTAGTGAGTAGATGTGGCCAAAAGCCACAAAGAGGAGAGCAGACTGGAGAGCTTTTGAAAGCATTATTGCTTACACCGAGCTTTTCTCTTTGAGTTGGAAAACTGTAAGAGAATGAGGAATCTGATTTTAGGAGGCCCCCCAAGGTTGGTTTCATGGGCTAATGGTACAGGTGTGTGGGTGTGTTTTTTTTTCAGTTACTGGTTAAGTGAAGCTTCCGACTTCCACTATCACCCCCTTGTAACCCACTTGCCTCATGGAGCTAGGTGTTATTAATAAAGTGGGGTCTGATGACCTCACTTCCTTGTTTCATTGGTTCTCATTTGACATGACCTATCAGACCTTTGTGATCTGGTTACCTATTCATCTAAAATCTTCCTTTGCTGCCTTTCAGATGTGTTGGAAGGGCTAGCAACTTGTAGGAGCGGTTGTTTGTTTCTGAGAAGTGGCTGAGCCCTTATACAGGCATTGGAGTCCAATGGTTCGTTGATGTTATTTACCTGGCCCTGTAGACACTGGCCACCTGGGAAGGAAGGTGTCCTTGTTGTCTTTAGGACAGGGCTATAGCTCCCCCTTGCTATGCTCCCACAACACTCGGCTTAACTCTACTGGAGCCATTAATACAATTGGAGCAATATTAAACACTTGTCTTACGGCCTGTTGGATCCCCAGTGACTAGCATGTTGCTTTCTTTAATTCAAGGCTATTTGGTAAGTAAATGAAGTAGTTCCAAGGACTGACCTGTCTTTTACCTGAAGAAGTTGGTTTTATTATTATTTTGGGACTGAATTATCCGTCCGTCTGTCCATCCATCCATCCATCCATCCATCCATCTTAAAAGACTTGAAGTAAACAGTATTAACTATTCTGGTTAGGTGGGAACACAGGTGTTTGGTGAATCAGGTTGTCTTTGAAACTGACAGTATTCTATTAAATTGAAGCTCTGTTCTTGTCACCTGGAGCCCTGTTGATTAAAAATCACCCGCAGCAAATCCCAGAGAAGTGAGGCTGCTGCTGTTTCTGGGAACTTTTCTTTTGGGTTTGAGATAGAACAATAGAAATGGAAGTCCTCTTGTACTGAAACCCATGTTTATCCTTAGGAGAGTCGAATGAGAGGAACAGAGAATGCGAGGTGGATGGCCAACCATTTCCTCTTTGAATTCACTTTAAAAAATACCAGTGTGATTCCTGAAAATTCGTTATCTGGGAGTTTTCACTGATGGAGAATTTTAGGTAAGAGAAATGACTTTGGAGGAAAAGACACAGGGTTTGCTTGCAGCTTGAGGGATGTGACCTTGATTGGACCATCTTATCTCTGTGGACTTTATGAAATCTTCCAGGGATCGGGGTGGGGGGGTGGTAAGAGCAGCAGCCTCGCAAAGACATCCTGAGGTCATCATGCCCATAAAAGTGCTTGGCACTTTCTAAATACTGAATCGATGTTGGCAGTTCTTGGAATTAAACTGTTTATATTAAAATGTCTAATTTCTTTTGTTGAAGTGAGAATTAGTAGAGGAGAGATCTTTAATTGGGGAGCTTCTGTGTTCGCCATGTGTTGGCTTTTAAATTTTATTTTATTTATTTATTTATTTATTTATTTGACTTTAGGAAGCTGTTGGTAATAATTACCATTGATTTGCTGTTCTGGGGACTGGGGACTGTGTTTTTACACTGGCTCAGGAGGTTTACCTGGGTTGGAATAATCTTTAACAAGAGCTGTGGATAACCACATTGTGTGCTATCTGAGCATCAGTTGAGTCTTGAAATTGCCCTTGACCCTTTGGCAGCATTACTGATGACTGTCATTCATAATGTACACACAATATAGCTCATCCATGGAACCCCACTGACCCTATACTTCTTATTGGCCCCCGCGCTGCTTCTTACTGTCTTATATAACCTTAGGCATCACTTCAAATATTTATATTTTCAATGGACCTCCAGTCCTTAACAATTTTTTAATGGGTTTTATCTACTTTTAAAGCGAGAGGCTAAAACAATACATAAATTCTGCTTCCGTTTGCCTATTATTAGAACACTTGCAGACGGCAGTCAATAGAAAATTTTAAACAAAGCTGTCTGCATGGCTGTCATTCATTCATTTTCAAGGTAAAAATTAAATGCTGGGAATATAGCACAATTCCATGGGGATCTGAGGAACTCTTTGGAGGTTAAATGATATCCATGGGTCTTTGAATTTAACTTTGTATCTCCTTCAGGAGTAATTTATTTATTGAATAATCAATAAAGATTTGGCCAGGATTTCAAGTAAATTATAAGCACAGGGACACACATCTTTAATATAGAGAGAAGAACTCTCATGGTTGCAGCAACCAGGAGAATAATTTTAGGATTTGTTCTCTCTCTCTTGCTCTCTTGGTCTCTCTCTTTGCTCATTCACTGTTGCTCTCTTGCACTTTTTCTCTCTCGGTCTCTCTCTTTTCTGGAGCTGTAAATCCAGATATGATATTCAGCTTAGTCCCTGGGAATCTCTAGTAAATACATAAAAATATCCAAAAGGATTGGGTCCTTTTATTAGATTTTACAAACTCTTCTTCCTTCAGGAATTTTCAAAGGTCCGATATTTGAGTTGGGAATAGTCACTAAGGAGTTTTTAATGCTGCTAAAACAGAGATTTGACTGATGATAGCAAAGGTTATATAGATAAGACAATGTGTTTAGCCTATGAATGAGAACGAGTTGGCATCTTGTCAACTCGTCCTCGTTTCCTGGATCTATTCGACATCCTTTGGTCTGTCTGCTATGGAGAAAATGGACTGAGTATGTTCTTAGGTTTGAAAAAGATAAATGGGTATAAGGAAGAAGGGCTGTGATGCCGATGGGAAGAGTAAAAGATTTTAAATTAGACCCAAGTTGGGGAAAATCTGACAGTGGGAATTAAGGCTGGAGGTTCTGTGTTCAGCTAGACCAGCTGTGCTGTTTCCTAGGAGAGGATTCCTAGTGATAGGTCTTCTGCAAAAAATGAAGGCTGTTCCGTTATCTCGGTTTTCTCCTTGGGAGTGTCCATCTGATAATCTGTCTTCTGAGTTTTTGGACTGAGCCAGCAAGGGAAGAACTAGCCCAAACTATTGGAGTGATTTATTTATGCTTTAATATGCCATATAAAGCCACTTTGTTTCAAAATTAAAATGAAACACCCAAAGAAGGGACTGGCTGAACATTTAAGCAGTCTTCAAATTACCACATCTGCTACATCTGTCCCTATTAAGCAGATGGTTTTTCGATAGGATGAATCTCATTGTAGGAGAGATGGATGAATCTTCCTTCTTTTTTGTTTTGTTTTGTTTTCCCCCTTGGTTTTTATGTGCCATCAGCAGATGATCTCATAGCAGAGATGTCTGCTCTGGTGGGCTAACTCCAATCTATTGTCATGATTTCCTTTTCCCAGTAAGTGTTTTGAAGTAATTGGAACATCTAATATGGAGATTTTTCATAAAACTGTTTGGGCTTTTCTTTAAAAAAAAAAAAAATCAGTTGATTTTGCAAACTTGGTCCCACATAATCACCAAGAACTAAGTATATCTTCACCCCTTTAATGGGCATGAGATCTCCAGTATGCCACAGTCCTCACCATTCCCTAATGCATTATACTAACCTCGTGTATTTCTCTCATTTGAGTTTCTAATCAATGAATTTGAAAATCACCAAGTCATTGTCTTTTAAACTTAAGAGACACTTTTTTAGAGAGCATATCGTCTAACACCTTCAGTTATTGGACATGGAAGCTCCAGAAAGTAGACCAGAGCTGGGAAGATGGAGTAATTATACTTAATTGTGATGTGTAGTCTGTGGCAAGATTTTTGTATGGTCTTTTATTTTTCTTAATGATAGTCAAAATGTAGAAACCTAAAGAGTTCTGAATGTTATGGGGTTGCCTGGCTACCTCAGTTGGTTAACCATCTGCCTTCAGTTCAGGTCATGATCCCAGAGTCCTGGGATCAAGCCCCACGTTGGGCTCCCTGCTCAGTGGGGAGCTTTTTTCTTCCTCTCTCATACCCCTCCCCCTGCTTGTTCTCTCTTACTCTCTCTCATAAGTAAATAAAAATCTTTAAAAAAAAAGAGTTCTGAATGTTATATGTGAGAAATCCTCATTTTAAACCAATTTCACATCCTTGTTTTCTAAGTCGTCAGAAATATGTGAAGAAGTGTGTGATGATGTAGAAGTTTAGCCTCCTCATTTTTTT
This sequence comes from Enhydra lutris kenyoni, assembly GCF_002288905.1. Taxonomy (NCBI): domain Eukaryota; kingdom Metazoa; phylum Chordata; class Mammalia; order Carnivora; family Mustelidae; genus Enhydra; species Enhydra lutris. Next base: position 22,581,347 of record NW_019154094.1, on the reverse strand, counting down.
CTTTTCCTGCTGTAAAATTGAGATCCTCCAGAGGGCAACAGAGAGCAGCTTGATCTTAGAGTCTGAGACAAGGATGCTGGTTTGGAAAAATATGAAAACCTTTTCTTCTCCCTGATTTCTCACATGGGGGATCTTTAGGGGTGGAAGTTGTATCCTCTGCTGGGCATTGTTTCTTAGTCTCCCTAGGAATCCATCAAATTAGAAGTGCATGTATACAAAGTATTTCCAGAGATGTGGTGTCTTTTAAAACAGAGTAGCCAAATACAGCCTGCTTATGTGCTGCTTTTGGCTGCGAAAAGCACTGGTCCGTAATCCTAACCTAGAGATAATGAAAAAAGAGGTAGTAGCTTTTCCTCTTTCGATTCTGTTGTCTCTCATAGGTTTGTGGCTTCTTCTTTTAGCCAGGAATTCATTTAATTCCTCAACAGGTTAGCAAGATCTAATTTGTTTCATTGATTTACATGGTTATTTCCTACTGGGAAGCAATGTAATTTAAAGGGGAAAGATTTTTGCAAGACTTGTAATAGAATTGGTTAATTGTGACATTTTTTTATTAAAGATATTATTTATTTATTTGTTTATTTACTTATGAGCGAGAGAAGAAGGAGAGAGCTCGCTTGCAGGGAATTCAGGGTGGGGAGGTAGTGGTGGGGAGGACCAGAGGGAGAGGGACGAATAGACTCTGCTCAGAGTGTGAGGCCTAGCCCCATCTCACACCCTGAGGTCATGACCTGAGCTGAAACCAAGGCTTGGATGCTCAACTGACTGAACCACGCAGGTGCCCCTAACTGTGACATTTTATTATCACCTTAACATTATATTTGAATCCCAGATAATCACTGTCAACAATATTGCATTTGGTGATTTCTAAAATTTGGAGACTCATTCTGCCCTGTGCTTGTAAACTTAGCAAGAGTGGAGATTACACCTTATGGAACAATTTTGCCTATTGTCAACATTTAACGTGTCAGTCCTTGGTTCCTGGGCATAAATATGCACGGTTTGCTTATTGGCTGAGTGTTAAGAAGTGCCATTTACTATTTAAAGCACTAAAAACTGCTAATTTATGCATGATAATGTAAATCTCTTTGTATGCTGCTAGAATTCAATTTTAGCCAGACTGCAGGCAAGTGTTAAGGTTGTTTGCAGCTATAACATGGAAATGACTTGTATGTGTTTCTGATGTGGGAAACAAACATCCCCATATTTTCTTTGGAGCACTCACACTCTGAGGATGAATTTCTTTCATGAGAATATTTGTAAGTTTTACCTTTTCTTTATATACCATTCATTATATCATTGGGGTGTGTGTTATACATTTATTTATTTATTTATTTATTTTAAATTTATTTGATAGAGATCAGAAGTAGGCAGAGAGGCAGGCAGAGAGAGAGAGGAAGGGAAGCAGGCTCCCCACCGAGCAGAGAGCCCGATGTGGGGCTCGATCCCAGAACCCTGGGATCATGACCTGAGCCGAAGGCAGAGGCTTTAACCCACTGAGCCACCCAAGCGCCCCTGTGTTATACATTTAAAATGGACATTTAAATCACCTTCCAGGGAAACTGGGTGAAATACCCGGTTACACCCTGGTTGCCCTTTGAGTTATCCAATCACTGAATTTTGGACCTGGAAGATATTTCCAGAGGTGACTTGATTCATCTTGCTTCCTTTTAGTGGATATGCTAAAACTTGGTATGGAGATGACCACCTTTCTTATTAAAAACGAAGACCAAACAATCCAAGGGGAATAGACAATCACCCATTTTGTTCTCCAACTCTTGACAACACTTCAGCTTCCCACAATATTCAGGCTTTGGAAGAAATGGAAGACATGCTAATTGCTTTTTTTTTCCTTTTTTTTTTAATGGCTCTGTTTCTTCATAAGTAACTTCCATTCTGTGAAGCATTTCCTACCAGCCGCTATCTTCCCTGTTCTTATTAACAGAACCCTGATTTTGGGTTTAATCAATACAGTTACTTGACCTTGGACAAAGCAGGCCTGTCCAGAGTGATGCCTGCTGAATTGTGATTGGTCTCAGCTCGTCTGGTCAGCCCATTCTGCCTCCACAGTGACTGGTCTAGAGTTGTGCATGTGAGCCAACGCTGGCCAATGAGGAATTATTAGAAGTGGGAGTGATTCCCTTCCTGAATAAATGACAAGACACCCATGAAGATAAATCCTTTTGCCTCTATCTTGCTTCCTGCTCTGAGTGAGGATATGTTGCTTGGAAGTACAGCCGCCACCTTGTAACAATGAGGGGACAGTCTTGAAAACACGCTGAGGATGGTGGCACAGAAGGAGGAAAGCTATGTCTCTGACAGCATTGTTGAATGGCCGAACGAACCTCGGGGGCCACCTCTCTCCAGATTTCCGGGAGAAAAACAAACCAGTAATTATTTAAGCCACTGCTGCTCCAGGATTCTCTTATTTGCAGCCAAAAGCATTCCTAACTGATAAACCACCCAAAAAGCAAATTATGTAATGAAGATGTTCATCAGTTCAACCAGATGAAAAGGCTGCAGCAGTCTATTTTGTCTCAATCTGCTCTTCTGTAAACATTATTTCCTTTTGGCCTAGAATGAAAGACAGATGTTGAGAAACGTAATTAGATTCTTGGTATATGTTGGCTGCTCCCATGTTAGGGGCATAGATTCTTGGTATATGTGGCCAAGTTTTAATTTTTAATTGAACACGAGGCCCCAGAGTGTTTGGCAACAGAAAGAAAATAATCCAGCATTTCTTATTTAATTAAGTCCTCCTGTACTACTGTACGGCCAAAGATCAGAGCTAGCAGGATTGCATTACATGGTGATTTTAGTGTTGCTGTCTTTTTGTTGCTACCCGCTTGTTTTCAAATTTAGTCCAGTCTGCTGCTGAGACTGCGGTACTGTATTTACAGTAGAGTGCTTCAGAGCCTCTCCCAGGAGACTCTGGTTATGGCTGGATTCCCGGAGCAGACGGAAAGGTCAGGAGGTAGAGTTCACTTTCATTAGTGACAGGGAGCCTCGAAGAGGAGTTCCAGAGAGGGCACTCACGGGTTTGCTCAAGGAATTTGGCCTTGCTGGACAGTGGCTTTGTTCCAATAAAGCAGAATTGGCAATAGCTCCTCTCTGAGTTAGATTCAGCATCATCTCTAAACCTGAATGACTAGAGGTAAATCTACTTGTAAATTCAGATAAAATCAAATCTATAAGTGACTGAATAAAATATGTCCATTTAATATTATCTGCTGTGTGTAGAGTTATACCCGGAATGTTCAGGCACTCTGATTTCTTGTGAGTCTAATCTACCTCAAACTTTTGTACTGATCATATTATAAGGTTAGCAGAAATTGCTGAAAACTTTCAACTAGGAAGTATTTTTCAATGACTACAATTATTTACTAATATATACATGCATTTAACCTCAAAGTAGCCTAAAGATAGAGAGGAGGTCTCTAGCTAGCCTGCTGTAATGAGTAGATAAGCAACTTGTAATTAGTGTGTTGGTTCTGTATAAATATATTTCTATTTAGTTTGTTCCTTTCAGATTGAATACCGCCCCTCCCTCCTTGTTCGTTAATTGATGACTGGTAGAAGGGATTTTTTTTTTTTAAAAGCGGGTAAAGCAGGTCCAAATTTTTACAAAATCTGATTTAATAGGGTCAGAATTAATCAGGTTTTGTTGTATGTCATTTCTTTTTAATCTCAAGAGTTATTAAACATGGTAAGTTGTTGTTTTGTGTGGAGATGTCATGTGGATATTGATTAAAAATCAAAGTAAAGCCTTACTATTTTAAAAAATAATTGGCTCCAATACACACTTGAGTTCTACCAGAGGAATATGCTTATGTAGTTAAAAAGTTTTATCCTCAAGTTTTTTTTTTTCTTTAAGTTTCAAAGGAGGTCATTAAGAATAATGGTACCCTAAGCTAAATAATATTGAAGCAAATGTGCTTTCTCTTTGCATCATTTCTTTGGGATGACTGTAATTCTTTTGACAGTTCTGTTTGAAAGGTAAAAGTGTTATTTGTGTGACAGAACATCTGTTGGTTCCTTAGCTTGGTGAGCATCAGGTCTGACTCATTCCTTCAGCATTTGGAATTTTGGGCCCTGAGGTTTGAGGAGGTAACTGCCATGTTTAGATATAAACTTCTCTGCTCTACTTCTTTGGTCTTTTCTTTAGTCTTCAGCGTTTTCCACAAAGGAGCATCCCTTTTTACAATAGAAACCATGTCTTGCCATTTTTCTGCTAAAACCACAGAGGAGTTTCCCTTCAGTGAACACCCAACATTCCTTACCATGGGCTCCATGGTCCACGTGATCCATTCCCTCCTGGGTCTGCAGACTTATCCTTCCGCCACTATTTCTCTCTCAAAAGTCCCTCTAGCTGCTATGGTTCTGTATTGTGTGCCAACATCACTCCACCCCAACTCAGTGCTGTCTCAGAGCATTCGTCCCTATCATTTGCCTGGTGAGGAAATCTCTTTTCCCAGGACTTTGCTCGTCTGACTTCTTCTTATAGTCCCAGACTCAGCTCCTTGGTCACCAGCTGTCCTCCCCACCTCCCATTGAGTCTTGGTCACATGGACATCGACACAGTTGACATACAACACTTAAAAGCATAACATAATTTCACTTCTGAATTTGTTTTTTTATAGCAGTATTGCTTTTATCTCTCTTTGAGGAGATGGAAGTTTGACGTTGCCTACCTTGTTCATCTGTCTTGTCTGTCTCTGTGCCTAGAGCACATGGTAGGCACTTATAAGTACTCCTTGAATGAAACTAAATGAAAGGAAATACACAGTGTACAAATATACCTAGAACATTTTAGAAGTCAAATGGCAGAATTAAATTTAGGCCATCAAGTAGGTTATTATACCTTTCTCCTAGGTCACATTCAGTTCTTTTTATCCTAAAGCACTATCTTATTGGGGGCTCCATCTGCAATAATTCCCCTTTTCTCTAAACTTATTTTTTAAAATTAATTCAGACATGGGGCACCTGGGTGGCTCAGTTGGTTAAGTCTCTGACTCTTGATTTTGGGTCAGATCATGATCTCAGTGTTGTGAGATAAAGCCCTGTGTCAGGTTCCAAGCTCAGCACAAAGTCTGTTTGGGATTCTCTTTCTATTCTTCCTCTGCCCCTCCTCCTGCCTGCATGCTTGCTCTTTCTCTAAATAAATAAATAAAATTGAAAAATAAAAATGATTCAGTTGCAACTCAAATGCCTAGTGAAGCCCCTTTCATCAGGTGACAGAAGTCAAGTGCTTAGGCAGGCTCTCCTAACTGTGTTCTATGCATTCTTAATCCTGATGAAACTCTATGAAAATGAGTGTTCTGTAACTATGTAGAAATACAGCAGTATCACATTCCTTTAGCATAGTCCATGAACATATTAAAGAACTTTTTGAGGTGGAGAAATCTCTTGTTTGTCTCACTGTTACTGTACTTATAGGCCATGGATTCTCCTCATCCTCACGTGTTTTGTTTTCCACCAGACTCCTGTGAACATTGTGTCCTCTTCATTTGCCTCCCGTCTTTTCCATGTCATGGCTGAAAGAGACAATGGTGATATTTGCATGGCCCTTTGAAGGGAATTTAGAGCCCTGACAAGATGCACGTAGGATGAGACTATCCTGGGTAACAGCTGCCCAAGTCCCCACCCCTGCCTATGGGCCAAGGGCATCCATCTCTCTAGGAACCCTGGTTGAGAAGCTGTGCTTTATAGCCCATATATGGATGGTGGCCTAGAGAATTATGGCTTCCTTTCAGATCAGTGTGTACAGAAGACTATAATTCTCTCTGGCTCTTTTCAAGATATCATCTGTGAACAGAGAATGGCGTTATTCAGGGATTTCTGGGCTTTTTGAATGTGGCAGAAACTTGGTGCTCTGACAACAAAACGTGGCAGTGTATGACTGCTTTGTGGCATGATTATCAAAGATTGGTAGAGTTTCTAAATCCACTTCCCAACAGTAGGAAAATGTACATTGCAATAGTTAACCAATGTTGGAGACTCAGTGTTTTTTCCAGATTGAATGGCTAGCATCCCAGACACTGAATATTCTGTTCTCCTAGACTCCCATTTCAGCATAATTTAGTTCAAAAGTAAGGTTTCTCATTGTGAAATATTAAGCCAGGGTGTTTTATATAAAAAGCATTGAATTATTTTATTCTCCAGGTGGCACAGTTTAAATAAGATGGAAGTGTAAATCTAATCAACTATGAGACTATGTCTATTTTATACTGTGGAGCTTCTTTAAAAAAGACTGATTCATATGCAGCAGTAATTCATTTAATCTCAACAAGTTTTTGCATAACTTTATATTCCTCTACTATGCTCTCTTTGCCAAGAATATGTTCATATAAATCACTTTCCCCCTGCTAAACTGGCTTTGGAAAGTATTTGAAAAGCAACTAGACTGTTAACCCTTTGAATAAGTTTCTCTTTTCCTTTTCTTTCCTTTATTTTTATTGCTAATTAAATTGCCTGGAGTCAAGTTTTCTGAGAGGTTGAGTTTCCACATTTTTCCAGTGATGCACAGACTTTTCTAGTGTCATCTTAGAGAGTCTCGGAATCCTCCAGATCTTTTGTCTGTGATCATTGGCTAAGACTGTACTGCTTCCATTTTTTTAGTTGGCGGGAACGAAGTATGCTACCGCTCATTTCAGGATCTGGGCAGAACATGAAGAAGGAGATTCACTAACTTAGTTTTCAGCCCCCTCAGCTTGGTCTCACGGAAGTCCCTAGTATTTCTTCTTTTCTGGGGAGGATCAGAAAGCTAGCCCACATGTTTGCTTTCCAGCCTGGGTTTTTGGATAGCTGATGGAAGTGTAAATCTACATATCGTGGTTCGATCTGCAAAGATTTGGTAGAGTTTCTAAACCCACTTCCTAAGTGTAGGAAAATGTGTACCAGCTTTTGCATAGTTTGACAGTGGAAGTGTATCTAATGATTGTCATTCTACCTTCTTTTGGGAAGAGCTAGACGTAACAAGAGTCATGGTACACTCATGTGCTATAGGGTGCCCTCAGTTATAACAGCTAACATTGGAGGTAGGTGCTATTACTCAACTTTTCAGATGGAGATGCTGGGGTCGGAGAGATGAAGTGGACCCCTTAAATTCATGCCAGGATAGAATCAGGATTCAAAGCCAGGCATTTTATTTTCAGATGTTTGTTTAATTATTGCACTATCTTGTCTCAGTTGAGTGACCTAATAATAATAAGAAGGCATAAAGAATCAAACTGTGTTTCACTGGAATTTTATTTGGAGTTCTTCAAAACCAACTGAAAGTTGAATTTTTTTGACCCATGTCCTCGGTCTTTTTTTTTTTTTTTTTAAGATTTTATTTATTTATTTATTTGACACAGAGAGAGAGAGAGAGAGAGAAAAAGAGATAGAGAGATCACAAGTAGGCAGAAAGGCAGGTAGAGAGAGAGGGTGAAGCAGGCTCCCTGCTGAGCAGAGAGCCTGATGCGGGGCTCGATCCCAGGACCCTGAGACCATGACCTGAGCCGAAGGCAGATGCTTAACCCACTGAGCCACCCAGGTGCCCCAACCCGTGTCCTCAGTCTTTTGACCTTAAAGTATGGAGGGGCACCTGGCTGGCTCAGTCAGTAAAACATGTGGCTCTTGATCTTGGGGTCTTGAGTTCAAGCCCCACATTGGGTATGGAGCTTACCTTAAAAAATGAATTAATTAAAATGAAATAGAGTGAATCCTTTAAAAGAAAATAAAGTATAAAGATTTGAGCTGTGTTTTTTGTAAGTGCTGTGTGTTTCATAGTGATCATTGCTTCATTTATTTAACAGATTTATTGAGCACCTAGTATATGCCAGGCATTAGATCTCCTAGGTAATAGAGATTCAGCAAAGAAGAAGACGGGAAAAAAAATCCTCCTCTCAGGTTGCATACATTCTACTGGGCAGTCCTGATGGATCTTCTGAGTTAGGTATGCAGTAAAATTTGTTACCCAAGACTTGGCAGTTATGGCCATTCTCAGGTGAGTCAGAACAACCCGAGTCCTGTGCCTGAAGGACTTTGTTCCAGATGGCTGATGGATGACTTGAGCAAGCCATTCTGGCCAGAACCTGAGAGATGAGGCAGAATCACTCCGACGTCTCCAGTGTGGTGGCGATTTTTGTTGCTATGGTAACCACTTATCTTAGCATCCCTCTCCACACTACATCATAATTTTGACAGGACAATGTGAATGAGTTTATGTACAAACACATGTGCTTTTGTGAAGCCTGGTTGGGGCAAAAGAAAGCTCTACTACATGTATTGTCTTTTCAAAGATACACAACATTCAGGCTAATTAAACCTGTCCATGCAGGCTTCTAATTGTTGAGGCTTCCCTTAGAGTACCAAATTGCTGTGTTTGAAATGATGGTGTGTCTGCAAAAGATGGGATTTTTTATAATACATACGTTCATGGATACATCTAGCAAATTCTCACTTTTTCTAATGTGAAAATATGCTAATTTTCCACACAAAGTTCGCTGACATTCACAGTGCATCTCAGTGAACATGAAATCTTCCCAGTTCTAATGAGGCCCTCCTCTATGATTAGGATTTCATTGCTCTCGCTGTAGCATAAGTTCTTCACCAAAACTGTGATTATGATGTGCAGTTCACATGTCAAAATTACTAATTTTGTCATTCTTTTGTTGTCGTTGTTGTTAGCTTCCCAACATTAATGAGAAAGCTCTGCTTGGAGAGGAGGTGTGTATGTTACAGAGCTAGGGGATCCCAGTATTTGTTACCTACGATGGCCGAAGTTGCTGAAATGTTACAAATAAATGTGACATCTACAGAATCTAGTCCCCTTCATGAGAAACACTGTGAGCAGGGAAAAGGGAGAATAATTTTGGGAGAATAATTCTGAAGAATGTAAAAAGGTCCAGGGGTGCGTGGGTGGCTCAGTGGGTTAAGCCTCTGCCTTTGGCTCCGGTCATGATCTCAGGGTCCTGGGATCGAGCCCCGCGTTGGGCTCTCTGCTCTGCGGGGAGCCTGGTTCCTCCTCTCTCTCTGCCTGCCTCTCTGCCTACTTGCGATCTCTCTGTCAAATAAATAAACAAAAAAACTTAAAAAAAAAAAAAAAAAGAATTTAAAGGGTCCAGAAACGGAGAACAGTCAGACGCGCTGAGATACGACCCCTGTTGTTTCTACCATCTGGAGATTCTGAGCTTCCCTTTGAAGCCACCTTGGGGCGGGGGAGAGAACCAGGTGCTGGGCATTCTGTGTGAAAGGTCCAGTATTAAAGCTTTTGGTGATGTAGCTTTCTTTTCCCCCTCATACGCACTCACCGACACTCACACAGTTTCTCTCTTTGTGGTATCTGTAGTGCTATCAGGGAGTTCACTACTAACCAGACTCTGTCCTGAATTGTCCCTCCTCTCAGTCCATCTAGGTATTGCAGAGCACTCGTCACTAGTCTAGAGTCTAAGGTAGTTTTTCCCTTGGTGTCCTCTCTGACCTCCCCATCTGACTAGTGACCACATTCCAGACAACATCATCCCATCAGGGATGTCCTCTTGTCATTGTGCCTGCTCAGAGATCTTCAAGTTCTAAACTCTCTTTTACACCTGAAATCCTCCTCTAAACTCCTAAACTCTCTTTTACTGAAAGCGCCCCTCCCCGCTTTTTACAACAGTGGGTATCTACTTCTAGCATCTGTAAAGTCAATGGTACTATTCAAGTGTCAACCCCCTCCCCCCCCCCCCCCCCCCCGCAACAAGTATCCAATTCTAGAAACAGAAGTGGCTTGGAAACTTACATAGTGTTGTTCCTGTTCCTTTTCAGAAATGTGACCATCTGGAGGGTTGAAACATGTTTGCTCCTGTGACACTTCTGCTAACATTTAGTAAGAATTTCTTGAGGCTTTTCATGTCATGCTAACATTTTGGAATTTAGGTAGAATCTAGTCTTTATCATCAAAAGTTTAGCATTCAGGTAGAAAGAAGATGGGTCCAAGGAAAGTTTGTTGCGTTCATCCAGCTCCACAATTGTTCGCAAGAGCTCTCATATTCAATAGGTCATTTAACCCTTAAAAAATAAACAAAACAAGAGCCATAGAAGAGATTAGGCTGGACACTGCTGAGTACACCTGGGTGAGAATTCATGTACTACAACTTGCTAAATTTAATTTCTTTTTTATTTTTTACTATTAATTTCTTTTTTTTTTTTTTTAAGGTTTTGTTTATTTGAGAGACAGAGATCACAAGTAGGCAGAGGCAGGCAGAAAGAGAGGAAGGGAAGCAGACTCCCTGCTGAGCAGAGAGGCCTGATGGGGGCCTCCATCCCAAGATCCTGGGACCATGACCTGAGCCGAAGGCAGAGGCTTTAACCCACTGAGCCACCCAGGTGCCCCTGCCAAATTCCATTTCTTAACCTACAAAATGAGGATGCTATACTTCCTTCTCAACACACTGGTTGACTCAGTTCTCAGCCTGTGGAAACCACTCCATTAACCCAAGAGACTCCCATGGAAGGAGCCCTGGACTGTGAGTAGGGAGGTTGGGGGAGGGGGTGGAGCACAATCAAAAAAGCCTTCATTGTGGAGGATAGTTAAGGGCAAAGTGAGTTGGTTTCACTGAGGGCGTTTCAGGAAGAAGAAACAGCTTGAGCCAAAGCTCAGAGTTGAGAAACACTCTGGCCTGTAGGAAATTACAAGTTGTTCAGTAGGCTTTCAGTATGAGCTTTATTTTCCTTCAAGCCTCTTCCGTCATTTCCGTGTCTTTTGTAAATTCACTTCCTTTAAACACAGCAACGACAAAGAAACTAACAACAGTAAGAAATTCACTGAGCAAGGGTACATGGGTGTTCCTTGCTACATTGTTTAGTATAGCATAAGTAAGACGATGAATCATTTGGGGTTCATTAATATGCTTTTCTCTTTTATATTTGTGTGTGTATGTGTCTGTGTGTGTCCCCACCTTCCCTGTCACCCAGAAGCAACCATTTGTCTCAGGAGATTAAGGTTCTTGAAGCAGGAAGGCAGGAAAAATCAAGTGTTCAACTTTTTGTCTACCAAATACGATTTTCGAAATCCCTTAAGCCTCCATTAGCATCTCAAGAACTAGGTCCATTGGGCCTAAATGTCCGGTTTAATATGGCTAGGGTGACCACACTTACCAGCTTACCTGGGACAGTTCCTGTTCATGTCCATTGTCCTGGCCTCATTATTTTCTCTCAAATGCATTCTGGTTTGGATGATAAATTACAGGGAAGATCGATTCCTGCCACAGAGGAGTGGAGTAAGATGAGCCCAGCCCTTCAGGCCTAGTAGAGTGGGAAAGGAGAAGAAGATGGGGGTGGGGGGGTGGGGGGGTGGAGGGCAGTCAGTGAATTCCAGGGTTTGTGTATTTGGGGTGCTAACGGACATCTCGGCTAACAGCAGCAGTGCTTTTTGGCCTCAAGATCCCTGGAGCCCTGGGAAGCCTACAGTACAGAGTTGCCCCATGCAAGACAGGTTGACAGTATCGTAACAAGAGTAGCCGTACCTTGGGAGAGGCTGAGAGAGCCTATCAATTCTGAGCTTCTTGGGCTCCCACCTACAAAGAAAGGAAAGTTTGACATGTTAAGGTTCTGAGTAGAGGACCAGCCAACTTGCTCTAGGGGATGCCTTAGTGAGCATGAGGTGCCATCCTGGGCTGGGGGAGGGGTTCCAGGCCAGATAGGCCAAGACAGGGGTTGGTTGGAGGCTAGGACCAAGGCCCCAGATGGGGTTCATCAAAATTTGAAAGTGTTCAGGCAGGGAGGACTTGAGAAAGGAGGATACAGGGCTCGGGCTGAGCTTAGAGAATAGAGGATAGTCACCCAGGGCCAACTCCAGTCAGTGTCCAGTGCCTGTGGCATGCTGAGTCATCTGGTAGACAAGGTGCTTCCCAGCATGGAGCAGAGGACCCAGGGACCAGCACAGGTCTCTACTCCCCCGTGCCATGGGACTGGGTAAGCCTTGTGTACACCTGCCCGTCCACTTGGGGAGGAAAAGGGAGGGGTGGAGTTTGCATTCTCATGAGGGAGATGGATTCTTTCCCTGAAGATGTATTTGTTGTGCCCTCCCCCTGTGCCATCCTGGGGGTCTAGCTCTGCGTACAAAAATTCCTGCCTTCACGGAGCTCACATTCGGATGGATTTCCCCGAGGACTGCATCGAGACTGGAAACATTCCAGTACTGTTCATGATACATTCCTACTACTCAGCCACAGGTGGGGAGAACTCTTTAGGTCAGCTAAATAAACCATATAGAAAGATAGGAAGCTGCGTTTAGTTTTGTCTGTTTGAATGGTAGCATTTTAAAATTTGATGCTTCAATTATAAAGTTAGCAAAAGCCTACATATTTAAGAATAAGGGACTGAGTAGGTAATTTATGGTATATCTTTAATAAAATACGTAGTATCTTAAGTTGGCAAAAGCCTACATATTTAAGAATAAGGGACTGAGTAGGTAATTTATGGTATATCTTTAATAAAATACGTAGTATTTTATTAAAGACTTTATTTATTTATTTGACAGAGAGAGAGAGATGACAAGTAGTAAGGAGAGAGGCAGGCAGAGAGAGGGGGGAAGCAGGCTCCCTGCTGAGCAGAGAGCCCGATGTGGGGCTGGAACCCAGGACCCTGAGATCATGACCTGAGCTGAAGGCAGAGGCCCAACGCACTGAGCCACCCAGGCGCCACAGTAAAATACTATATATTAACAGTGATGTCACAGATGAATATGAATTGGTGTAGAACAGCGTTCATGATGGGTAGTGTAAGTCGTATGGAGCAAGTTACAAAATAGCATCTAACATTCCATTGATTGATAAAATATTTAATATGAACATTAAATGTAGTTCACCATCTGTTTTATGCAAAGGGAATTGCATGTAGTAAGATATGTGTGTGTAGGTATTGAATCTATTTTACATATGCATATATGCATATACATCTATGGATATTCAGTTAGAACTGATCTATAGCAACATGTGTATACTGGTCATCTTTATGTAAATAGACTTCCACTTATGGAATTCTTTGTATTTATCTGTGTCTTCTGGTGTTTTTCCTCTGAATATGTAATATTCTGGCTTGAAGTTATTTTTCAAATGATTTTTAGAAAATCACTTTCAGTTTCTAGCCATTCAGTGATTTGCTCTATGACCTTGACTTTGTAGGCGTGTGTGCCACTTGGTGCATATTCTGTAAGGCAGCACGTAGGGTGGTGTAAGGAGCAAAGAGAGGGCAGGGAGAAGGAATTAAACTATCTCAAAGGGGTTTTTGGGAGAAGGAAGGAAGGAGAAACAAAGGAAGGAAAAATACTGTGTCCTGGTTTGAAAGAAGAGATGCAAATTTGTAAAGGATGCCTGGAGATATCTTACTTGGGAAATTGAATACATACATGACAAATATATTGTTTCTGGGAGATGGATATGAAAAAAGAGAGTTTTATTCATCTCACTTTTTATGGTGTCCTCCTTTGTGTTATTTCGGTTTCTGGGATCATCTATTGTGTCTGTATGTGAAGTCTGGAGTAATTCGACTTTGGTATGTGCTTGGAAACTTACATCATCCTTGATCACAGGTCTCTTTGACTGTTTATACCACAGTTTTGAAAATGTGAACAAGTCTGATGGCATGACACATGACTAGTGTTTAACCAAAGTGCACTGCCTCCCCTTTGCAGAGAAAGTGGAATGGAAGAACTAGATGTAAAAAGATAAAACAAAACTCAACGGTCCAGGGCTTGGATTGGGGCACTGAGGTCATTTCTCTTTCTTCTGTCTATTGGTAGGACTGATCCAAGATTGATCTAGAAACATGTACCATGAAGAGAATTGCATCAGCTTCTCCCAGTAATCCTTTTTTTTGTTTGTTTGTTTTAAATCATCTTAGGAAGCTTTCATTTGGATCCAGCCACAATGCTTCCTGCAATTCTGTAGAGCTTGCTTCTACTGTTAGAGAAATAAGTGCCTGATCCTAGCATTCTTAGAAAGACTTTGTGTAGACCAGACTCATGTCATCTTAACCTCAGACAGCAAAGCTAATCAGTTATATGTCATCGTGACCTCTTGAAAAGTACCTTGGATAAAGAGTTAGAATCATAGCATCGGAGGCTTGGAAGCCTGTGTATGGAAGATGGTTGTTATTGTAAGTGTTCATAATACTCATCATAATAACTTATTGTTCTTTTAGGTAGTCCACCGCAGTAGCAGACACTTAAATAAATATCTTTCTTACCTTGTTTCCTTTTGGTAACCACCCTCTGCATTTAGATTATGGCTTGGATTATGGAGCTAGAGCTGATTCAGCCCCTTTGGGCCTCGGGGGAGGGGGTGTGATCAAGCCCAGCCAGTCAGGCTGATGCTCCATCCTCTGATTGACTATGATTAGTTTAGGAGTCAGGGAGGGATCCTAGCTGAGTCCATCGGAATTAATCCAAGGACTTTTGCCAGATCTATTCAAGAAGGGATTTCTGAGGTTGAAAGTTATAGACTTGAAGCTCTTGCAGTCGTGCTGCTGCCCTGTGGGGATCTGGAAATAAAGCCAAGCCAGGCCAAGATATATAAAGACAAAAGGTGTTCAAGACAGAGAAATATTGACATTTTGCGGTGGATAATTCTTTGTTGTAGGAGGCTGTCTTGTGTCCTGTAGGATGTTTAGCAGTCTCTGCTTACATGCCAGCAGCCACATCCCCAGCCACCCAGCCGCAATAACCAGACAAGTTTCTAGGTATTACCAAAGTCCTCTGAAGGACAACATTGTTTCCAGTGGAGAACTAGTGGTTAGGCAGCTAGATCTCGCTGGAGTTGAGGTCAACTCTGACTTTTTTATTATTTGTACTGTACTAGTTTTCTATTGCTGCTGTCTGTATAACCTGCTTCTGTTGTCATGTCTTTTTTTTTTTTTTTAAGATTTTATTCATTTATTTGAGAGAGAGCACAAGCGAGAGAGCAGGAGAGGGAGAGGGAGAAGCAGACTCCCCACTGAGCAGGGAACCCGATATGGGGCTCGATCCCAGGACCCTGAGACCATGACCCAAGCTGAAAGCAGCTCTTTAACCCATTGAGCAACCCAGGTGCCCCCCTGTTGTCATGTCTTGATGAAAGGAAAAGTTTTCTTCTTTTAAGGATTCATGGGAGTACCACATTCAAAACTATATGAAAAGGACCATTTACCATGATCAAGTGGATTTATTCCCCGTACACAAGGATGGTTCACTAGTTGCAAATCAGTTGCCGTAATACATCAACAAAATGAAGGATAATCTTATAATCATCTCGATAGATGCAGAAAAAGCATTTGATAAAATTCAGCATCGTTTATGATAAAAACTCCCAATCATGTGAGTTTAGAGGGAACATAACTCTACCTGATAAAGGCTCTATATGAAAAACCCACAGCTAACATCATCCTCGGTGATGAAAAACTGAGAGCTTTTCCTCTAACATCAGGAACAAGACGATGGTGTCTACTCTCATCACTTTTATTCAACATAGTGTTGAAATTCCTAGCCATAGCAATCAGACAAGGAAAAAAATAAGAGGCATCCAAATTGGTAAGGAAGAAATTAAATAATCACTTTTTGCAGATGAAATGATCCTCTATAAAGAAAGCCATGAAGACTCCATCAAAAAACTACTAGAAGTAATGAATTCAGTAAAGTTGCGGGATACAAAATTAATACCCAGAATCAATAGCATTTTATACTAATAATGAAGCAAGAGAAGGAAAAATTAAGAAAACAATTTCATTTACAATTGCACCAAAAAGATTAAAATACCTAGGAATAAACTTAGCCAACAAGGTGAATGACCTTTACTCTGAAAACTGTAAAACATTAATGAAAGAAATTGAAGATCACTCAAACAAATGAAAAGATACTCCTTGATCATCCACTGGAAGAATTATCATTGTTAAAATGTCCATAGGACCCAGTGTAATCTACAGATTCAGTGCAACCCTATCAATATGACAGCAGCGTTTTTCACAGAGGTAGAACAAATAGTATTAAAATTTTTATGGAACCACAAAAGACCCCAAATAACCAAAGCAGTCTTGAAAAAGAACAAAGCTGCAGGGATCACAACATGATTCCAGATTTCCAGATATACTACAGAGCTGTAGTGATCAAAACAGTATGGTACTGGCACAAAAATAGACAAATAGGTGGGGGGCTGGGGTGGCTTAGTCAGTTAAGCATCTGTCTCGTGATTTCAGAGCAGGTCATGATCTCAGGGTCCTGAGATCGAGCGAAGTATTGATCTCTCTGCTCAGAGGGGGTCTACTTGTCTCTCTTTCCCTCTGCTCCTCCCCTGCTGTGGCCTTCTCCCTTTCTTTAAAATAAATAAATTTAAAAATAGACACATAGATCAATGGAATGGAATAGAGAGCCCAGAAATAAACCCATGCTTTTATGGTCAATTAGCCTATGACAAAGGAGACAAGAAATGCAATGGGGGAAAAGACAGTCTCTTCAACAAATGGTTTTGGGAGAACTAGAGAATTACATGCAAAAGAATGAAAGTGGACCACTATTCAACAGCATACATAAAAATAAACCCAAAATGGATTAAATGTAAATGTAAGACCTGAAACCATCTAGAAGGGAACATAGGCTGTAATGACTCTGACCTCAGTTGTAGAAACATATTTCTAGTTATAGATCCCAGGTCAAGGAAAATAAAAGCAAAATTAAACTGTTGGACTGTGTCAAAATGAAAAGTTTTTGCATGGCAAAGGAAGGCATCAACAACAACAAAAAAGGCAACCTGCTGAATGGAAGAAGATATTTGCAAATGATATATCCAATAAGGTGTTAATATCCAAAATATATGAAGAACTAATAATTTAACACCCCCAAAACCAAACAATTCGATTAAAAAATGGGTAGAGGATCCAATCCAGATATTTTCTCAAAGAAGACCTACAGAGGACCAAGAGACACATGAAAAATGCCCAACATCACTAATCATTGGGGAATTACAAATCAAAACCACAATGAGGTTCCGTCTTACAGCTGTCAGAATGGTTAAAATAAAAAAGAAGTAACAAGTTTTGGCAAGGAGGTGGAGAAAAAGGAATCCATGTACACTGTTGATGGGAAAATAAACTGGTACAGCCATTGTGGAAAACGATGTGGAGGTTTGTCAAAAAATTAAAAATAGTAATGCCATTGGACTCAGTAATTCCACTGCAGTGTATTTACTCAAAGTGAAAACACTAGTTCAGAATGATATATGCACCCCTATATTCGTTGGAGCTAGTTTACAGTAGCCAAGATATGGAAGTGTCCATCAGTAGTTGGATGGATCTGGAAGATATAGTGAGAAAGAGAGAGAGAGAGTGTGTGTGTGTGTGTGTGATAAAATATTATGCAGCCACAAAAAGATGAGATCTTGCCATTTGCAACAACATGGGTAGAACGTACAAGGTATTATGTTAAGTGAAATAAGTCGGACAGAGAAAGACAAATACGTATGACTTCACTTATATGTAGAATCTAAAAACTGAAACAAATGAAGAAACAGAAAGCTGAATCAGATCTATAAATAGTACAAACTGAGGGTTGCCAGAGGGGAGGTGGCAGGGGAGGGGTGGGCAAAATGAGTAAAGGACAGGGATATACAGACTTCAAGTTATGGAATGAATATGTCATGGGAATAAAGGGCACAGCATAGGGAAGATGGGCAGTGATATAATGCTGTTTATGGGGACGGGGGTAGCTGCACTTGTGGTGAGTGTGGCAGAGCATCTAGAGAAGTTGAGTCACTATGTTGTATACCTGAAACTAACATAATATTGTGTGTTGTTGGAGTATAGTTGTATACTTTAAAAAAACAAAATCAGTATGATTAGATTGGCCCCTCAAAGTAATCCAGAATAAACTCTCCATCTCAAGATCCTTCACGTAAGCACATCTATAAAATTCCTTTCGCCATCTAAGGCGACATAGGTGCCATTATGGGGAGTAGGATGTGGACATTTTTGGGGAGCCCATTATTCTTCTGCTTAACCACGTTAACTGATTAATTTCTGTCTTGCCCCAACTAGTGTGACTTGACTTTCAGTTATGGCAACCAAAAGTTATAGTAAAATGTTTGAGACTTGGTATGCAAGACCTCTAAGCCATGCTATGGGGGCGCCTGGGCGGCTCAGTTGTTAAACATCTGCCTTCTGCTCAGGTCATGATCACAGGGTCCTGGGATTGAGCTCTGCTTCTCCCTCTTCCACTCCCCCTGCTTGTGCTCCCTCTCTCTCTGTGTCAAATAAATAAATAAAATCTTTAAAAAATTTAAAAAAAAATTCATGCTATAGTGAATAGGATCCTTTTTTTAAATTTAAATTTAAATTTTTTTTAAATTAAACTCCCATCCCCTAACATAAAGCCTGGTACATCGTGGGCCCCCCAT
The DNA here is from genome assembly GCF_002288905.1 of Enhydra lutris kenyoni. Lineage (NCBI taxonomy): Eukaryota > Metazoa > Chordata > Mammalia > Carnivora > Mustelidae > Enhydra > Enhydra lutris. Next base: position 22,562,964 of record NW_019154094.1, on the reverse strand, counting down.
GTGGACTCAAGGTATGTAGGTTTATGCTTTTCATTTTTCTTGGGTCCCATGAAGAAGAGTTATTAGAAACTCTACCACATGAATTGTTAAGCAGGGCTCTGGGAAAGAGAATGTGGAGAAAAGAAGTAAACATTCCCTGCAAAGAGAAGCAATTAAGTGATTTTGAAGAGCTGGGGATCTCAGAGTCAGGTAGCCAGGAAGGAATTGCAGCTCCCCACTGTTCCTACCGCTCTGTGAAATAAGATAGTCTGTCTTTGTGTTGCCTAATTGCTGTGCGCTCCCTTCCCTTTGTTTTTTTGTCCTTTGCACATTGAGGTAAGTGACTGATAAATCAATCCTAGGTAGAGAAGAATTTATTATTTTTTATTTTCCCTCTCAGAGCAGTTTCTCCAGATACAATATATTATGTTCTTAGCCTTGTGTATCCTGGAGTCCGAGGGTTTTCTGACTGGGAGATTACACAAATCTCTTTGGGATTACAATTCACTGGCCCATAGCATATCTGGCGGTCCCTTTGATGCCTTCTGTGTCCAAAGAGACTTTTCCAGTTTTGCAGGCTGGTCCGGTATCTGATGGAGTGAGTCACCCCTGGGAAGATGGTGCCTGATACATTAGCCCCAGAGATGAGGACCAGAGCGTGCTTTTCATTTAAAACAATCCCAGGGAGTGTGAATGGTTTCGGTTAGCAAATGCTGTCTTGGAATCCATTTTTTATTTTTTGTTTTCAGAGGCCTTAGAGAAGAGAGAGAGAGCTCAGTCTCACATACCTCTAATTGTAACACAGAACTTTTGAACATCCTAATGACATTTGCTCAAAGGACATCTCCCGATATGGGAACTGTCCTGGCTTTAGTTTACTAAATTTAGAAATCCAGACCACCGTGAATTCCACAACCTGAACTCTTCCTGCCTTTTTACTTAAGCCACACCAAATCTTGGTGATAAAACAGAGCGTTTCCTCATAATGAGTGTACATAAATATTTCATTGATGTGATTATCCTTGACGTGAAATAATTCCACAGCATGGCTAGTGCTTGGGTGAAGTGATAAATCTGCTTCCTTCCCACCCAAGTGGTTTCTTGTTTTAAACAAACAAGATGTGTGTCTGAAACTGTGGTTTGTATGCACACGCATGTCTTTTTACCTGCTGTTTCAGTCCCTGGAATGTGCACGTGACTCCGAGGAGTATGTGATAATGAGGAAGGAAGGCCATGTTGCCTTTTTTTTTTTTTTTTTTTTTTTTTGCATTTCATAGGAGATAGACAAATGCTCATTCAGTCAGAATTTCCAAACTCCCAGCAGTATACTTAATTAAAAATGCATTTCAAATTTGAGCATTTGCTGTATATAACAAGAGTTAGCAAATTCAACTTACATCTTGGCTCTTAAAAAAAAAAAAAAATTGGCCTGGAGAGAAGGAAGAAAAAGGTTTAAGGAGACCAAGAAAACCTTTATGACCCTGCAAAAATTATAGTTGCTGCCCGTGCATTTTTTTTACTTTTACTTGGGATATAGAAGAGTGTTATACACCATTTTTACCATCTGATAAAAGTGGTATGGCCTTGACAGAATGTCTTTTTTTGCAAAGCATTTCTGATTAAAACTTGCTTATATGAGATGCTGTTTCTTCCTAGATAGGTCTCCATTTTGAGACCAAATCTGTATACTCTACAATATTCTTAAATTGGCCACCTTCTTTGTTTTTATGATTGTTTGGCATCTCTTTCATTCTCTCTCTCTTTTTTTATCTTACCCCCTTGTCACCATCCTTTGTCTTGTGTGCTGATATTAAAGGTTTGTTTGTTGTTCCTCCTCTTTTGGACCTTTTGGGAGAACAGATACGTGTACTCCGGTGATGAGGAACAAAAGAAACTGCCAGGCTCCATGGTGATGGTCTACAGAAATTTGGGATGGTTTCTATTGGTGGTATGTTCTGTTGTGCGTTGTGTGTCTACGTGAGTGTGTTTTGTGATGTTAACTAAGAACTGTCAACAAAAGAAACTACCCTGTCAAGGGTGAAGTGACTGACAGCTTGATCACCTGTGCTAAATAAAGTCGAAGGTTCCAGATGATTCTCGAGGGACGCTGGCAGGATCTGGGATCTTACCCTTCTTATAAGTGAATACATTTGCCTATTACCATTTTGCGCATGCTGGCAAAAATCACATGACTCTTGGGTCGGAGATAGAGGACTTAATCACTTACAGCACAGCAAACAGCATGAGCATTGTGTTTGTGTCAGTGCTCCAAGGTCCCCAAATCCCAAGGGGTCAATTTCAAGGGGCCCGTGTGGATACTCTGCATACTAGAGTTCCATTGAAGTTGAGGAACCCTGAGCTTGGGGAACCTGCCTGTTTTATGGCAAACCTCTTGGCGGTGGAGGGAGACGTGATTTGACCCCTCCACTGCAAACTCAACCCTGAGTGATGACGGCTCGGGAAAAGAGAAGGCAGGGGCTAACCCACTTTATAGGGCCAAGCAGGGCTTAGGGCCCGTGGTGGCTTGCACTCCCAAGAATTACCCAGTATACTTTCCTAGATAATACTAATAATTACACTAGCTGCCATTTACTGAACATCCCTGCATACCAAGCGGGATACTTAATTTGCAACAGGCCAGTGTAGTAGCACGCCTGTTTCCAGATAGGGAACCTAAGAAGACTTAAAGAATTTAAACAAAATTGCTTGCTCTGACCACTGCCCTAAAGAAGGACTACTTTTTTCTGCTTTTTTTTTTCTTAGTTTTTATTTAAATTCCAGTTAGTTAACATACAATGTAATATTAGTTTCAGGGTATGATATAGTGGTTCAAGACTTCCTTATGTCATCCGGTGTTCTTCGTGGTAAGTGCGTTCCTTCCTCCCCATCACCTCTGTCACCCACTCCCCCGCCCACCTCCCCTTTGCTAACCCTCGGTTCTCTATCATTAACAGTCGGTTCCTTGGATTTGCCCCCCTCTTCTCTCTCTCTCTCTTTCTCGACTCTATTTTCTTTCTGTTTTAGCCCCACGTGTGTCTCTTTCAGGGCTCTTATACCAATGTCACTTTATTTAAAAATTTTTTTCCTATGTCTTGACCACTATCATGAAAGCTCTTTAAGACAAGGTGTTGATTCTGTTCACCTTTGTTTTCTCGGCAGCTCGAGTAGCGGCTGGTGATGTGGTGGGCATGAGGTCGTTTTGCACCTAAAGGTTTTCTCAGTGTCTAGCAAAGCATCCATGAGCTAATAGGTAACACAAAATCTGTTTGTTGAGTGAATATATAAATAAGTGAATGGATTTGCTTCACTGCTGAGTAATGGCATCAGGATTTGAACCCAGAGTCCTGTCTGGCTCTGAAGCCTTGTATTTAACAAGGCGATCCTTCATCATTGGTGGTGGAATCAGCCCAATGCATAAAAATCCTTGGGGGTTAGGATTCTCTGTGCCTTGTTTCAGTAGTTCCCGTGAGGTAGGTCCTCAAGATTATTTTGGAAGTCAGAAATGAAAATTTCATTTCATTTTTTTTCTTCTTTTTTTGAATCTCTCTTGCATCCTGATAAGAAGAAAACAATAAGAGAAAGCGATGAGTATCTCTCAGAATCAGAATTTTTTTTTTTTTTTTTTTTTTTTTTTTTACTTAAATACAAGCCTCTCCTTCTAGCATCCCCTGTGGGTGACAGCATAGAGGGTTTGACCAAGAATGTTGAGTTTCTTCCCAGGCTCGTTTCCATGGTGATGGTTGCAGCTTTGATAGCGTCGGGGTGACTGGGAGAGGAAGCAGAAGACAGGGTAATGCTGCATCACAACATTAGCGAAATCCTCGCGGCCACATACAAGAGGGCCCTCAGCCAATGACCGTGGACAGAAACTAGCTCAGAAGCCAGAGGGATGGGTCCTGAAGAGCTATTTTTGTCTGTAAAACTTCTCTCATTCTTGCATTTTTGAGTGACTTGCCTCTGTTTGGGCTCAAGCGTCAGTAGGGCTATTTGTCTAATTCTGACTTTCTTGAACGTACATTTGGTTGGAGAGCTTACCATTAGGTGCAAGGGGCTCACCTGCTAAGGGCCCTCAAGACATCCCGCAGCATTTATGGACATTTGTAGAAAGAGGTCAGAAAGAATTTCATCGAACGCCTATTTCTAGAGTCCTGTTCAGGTAATCTATTGCTACAGAACAAACCAGCCCCAAACGTAGTGTTTGTAAAATGACAATTTCATTATTACCTCTCACATTTGGAGGCTGTGCTGGCTAGTGGTCTGTGATGTGGCTGCATTTCCGAAGGTAACTGCCCCTGGATCCATCCACAGGATTCTTAACTCACATGGCTGGCACCGGATGCTGCTGGCGAGCAGGGCCCCCGGCGGGGGTCTCTGAGCCAGCACGCATGCGCATGGCCTCTCCACATGGCCTGCTTTTCTCTCTGCGTAGTGGCCGGGGTCCAGGGCTGGGTATCCAGGAGACAGGAACTAGAACTCTCCTAGGCTCTCAGCCTGCAAACTGGCACAGCCTCGCTTCTGCCATATTGTGGGGGTCGTGTTGTCCGAAAGCCCCCAATAAAGGAGGGGGGCATAGACCCTACCTTTCAGTGGAAGGAGCGTGAGTGAATTTTCACATTGTGCTTTTAAACCGCCACAAGTTCCAACTCTGCCCTCTTTCTGTCCTCTTGGCGTGTATAGCCTGGGAGATCTAAAATCATGTCATTAAAGGTGAATTGCAGTGTTGCCGGGCTGGGCGGGGGGTTTAAACACAAATGTATTTTCTCATAGTTTGGGAGGCTAGCGGTGGGAGATCAAAGTATCAGATGCGGTTTCTTCAGAGACCCCTCCTTGGCTTGCAGGTGACTGCTTTCTCGCTGTATGTCCTCGCAGGGTCTGTTCTCTCTGCAAGCACTTCAGTATTTGAATCCTTTCTTTTTATAAGGACACAAGTCATATTGGATTATGGGCCCCCCATATGACCTCATTCTACCTTAGTTGCTTCCTTAAAGACCCTGTCTCCTAACCCAGTCACATTCTGAGGTAGTGGAGATTAGGACTTCCACATAGGAATTTTGGAGGGACACAAGCTCATTCTAGGGATATGAATATTTAAAGTATTTTTTATAGAGCTTTTTGTCTGTAGAAATACCTTGCTATGCATATAGACTCAAATTGCCAAGTTTTTGCTTATTTGGGATAGTCTCTGTTTTTAGGGGTTGCCTTTTAATTCAATTTTTGTTTAATATTTAAATAAGGTGTTTTCATGGTCTCCAAGTAAAATCTCCAAAGTAAAGTATATTCGAAGAAGTCTAGCTCCCAACTTCATTTCTTCTGGAAGTCATTTTCAGATTGATCCTAGCTACACACACATGAGGAATCTGTTCTGCCCCATGACCATGACATGATGGAGTTTATAGTAATTACTTCTCCCCTGCAAGACGGCAGGTTCCATGAAGGCAGGGACTTGTCTTCTCCAATTTCTAATATCGTCCCTGAAACCTAACACTGTGACAAGAATATAGTTGGCATTCGGTAAGTATCTGTTGAATGACTGTGGTGCTGGAGTTCAGGGTATAGATGGAATCAGTAACTTGAAAATCATCTACATAGAGGTCATGAACATGGACATGCTTTACAGCGGTTGTCTCAGATGGTTATAGAGGCTGAGAACTTGCATGATCTGTCATCTGCAAGTTGAAGAACCAAGAACTAGATGTTGTAATGTGGCCTGAGTCCAAAGATCTGAGAACTTGGGCAGCCCCTGGTGTAAGTCTCAGAGTCCCAAAGACCAAGAACCAGAAGCGTGGATGTCCAAGGGGAAGACAAGATGGACAGCCCAGCCCAGGAGGAGAAAAAAGGAATTTGCCCTTCTTCTGCCTTTTTTGTTCAATATATTCAGGCTCTCAATGGATTGGACACTGCCTACCCACATTGGCGAGGGTACATCTTTTTTGCTCGGTCTACTGAATCAAATACTAATTTTTTGTACAAACACCCTTGTTGACACACCCAGAAATAATGTTTTCCTAGCTATCTGAGCATCTCTTAGCCCAGTGAAGTTGACACATCAAATTAATCATCACACCGTCTTTAGGGGATAGAGCAAGGAGAGTGAGCACAGGAAAAAAGCAGCAGTTAGAGGGATGGCAGGGAGGTAGGATTCCAAGAAGGTCTGTGTCTGTGGGTGTCCAGGAAGAGCATCATCATGATGGAGCCGTTAGTCAGGACATGTGTGGTTGAAAGAAGTGCCTGATTGGCAATTAGAAGATATTGGTTCAAGTTTTGCTGCTACACTTGATTTATTATGTGACCTTGGCTAACCTAGTCTCTCTAAAACTCAGTTGTTTCTTAAGTGAAATGAGAGCAATTGTATCTATGTGCATTGTGTGCCTGGTAGAGTGTGGAGGTTTCAAAAGAGGGTAATAGTGTTGAAACAGTCTAGAAACTACCAGATGCTGTAAAAATGTAAGGGGGAGAGTGATACTCAAAGGATCTTCTGGGGCATCTGGCTGGGCTCAGAACATGCAATTCTTGATCTCAAGGTTGTAAGTTCAAGCCCCATGTTGGCTGTAGAGATTACTTAAAAATAAAAATCTTAAAAAAAAAAAAAAAGAAAAGAAAAAGGATCTTCTAAACTTACCTGCTGTAAACCTTCATCTTTTGGGTTATGCCTTACATGTCTCCTTCCTGAAGCATTTTGCTTTTCTAAAGCAAGCCTCTAAGGCTTATAAGATCTTGGGGGAATGTCTTCTTAGCATACTTTCTGTAATGACAAAGTGATTTACAAAAGAGAACTTTGAAAAGGCAAAACTTAGGCTTTCATGTGCCACAGTTTACTATTTTCTCATCAAGGAGGCTTTTTGGAGTAGCTTTGATCCTAAGGTCACTGATTTTGGCCACAGTTATTCCTCATAGCTTAAAGCATACCAGATACTTCTAGGCAAGAGCATATCAAGTATGCCCTGATTTATACCAGTTACAATTTTGTTTCAATTAATACAGAAACTATCATGCCATAAGTAAATTGAGTTTTTCATATTCTTTTCATTTTGCTTGTCAAAAGCGTATGGTGAATTTTTAACCCGTTACATGCAACATCTGAAATGAGCTCCATTCTTCCTTGCTGATTAAAGCAGCAAAATTGGGCATCAGTGTTCTCAAACACGTAGCCGTTGGATACAGCATTGAAAGGAAGCTATTAACTGCGTTGGGTCTTGTTAATAGCGGAAATTGGCAGAGATATATGGGAAGACTGCTGTTTTCCCCAAACTCACCTATGGTGTTTCTAAAAGAAGGTTAAATATTTTGTTCTCCAATCCACTTTTTACCCCCACTGTACTCTTAAGGATGGAAAGGATGTACTCAGAAGTAGGAATAGAGGTGGATGAATCAACTTACTTTTAAAGACAGAGACTTGGCAAAAGACACAGCTTCAAGGATGAGTTTGTTTTTTTTTTTTTTTTAAACTTTTGAGGACTTTGTAATCCAGTGTGCTAAGCATTGGACTGGAAACAAAGAGATAGAAGGTTCTCATGTTTGGCATGTCAGTAACTGCCTCTGCTTCAGAGATTGGTTTCAGAAACGTGTCAGGCAGCATCGTCTTTTTCTCATCCCTTTTCATACTTGGCAAAAAAAATGGAGAGATAGTGATGTGAATGCAGAGCACATTTCTCTCGCACAGAAAGGACAGAGATCTATTATGTATCATGTATATAACACATATATGTATCTCCATCTATCTTTATTTGAAAATGACTGACTAGCTTTAAACTTAATTTCTGTCTTGCCGGGGCTGAGGTGTGTCTGTGTGTCTTTCATCTTCTGGGGTCTAGTTAAATTAAAATAATTAGTTAACTCTTGTGAAACTGAAGATTTTCCTCTCTAAGGCTACAGATCCCATAGAGTTTTGACAGACAGGGCAAGTGTGTTGGAAATTTTTCTCCCCTCTTGTGCTGCATTTATCCTCCTTCCTTACTCCTCATGTTCTACAGACATCTTAGTGTTTGGTGGGGAAGAAGAGACTGGAAAGGAAGACCTAATTGAAATGAATGTCAAGGTCTTTTTGGGAGGTGCCAGAAGGAATGGAATGCTATTTTCTGGCTATTTCTCCTGTTTGCTTTCTCTTCTTTGTCTCCTTTCTCTTATTTCTTCTTTTCCTTCTTCTCTACTCCGATCCTTCAACTCTTCTCCCTTCCCCTTCCTCTTCTCTGAATTTATCTTCCATTTTTTTTCCTCTTCTTTGCATTACCAATAACCCACTTGCCAACCTCACTCTTTACTTAAGCCCTAATTAGAGGAAGTAGTTGATTGAACACTTCTTCATAAATTTATTTTTAAGAAGATAGAGTTTTTCTGAATTAATGGAAGCTGGCGTCTCTTAGCCAGCCTCTCCTTTCACTCCATGTATGAGGCGACTCGTTCCTCGGTCTGTGAACACCCACGGCTATTCCTCTGACCGCATTATCTCTTTTTCCCTGGGGACAGAAGAGCTCTGCCCAGATTCCTCACTTTGACTTGCAAGTGGCCAGAGGAAGCTGACCTTTTTCCTCTTTTGACCTCACTATCATCATCTGCTTTTAAAAAAAATTTCAATATTTAAATGGGATTTTTTTTTTTTTGTAAGGGAGGGAAAACCAGGATGAGTCTCATCTGTCAAGGGTTGGAGTGATCTTGAACCTCAGGTTGGAGAAATTTGGTTGTGGGAGCAGCAGCACTGGTTTTGTCAACCTGTTTTTTTTTTTTTTAAAGATTTTATTTATTTATTTGACAGACAGAAATCACAAGTAGACAGAGAGGCAGAGAGAGAGAGAGAGAAGGAAGCAGGCTTCCTGCTGAGCAGAGAGCCCGATGTGGGGCTCGATCCCAGGACCCTGAGATCATGACCTGAGCTGAAGGCAGAGGCTTTAACCCACTGAGCCACCCAGGCGCCCCTGTCAACCTGTTTCTAAATATTATTTTTCAACTTACAGAAAGTGGGTTACGTTTACAAGGTTGACATTTTGATAAGTAGGCCCTCTGCAAAATGTGTCCAATTCCATACTCTTTGACGATGAAATACTTTTTTATGTGTGTCCATTGATGCTTTTGTGAAATGGTGGTTCCTTTTCGGTATCTATTGGTTTCTCCAATTTTTCAAGCCCCGGGTTGGATTGGCGTGACCACAACTTTGGGTTTTTACAGGCCTTCTGATTGTCAATATCTTACTGCCTTGATTTCCTCTGTTTCAAGTTATTGATGTAGTTTTCAAGGCTTTCGTGAGGAAGGTTTCAGAAACGTGTCAGGCAGCATCGTCTTTTTCTCATCCCTTTTCATACTTGGCAAAAAAAATGGAGAGATAGTGATGCGATGAGAGGGAAATTTGAAATCCATGGCTAGTGAAATATCTTTTATCTTTGTGGCTTGACTAACTCTGTTCTCCAGGGTGCCTTTGCCATCTTGATTGCTTATTTTGATTATTTACAAAGCGCTTCCACGTGGCACAGCATCAACCCCGAAGTATATGAGTAATGAAATATTTAATTTGGAAGTGTGAAATGGAAGTTTCCATTTAAAAGTCATGCCTTAGGAGCCCTGCCAATCAGCAGTGAAGAAAAGTTGCCTACATCTAAGGTTTGGTTGTCCTTCCGGGATAACGTCCCTTCACCATCTGTAGTAACTACGACAGACACATTTCATGTTTAATCCATGAGCTGTCAACTCCTCAAATCCTGTGCCAAGGCTTCAGCCTATCCTGCTGCCATGCTGAGACCGTGGTTCACTTGGAATGATGAATGGATCCCCCAGGTGGTTTTGGAATGGAAGGGTTTTGTGTGTTTTTTGTTTGTTTTTTTGTTTTTTTGTTTTGTTTTTTTGGTTATGGGTGGGATGCAGCCTCTTGGAAATTTTTGTTTATGCCTACTGAAGATGGAATTAGAGGGCTGGACTTAAGGCAAATTGAACATCCTGAAGCAGAACCTTCGGTGTCTTCCTGTTGAAATGAAAATAAAATGCAGAAACTCGTTAGCATGGTCACTAGGGCCCTGTGATGCTTGGCCCCTTCCTGCGCTTTCGGTTCCATCAGCTGCTCTCTCCACCCACCCATCCATTATAACCGAAATCAACAGAAAGACAGGGGAGCTGTCTGTCTGGCCTACTTTGCATTTCCATTTCCTCCTTCTAGAATCTCCTCCTTCTCCCCCAATGCCTTAATCCTCCCCATCTTTCTCAAAGCAAAGCGATATCAGCTTTCTTCCTAATACCCCAAGCTTTCCTTGGCCCTCATCACTTGGCAGATTCTAATGGAATGCTGTTTGTTTCCCAGCTCATGGAAACTGGGGACGTTGGCTCATATTCGACAGCGTCTCCATTTGTAGCACTATGCTTGGCACCTACGAGGTGCTCAGTACACAATTTTTTAATCAGCAAATGGAGCCTGGATAAAAACGGAAGACAGAGGCTTTGCTATGGCTCCTTATTCTTTCTGGAACAGTCACTAAATAGTCCAGTGAGGCTTTAAAAAATGCTGCTTAGATGTTGCTCATTCATGTCAACAGTTGCCATGGTTTGCTATTTCAGAGCATTAAAACAACAACAACAACAACATAAATTTTGGTCCTTTCAGACAGAGCCATCAATTTGATAAAGATTATATTGTTTTAAATCCCATCTGCAAAACAAGGTGGGTTGTAATCTTGCCTCTGTACCATCTACTAATGGTTTCCTTGGCAAAAAGTAGCAAAAGTGCTAATATTTTTGTTACATCTATTGGATGAACTCAGTTTGGACCTCTTTAATTGTTAAATAGAAAACACCAAAAGGCATATTGCTACAAACACAGTCAGAGTTTGTATTTTTAGAGAAGAATTTGTTAACTCATGGGCTCAGGATAGGGTTTTCCGCTAAAACAACAATTCATCCACAGAAATATAGCAAAGGGAAGGAAATAATCTCTCCACTACAAGAATTTTCCTTTGTTAATCAATAAGAACATCAATGCTAACCTCCTAGTGGATCCTGTATTGAGAGGACAGATCGTCCCAAATCTATGCGTTAGCTCTGTCGGAACAAGAAGCATGAAGCTTCATTCCCCATTAATGAGCTCCAAGTTCAATAGTCATTTGATTTTGAAATCCCCTTTTCCCATGCAGGTGGTACTTGGAATGGGTCCAGTTAAGATCTAATCATGGAGGGAGTGTGAAGGTGTTTCAGACCTATTAGGATTTAGCTGGGGAGCATGATCCAAAGCCATACCCTGGAGGCTCTGTGATTGAGTGTGATAGTCATAGGCTGATCCCCACGTGAATAAAAAAGCATCATCACCAGTGTAGACTGATTTAGTATGTTGCACAATTGCAATTTTTAAAAAAGTGAGCTAAAGTTCACATAACATAAAATTAATCATTTTTGTCCAATTCAGTGTATACCCACAATGCACCTTGAGGGATTTGGTGTCAATAGTATTGCTCATCCTAGGGGTTTACCAAAACCCCTCTCCCTTAAGTTAGAATTTTTGTAAATTCCAGAAGCACCTCCTTGCTGGGCTTGGCATGCCACTTGGCGTGACATTTTATGGGGCAGAAAAAAATATTCAGTTCACACACTCTAAAAAAATTTAATTACTTAAAATAACACTTCATTATCTAAATGTGAGCTTAGAAATCATCTCTTCGCCTAGGCCTTGGTAACAGCACAGCCTGACTTAACGTCATGAGAATGAGAGTTTTTATAAAATCTCCTGGAATTCTCTGCATCCGTGTCCTACCCAGTATTTGTGTGGAAGTAATATGAGATGAATTGCGGCTGATCCTTAACCTCAGCAGAGGTCTCCGAAAATTCAGCCAGGCAGAGCCATTTTTAATTGATTGGGGATTTGGGAAAACCACAGCGGAATTTTGTGCGGCATCAGAAAGCTGTGTTTTGAGTCTAAGAGGGAAAGAGGGAAGATTGGGGAAAGCAGGTGAATATAAGAAAGAGCCCCCAGTGCACATTGCAGGATGGAATGACACGGGGTCTAGTGCACCACTCCCATGGAGGATACCTATTCAGCTCACCATATAGCCACCTCGCTACAAAGTGTTAACATTGATCGATGGTCCTTGTACCATGAAAAAGTGGATCTCTCGGGGCGCCTGGGTGGCTCAGTCGTTAAGTGCCTGCCTTCAGCTTGGATCATGATCCCAGGGTCCTGGGATGGAGCTCCGCATCAGACTCTCTGCTCAGTGGGAAGCCTGCATCTCCCTCTCCCACTACCCCTGCTTGTATTCCCTTTCTCTCTCTCTCTCTCTGTCGAGCAAATAAATAAAATCTTTTTTAAAAAAAAATTTTATTTATTTGCTTGACAGAGAGATCACAAGTAGGCAGAAAAGCAGGCAGAGAAGTGAGGAAGCAGGCTCCCTGCTGAGAAGAGAGCCTGATGCGGGACTCGATCCCAGGACCTGAGATCATGACCTGAGCTGAAGGCAGAGGCTTAACCTAATGAGCCACCCAGGCACCCCAAATAAATAAGATCTTAAAAAAAAAAAAAAAAAAAAAAGTGGATCTCTCCATAGTAATGCCTTGTAATGCACAAGAATCCCCAGGAACAGATTAAGGTGACTGTTGAAAAAAGGAAACTGACCTAGAATAGAACTCCTACATTTAAAAACCACATAAGCGCCATTGACTCTTTTGTCAAACATGCAAATTCTTGGTGACAGGTTAGATAAGGAAAAGAAAAGTCCAATTCAAAATAATCTGTCTGGACAGAGATAATTAGAACCAGAGAAGATCAAGGACAGGAGAAACTTGAAAAGTGTTGATGTCCAAAACATCCTGAGGAAGCGTGTGGAAAGGAGGCAATGTAGGACAGCCAGCCTGTCTGGTGGGAGCCTCCCACAGAGAAGGATGGATGGGTTTCCCTGGGCAAGTGGGGCTCAGTGGATACCTGGCACTGGTGCTTGTTTGGGAACAACTGTGTCTAAGAAAATGGGAAAGAGTTGAAGCTTGCAAATAATTGCAGATTAACTGTGTCTGCTAAGGACAGCACAGCTCTCTCTGCTCAGAGATGGGGCTAAGTAAGACTCTTTGTGTGGGTGAACTAAAACATAAAAGAAATGAGGCAGAACACATAGCTAGCCGGACTTGGACAATATTGCTTGAGAAACAAAAAGTATTTTCCTTTGAGGACGATTACAAGAAAACGGTGGATGGGTGACCCCCTTCCTTTTCCTACCCTTCCTCATCCTCTGTGCTGAAAGACCCCCTCATTAACTGAGACCCTGACAAAGCAGAGCGAGTGATTAAGAGCTATTCAGATGGCACCGACTTCCCCCAAATCTCATCGAATTGTAGTCAGGTGAATGTCGTGAAACAACACTCAGCCTGTCGTTGTGTATGAAATCCGCAGCTAACACTGACATTAACAATCCCCAGGTTAATGGGAGGTTGGGAAGCATTTTATTGACAGTCTTCACTGCCATGTCTGCTCTCGAACTTGTTTTCCTCAGGTCCCTTTACCCAAGAAAATCAGTACAGTCGCACCCTCCCTTCCACCCTTCTACAGGCATTCCCATCAATGAAGGGGAACGACTGCATATATTCTTTGGTGTCATGGAAACCTGAACTCAACCTGTCACTTCCCATCAGTATGACCTTAGGCAAGTTTTGCATGTTTTGAGTATGAGTTGCCTGCAAGGTACCCAAGTAACAGTGTCCAGGGGTTGGTTGGCTATATGGGAGCAGGGGGTGCTCGGGAGAAAAACCCAGCGGGATGACTCATGGACATCGACATACTAATTGAAGACCTGGGTTTGGATAGAATCGCCCAAGGGCGTTGCATCTAATGAAATGAGAAAGGGCACCGGGAGTGTATTTAAATTTTCTTAGGTTTTTATTGGGTCTTTATTCTCATCAGTGAGAGAAGTTGTCCTGGGCCATCTTGCTAGCGTTTGGATAGATAATTGACTCCCCAGTCATAGGTCTTCACTTAACACCCACTCTTGGGTTCAGTGAATGGCCTCCTGGTGTTTGTCGCTCTAGCGAAGGTCACTTAGCACTGTAGCAGCTGTCAGATTTACTCATCTTCCGGTTTCCTAGTCATACAACATGCACTGCAGCAAAGACTGAAAGCCCGCCCCCCTCTGCCCAAGCTGTAGGGAGAAGCCCATCTTGTCTTGAGGCGCGAGGCAGGTTGGCGGGTGTGGTGTGGAGCTCCTGAACTTGGAGCGTGGTCTGCCTCTCCTAGGCGCCTCCTTTCAGTGTCTCTGCTCCAGATTCTGCTGGGAAGTATTCTAGGAAGGCAAGTGTCTTCTGTCATTGTTCCAAGTGGGGAAGCCCTTGCCGTTCAGGGATCTGAGGAAGAAGGTTTCTCCACCATGTGCAGAGCCCAGGCTTTGAGGAATGGAAGTACAAAAGGGGACCGCTTATTTATTCATTTCTTCAGCAAGCATGCATTCAAGACCAAGGCTTTAGAGATCTCCTCTGTGCCAACACAAACGAGGTCCCTGCTTTGAAGGAACTGAGATTCTGGAAGAGATGGATATCCTCATTTCAAAGGCACTGGGGTTCAACTGTGAACGCTTTCTGCCTAATGAGTGCATCCAGGAGATGGTTTGGGGTGTGTGTGTGTGTGTGTTGATTTTTTAAAGAGGTAGGGTGGCAAGAGTCTGCCTCTAACTGGGCTGAGGGCTTTTAAACTGACACTTTAAATATATTTGTGTACAAATTCTTGCTGTTTGCATTTAATGCTGCCATTGGAAGAGACCAGTGGTGAACATATGTACCGAATACTGATCAAGAAACTTCCTTCAGACTTGTCATCTCCACTACAGTAAATGTTCCATCCAGAGCGCTGAGCCAGGAGGGCTATCAGAGCTCGGTTGCTTCTGCTTGAATTTCCCAAGGGCCATATCCTAGGGAGAAGGGGGTGGGGGGAGTGACAGGCCTGGGGAATATATGCAGGCATTGTTTGGGCTCTGCCTGTGATTTGCCTAGAGCTTGATAAGTTGAAATCTGGTCTTAGAAAATGTTCAAATTAAAATTTTATCATGGCTACCAGTACAGACATTTCTTAATATTTCTTCCCCGTTTTTGGAATTCTTTTGCTCATACTGTCTATGATTCACGTATCTTTTTGTTAGAAAGTTACAGCTGTGATTCAGAGCACCGATGAAGGAAAAAGGGGAAAATCTGGATCACCAGAGACCATTTCTTGGTAAATGAAGTTTGTGTTCGAGGCCTTCCTAGGCATATCTTTCTCAGTCTTATAGTAAAAGTGCCTTTATTTGGGGCCTGTCTTGGAAGCTCAAGGGAGCCATATGTGTGATAGGTGGAAAAAAAAAAAAGTAAGGCTTGCATTGGAAGCTACTTGGATTCCGTTCAGGCTTTATTCTTATGAATTGTGCAATTTTAGATAAGTTACTTTGTCTGTTGGGACCTGTTTCTTGTAATGGGATAGATCTAAACTTCCTAGTGCTATTGTAAAAATGAAACAATATGTATGTAACACTTAGCCCAAAACCAGCAATTAATAATATCTCTAACTTGTTTATATAAACTGTCCTGGAGCCATACTGTGGGCATAGTTTTTGTCTCCACAATTTGGTAATGAGAGTTTGGGGGCATTAAGAAGGGACCGTTGACTTAGTGATTTGGGGAGCCCAGCCCTCCAGGTTCTCTAGACCTGGGGAGCAACAGAATGCTTTGGTGATCTGAAGAGCTCTGATGCATCTTTTAAGTACTCACATTTGCACTTAATAGTTAATTAACACATGCATTGACTTCATTAGAAGCCATTAAAGAAACAGCTTCAGGTAAAGACGTTTTGTGAAATTTCTAGAGGCAGGGCTGATACACATTCCTGTTTTCTATCCTTCGAGGGTGGCTTATAGGACATTTTACTGTCATTTTTTAATTTGCAGATTCCTGCTGATTATCAGAACTGCTCCCTGAAACCATCACAACATGAGGATGAACGTAGATGTGGTTGTTCAGTTTTATGTCGAAGTAGTCCAGGGCAGCCCTGAAATACAAAGCTTGATTTTTAAAAATGTTATTTAGGGGCACCTGGGTGGCTCAGTCGGTTAAGTGTCTGACTCTCCATCTCAGCTCAGGTCTGGATCTCAGGATTGTGAGTTTAAGACCCACGTGGGGCTCCATCCATGCTGGACATGGAGCCTCCTTAAATATTCAATTCTAATCTAATTTAACCTAATATTAAGATGTTAGATTCATTGCTTTACAACTGCTAGCCAAAATGATCATTTCATTAGGATGAGGATAATATTTGCTTTTTTTTTTTTTTTTTAATTTTTTTAGAGAAAAAAATGAGCACAAGGCGTGGGAAGGAGCAGAGGGAGAGGGAGAGGGAGAATTTTATTCAGGAGCTGGATGTGGGGCCCAGTTTCACAACCCTGAGATCATGACTTGAGCGGAAATTAAGAGTCAGAGGCTCAGCTGACTGAATCATCCAGGAACCCCAAAATTTGCTGCTTATTGTTTAAGGGCTTTCTCACGAACCAAAAAGATCTGTGTTTTTAATGTGCAAGCCAAAAGAGTAAAATCGTGCCTAGTTTAATTTCTAAAATTTCATGTCTTCATTCAGGGTAGTAGTTCTCAAACTTAGGAGAGCGTCAATCCTTTCAAGGGCTTGTGAACACTCAGATTTGTGGGTCCCCATCTTCAGAGTTTTTGATTCTAGGGGTCTAGTGCACGAGAATGTGCATTTCTAGCAAGTGCCCATGTGTGGGGTTCTGGTGCTGTGTCCATGGATCCCATCATGAGAACCACTGCTTTTGGGAA
The DNA here is from genome assembly GCF_002288905.1 of Enhydra lutris kenyoni. Lineage (NCBI taxonomy): Eukaryota > Metazoa > Chordata > Mammalia > Carnivora > Mustelidae > Enhydra > Enhydra lutris. Next base: position 22,546,251 of record NW_019154094.1, on the reverse strand, counting down.
AACTTGAAAAGAGCTATGCAGGAGACTTTTTCCCCTGTCTTGTTTCTTTATCACACGTGTTTCATGGTGAGATACATCTCAGCTGTTTGTGGAGAATCCAAATGTGTATTTCCATTTGTCTTGTCACCCAAGTTGTTTCAAATTGGGAGGTTGGGTTTATGTTACCTGGCAGGGGGTAGCAAGACAGGAGGCTCATATAGGCATGTTTTAATGGATGGATAACTTGTACCTTAGATGAAAATGTGCCTTAGTCATTCACATGACCCCTGGAAATTCATTCACTCATTCATTCAACACATTTTACTGGGGACTCCTTATGTACCAAGTGTTGTTCTAAGTGGATGTTCCGTTAAGAGGATAAAACTCTTTCCCTGACAGGAATGGAGGGGCCAAAAACAGGCCGCCCCAAGATGGGCCACTTTGGCCTGAAGGTGATTTGTAAGTTAAAAAGCAATCAGCTGGGGCATCTGGGTGACTCAGTTGATTAAGCATCTGCCTTTGACTCAGATCATGATCCCAGGGTCCTGGGATCGAACCCTGCATCGGGTTCTCTGCGCAGCGGGGAGCCTGCTTTACCCTCTCCCTCTGCTCCCCTACTCCTTCTCTATCTATCTCAAATAAATAAAATCTTAAAACACTTCAAAAAAAAAAAAAGCAATCGACCCAGCAGATTAAGGAAAATTTTTTTACTTCCCCATCAAGTGCCTAAAAAATTTTTGATTAGAGAAGCTGCTTTGGAAGAGATAATGACATGGTGATATCAACCAGTTATGGTAGACAGGGAGGCATCTAGCAAGGCCTGATTAATCAAAGTCCTATCTTTGGGGGTACCAGGGTGACTCAGTCGTTAAGTGTCTGTCTTTGACTCGGTTCATGATCCTGGGATCCTGGGATTGAACGCAACTTCAGGATCCCTGCTGGGCGGGAAGGCTGCTTCTCCCTCTTCCACTCCCCCTGCTTGTGTTTCCTCTCTCTCTGTCAAATGTATAAATAAAATCTTAAAAAAAAAAAAGTCCTTTCTTTGGTCCATTGTTTCTGAGTAGCACAGCAAACATTTGTGTATGAAACATTTATTCTTTTTACATCTTCTTATAAATTCCTTTCATCTAATGTCCCAGAGCCTACCGCCCCTGTCCTTAGTTCAGAATTATATGTCTACCTCATGTTGCCCGACCATCTGGAATTTCCATGTCTGTGTTGTCTGTGTGGATTCCTTCAAGGTACACTATTAAATTTGATTTTTCTCCTGTTAATCTGTTTAATTTCAATTTGATTCTTAGTCCAGCTAGAGGGACCTTGAAGGGACAGGATATTCCTCCCTCCCCTCTCCAACAGGGTTTAGGTAAAGGTTGAGACATGGTAAGGGGTGGAGGGAGGAAATGGACAATAAATAAGGGAAGTTGGCCCTTGAACAATACAGGTTTGAACTGTGTGGGTCCACTTATAGCTGGATTGTTTTCAATAAATCCGATACAGTATTGTAAATATATTTTCTCTTCTTTATGATTTTCTCAATAATATTTTTTTCTCTAGCTCATCTTATTGTAAGAATACAGTATATAATACGTATAACATACCAAATATATGTTAATCAACTGTTTATGTTATTGATAAGGCTTTTAGTCAACGGTGAGTAGTTAATAAAGTTTTAGGGGAGTCAAAATTAATCTGTGGATTTTTAAAAAGATTTTATTCATTTATCTGAGAGAAAGAGAGAGAGAGAGGGAGGGCATGTGTGCAGACAAGAAGGGGGAGCAACAGGCAGAGGAAGAAACAGGCTCCCCCCGAGCAAGGAGCCCAATGCAGGACTCAATCCTAGGACCCTGGGATCATGACCCAAGCTGAAGGCTGATGCTAACTGATTGAGTCACACAGGTGTCCTTAATCCATGGATTTTTGACTACACATTTGGGTCGGTGCTTCTAACCCCAGTGTTGTTCAAGGGTTCATTGTACATGTCAAGTGGAAATGTTATAAAGAAGAATAAAGCTGGATGAGATTTTAGGATGTGATGAGGGTGGGCTATTCTACATAGGGCGAGAGAGGGAGGGTGCCTGGAGAAAGTTCAAGTTGAACCTGTAGGAAGTAAGGGATCTGTGCTCCAGGATAATTGGGGCAGGAGAGTATTTCTGATGGAGGAAAATGCTTCTGCGACAGGGAGGCAGGAGGGTCCCTGCTGTATCTGAAGGGCAGCAATGGGGCTGGTACAGTTGGAATCCCCCAGGTAAAAGAGGATGGTGGGTGGTGAATGGCTACTTGATTTTATTCCAGGTGAGAAGGGGTGTCATAGTCGGGTTTTGAGAGGTGCTGTGATGGGACTTGCCTTCCTTCAGAAGGAGGAATGTTCTGGTTGCTCAAATAGAGTGGAAACAGGGAAAGCATCCTAGGTCATGAAGAATGAGCAGAGGGTGAGTCAAACCTGCACATACGTGTGGCCCCAGTCATAGAAGACCTCATAAACTGATTACAGAGTCCCTTCCCTGTGGTCTGAATGTTGGCTGGGATGACTTCCCAACCCAGAACACAGCCAGAAATGAGCTGGTGGGCACCGCCCGGGAAAGGAGATCTCTTTCTATCAGTCCCAGCCATTCCTGTGTCACCTGGCTTTCCAGGGCCTTACCTGTCTTTACAGGTGGTCTAGGTCTCTGCTCCAGATTCATTCCATCATCACCAATAGATATTGTGCCTTGTGAGGCAAACAGTGAAAAGTCCATAAGTAAACGAACTTGATAGTTTCAGGTCATAAGGGCTGCGAAGAAAAATGACGGGACTGAGATCTGGGAAACGAGGGGTTGGCCATCACAGTAATAAGGGCGGGACATTCCAAGCGGAAGGATGGCCAGTGTGAGGTCCCTGCTGGAAGACAGACTGCAGGGACTGTGTCCAGGGCCCGTTTCCTGTCTTGTCTTAGTCCACACATATCTTTATAAGTCCATGTGGAGTGTGAGCTCTGCGGTGCTCTCTCTGGGATGCCACTGGCAAGTCTCTGCATTGCTTGATGCCGGTGATGCCAGAATTAGTTCTGGGCTTTCCCTTAACACTCTCCCACCCTACATACCTCTCTCTTCCTGAACTCATGCCCTCTTGTCTTCCTTTCTCTAAGGCACTTGTCTCTTACCCACCTGTTTTCATTTCACCTGTTACCTTTTTGAAGAGGATGATCTAGGGGAATATATGAGCATGGATTTTACATGGCATTTATGTATTAACAAGCTTACTAGTTTGGGGACCCTCTTCCTTCCCTCTTTCCCTCCATAATTATTATTATTATTATTATTATTTGTAATGTCCATCTTATCTGCTGGATTTCTCTTCGAGCACAGGCAACCTCCTATACAACAGAAATTTCTCCTTTGGAACCCTGATACCATGGTTGCTAGAAAACACACACACACACACACACACACACACACACACGCACGCACACACACACACAATTGCTCAATAAGAAAAATAAAACATAAAGGAAACCAATTATTTTATCTGTTCAGAGAGTCATCCGGCCACAGGAGTGAGTCGTAATTGCAGTATTTTATCATGGAAGTCTTCGGTTGTAAATAATAAATTTCTGCTTTTGCCTACACTTGTTTTATTGCCCATTAGAGGGCCTTGCTTTGAGAAGCGCAGCTGAGGGTTAGTCCCAGGAGCTGGCATTAGGGCCCTATGGCAGGGCAGCTGTATTTGCCGCGGCAGAGTTACCAGATCGGGGTGGGCAAGAGCGGAAGGCTCAGCCGGCGTCAACGGTCCATGCCGTCAGCATCCGGGCTGATCAAGGGACTTGACAGTCAGTCCTTTCTGCCCTCCAGCCCCTGAGGATGGTTTACGTGTCTGTAAAATGAGTTGATCGAACCCACCTTTCGCTTTGAGGATGAACCCAGGGTAGTGGTGATGAGAGCCGTTCCCACTTTGAGCACTTACTGCCTGCCGGGCATCTTCTGGAAGCGCCGTATAACACACTCTTTCAGTTAATCCTCACCAGAGCTGGTGACGTAGACACGGATGGCCTCTTCTTCCTGTTAAGGAAACCAGATTCTTAATATCTCTTGTTTTTCTGCTTGCTTACTTATCTGACTCCATTTCACAGCACTGATTTATGTCTTTGTTGTTTTTCTGATGATAAAAAAGTTGTGTTAATTTTTTTTTTTTTAACCCATTTTTCCCTCTTGTAAATGCTCTGAATAGGGACCTCCTTTCAAAGCACAGTATCTGTTGGTCTCCTTGGATCCGGTCTTCCTTGGGCTCTCCAGGAAGATTCATCTTGATTTGCCTTTGATGATGGGAGTCAGCATTTCAAATAACTCAACAAATCCTCCAGAAATTGGGATTCTGGGCATTCCCACGCCCTTCTAATTTTCAGTGTCTTCAGAATCTTACTTGGCTTTCTTGAAAACATGGCCAATCCGTGTGCTATTTTTTATGTTCCAGGGACCTATGGTGCATGTCTTAGCTCTGTGTCTAAAGACTGCCTGATCTTAGGCAAGTCTCAAGGTTTTCGATTCTTAGCCCCCGTATCCACAAAATGGGGATGATGGTGATGAAGATGATGATACTCATCTCACAGGGTTATATGGGTTATATAAAACTATGTTGCTGAAGTCAAGACCACTGTAGGCTTTTATTTTTTCTCTCCAATAATATACCTCATTTTCTATGTGTTCTCCTTTTCCCTCAACATTTAGTTTTCTTCACAGTTTTCCTACCATTGCCTCATTCTCCATTCTTTCCATCCTGCCATCTGTTCCAACAGTCCATCCGTCCACGCATCTACCGAATTTTCCTTCCTTCCTTTCTTCCTTCTTTCCTCCCTTCCTTCCTTTTCCTCCCTCCCTCCCTCCCTCCCTCCCTCACTCCCTCCCTTTCTCCCCCCTCCCTCCCTTCCTTCCTTACTTCCATCCAGCCATCAGTCTACTCATCCTTCTTTCCATCTACCTATTTTCCCTTCCATCCATCTACGTATCTCTCCACCTATCCGTCCACCCTTCCCTCCTTCCCTTCCTTTAACCAAATGCCCTTTTGAAGTCTGGTTCTAAAACAGTGAACAAAACAGATGCAGTCTTTGCCTTTATAGAGCTTAACTTTTTTTTTCCCCCACTTGACCATCTTACACCTAGAATTTAAATAAAATTTTCATCCTGTAGGTTCAGGGATCAGAATATGGGGATGCTGGCCCGTTTGATGCTTTTCTAAGCGGCTGGATTGAAGATGGAGATATTTGCCACGGCTCTAGCTGACAGTGCCGAGCTGATTGCTTGGTTAGCAGGTTGAAGAGAGATAGGAATGTTGTTCAAAGAATAACAAACACAAAAAATACTAGGAGAAAAGGGAAGAGAGAAAAAATAGAGACCACAAGCTTTCCTATTGACAGAGGGCATTTAAAGTAAAGATAGGAGGGGAGCCTGGGTGGCTCAGTTGGTTAAACATCCAACTCTTAACTTTGGCTCAGGTTGTGATCTCAGGGTCCTGGGATGGCCCTTGAGAGGCTCCGTGCTCAATGGGGAGTCTGCTCAGGATTCTCTCTCTGACTCTCTGCCCCTTCCCACCATGTGTGCACTCTCTCTCTCTCTCTCTCTCAAATAAATAAATCTTTTAAAAAAGTAAATAATTTAAAATAAAGGTAGGATAGGAAAATAGTGGTATACTTTTATGAAATAAAAATCAGTAAATATTACGGCAAAAATGAAGATCATTAGGTACAAGAAACTTAGGGAGCTGGTTTAGAATATTGCTAAAATTAGGCTGGGGTGCCAAGAAATAAGATATGCTTGTCACTAGTTACACTATCATGGCCATACAGATGCTAATCTGCATCATGATCTTCTCTAAATACATTTATTTTGTTTCATCTGTTTTCTGTCTCCTCTTCCCAGCCCCCAATTTTCCTACTTACTGCTCTAAGGGCAGCTGTGTCCCCAGTGTCTAGAACAGTGCCTGGCACACAGGGAGCCTGAACACATACTTTCGAATAAATGAACCGAGACTTAACCTGTAAGCAAACCCAGAAATGGATGATCTTACAGTTTGTGAGAACCTGGTGTTATTTAGTGGTTTTGGCAACACAGAATCACAGGCTTGTCCTAGGAGAAAATAACCATGAACAGTTTCCAAATTATGGTCTCTGTAGATGTAGGGGTTTCTTATAAGGGTGTCCAAATGGATTGGGAGGAGAGAGAAATGCTGTGCTGGTGTGACTCGGCCCCACACCCAGCTTCGGCTGGAACGGCTCTCCGTCTGTCTGATTTATGTCTCTGGCTTCTACTTAAGATTTGCCTTGAAAAACAGTTTCCTCTACTAAAAAGTTTCATATTAGATTAGGAGATTCTTTAAATGCAACACTGCCATGTCTGTCCCCTATTTTGGTCACTGCTCTGACCCCTTTCAGGCATTCTGTGTTAGAGCCAGAATGACCTTCAAAGTGAAGGCTTGACCATCATGTTATTCCCTCTACCAAAACACCACAGTGCATTCTCATCAATAATAAAACAGTATCTTTATTAAGCGTTACTAAATCTGAGCACCATTTAAGCATTTTGTTTGTATTAACTCCTTTGATCCACTGTATTGGATAGAGAGAGTATTATTAATCCCCATTTCACTGATAAGAGAACCAAGGCTTAAAGGAATTAAAAAAAACTTGCCCAAGTGAGCCCCTGGTAATTCATCTTTGAATAAAACAAAACAGGGATCTTAAGACGTTTTGTCTTTGTGCCTGGACCCTTCATACACTCTGGCAAAACCTATGGAACCTTCTCAGAATATTATTATTATTTTTAAAGATTTTATTTATTTATTTGGCAGAGATAGAGAGGGAGAGAGAGAGCATGAGCACAAGTAGGGGGAGCCGCAGAGAAAGAGGGAGAAGCAGACTCTGCTGAGCAGAGAGCCCGATGTGGGGCTTGATCCCAGGACCCTGGGATCATGACCCGAGCTAAAGGCAGCTGCTTAACTGACTGAACCACCCGGAGCCCCTCAGAATACTATTTTTAACTGCATAAAATAACAGAACAAGGGAAAGTATTATATTTAAATACAGTTAGCAAACTATTTTTCATATGTGCTACATGGATCATAGAAGTAATATATGAGCTTTTTTAAATGTGTTATGTAACAAGGCACAGTAACTTTATAACTTCAAAGTAGTAATGACACAAATTTCAAGACGTCTGCAAAAATCCTAACATGATATGAAAATACTTACAATTTCTACTCATGAAAAAGTTGCAGATATTGCTATAATACTATCAAGATTTGTCGCCAAGATCCATAATAGATGGAACTGCTGAGCTTTAGTTAAGGGTTAATGAAAATCAAAATGTAATTTTTTCCATCCAGGTTCTCCAACCCTGGGAATATGATTGTAGTAATAACTCCTTCCTTATCTTGAACAATGTGGCTTGGCCTCTTATTATCTGCCACCCCCCTATCTCCACAAGCCATGTGGTTTGTCATTGGTCCTTCATAGTCTCCACAGGGCCTTTGCATATCCTGGTTTTTCTGCCTAGAATGTATGTCCCATCCCCTCTCACTTTGTTACCTCCTCTCCTACCCATCTCAATTCTGGTACCACTTTCCAGGGGAAGGAAGACCTTCTTGGTCTTCTCTATCAGGTCACTCTCTTCTGTTACAGCTCCTTTTGTAGGCTCACACTGCACCAAGTCAGTTACAGGCACAGCTTTTGTTGTTTTTGTGTGATTACTTGATCAAGGTCTGGCTCTCCAAACAGTTTAAGCTTTATTTATTTTTTTTTAAAGATTTATTTATTTATTTTAGAGAGGGACAGGGAGTATGGAAGCAGTGGGGGGGGGGCGGGGAGAGGACGAGGGAGAGAGAGAATCCCAGGCAGATTCCCCGCTGAGTGCAGAATCCCACTTGGGCCTCGATCCCACGACCCTGACATCATGACCTAAGCCAAAACCAAGAGTCAGACACCCTACTGAGCCACCCAGGTGCCCCTGGAGTTAAAGCTTTATAAATGTATTATTGGTTTGTTAGGGTTGTCATAACAAAGTATCACAGATTAGGTGGCTTAACCAACAGAAATTTATTTTCTCACAATTCTGGAGCCTAGAAATCCAAGATCAAGGTATCAGTAGGGTTCGTTTCTTCTGAGGCTTCATTCCTTGGCTTGTAGATGGCTATCTTCTGTCTGTGTCTCTGCATGGTCTTGCCTCTTCGTGTTCTAATTTTCTCTTCTCATAAGGAAGGACACTAGGCATATTGGAGTAGGTCTTACTATGATGACCTCATTTTAACTTAATTACTTCTTTGAAGACCCTAATTCCAAATACAGTCACATTCTGAGGTACAGGGGGTTAGGACTTAAGCATATGCATTTGCTGGGGTAGAGGTGGGAGCACAATTCAACCAATGACCTGAGAGAAAGAGAGAGTCTGATTTTGCTCCCCTCTCTCTCCCCATCACCTAACATGGCACCCAGCCCAGAGTAGACCATCAATAAATATCTATTAAGTAAATGAATGTGCATACAAGTATGAATGAAAGATACCATCCTTTGTTGCCCATCAACACATTTATTTATTATTTTTTATAAAGATTTTATTTATTTATTTGACAGAGAGAGCCACAGTGAGAGAGGGAACAGAAGCAGGGAGAGTGGGATAGGGAGAAACAGGCTTCTCGCTGATCAGGGAGCCCGATGCGGGGCTCTATCCCAGGACCCCGGGTTCATGACCTGAGCCAAGGGCAGCCCCATCAACACATTTAAAGCGTTCATTTGTATCACCTGTTCTGACATGGAGCTTTTTCTTTGAGTTCTCTTTGTTGGCATATCTGATCTAGGATCACATTAAAAAAAAATTCTTTGCCTATACTTGTCTACTTGATTCAGCTCAACTAATATTAGGGTCATGTGATTAACTCACAAATACAGAATTTTAAATTTCAACTCTGGAGTCATTAGCTACAACTTGAATTTTATTCTGCTCAGAAATGCAGCACGTTGACTTTGATGATTAAATCAAATACTCTTTGGTCGTATAAAGCGGAGTTTTAGCTTCTACTGCAAAGTAATTAAGTTGGAATTGGCTTAAGCACCTATTTTCTGGGGTAATTTCAGTTACTCACACCTTTTTCTTTTTCTTTTTTTTTTTTTTTTAAAGATTTTATTTATTTATTCGACAGACAGAGATCACAAGAAGGCAGAGGCAGGCAGAGAGAGAGGAGGAAGCAGGCTCCCTGAGGAACAGAGAGCCCGACATGGGGCTCGATCCCAGGACCCTGGGATCATGACCTGAGCCGAAGGCAGAGGCTTTAACCCACTGAGCCACCCAGGCTCCCTCACACCTTTTTCTTTTTGCTCACACGTGCACCAAGGGCCACCAATGGCCACAACGCTCCCCAAAACAAAATTAATAACTGTACTGCAGCGCCGACAGTATAATTTCTGGAAGTGTATTATCGTGTGATGTGCTGAGAGAGGGGGATTCACATTCTGTTAGGTCTTGAAAATCACAATTCTTACCTTTTGCCCATCCAGCAGCAAACTGGCAAGAGCAGGAATAGTGCTGGAGCTGACAGGTCCTTGAGTGCGGTGATTTCCTTGTGAAATGTTGCTGGCCATTCCTAAAACGAAATAAATAAAAGTTACAAGAATAAAGGAAAGTTAGGAGGTCAGAGAACACTGAGAAGCAGGTTTCTGAAATGCATAACTTCACAGCACCCTTCATTGCTAATAGACACCCTGACTTTACAAGTAGGGAAGATAATACGCAGACCTGCACACACGTTTGCCCCCCAACCTTTTTTTTTCTTAAGGGCCTGATGTCCTGAGAAAGACTCTTTGAGAATGGTCTCTCCAGACAGTCTAAAGTTAGCTCACACGTTTTGCTGCTTTGGTGAAGGGGGTATACTTATCAGAATTTCATCCCTTCCCATACAGGAATTCTTAGTATTGTATTGTGGGGTTTCATAGGCATCCTCACAAAGATCAGTTTTTAACATAGACTGTTATTGTGGTTGAAGCTTATAGATCTGGCTAAAAGTCTTGTTGTTTTGCTTTTTTTGTTTTTCTAAACTCAGCAATCAAAAGAAAATAAAACTTGGAGCATTTGTATTTTTTTTCTTGCAAGTGTCAGAAAGCCAACTGCTAACTGCCTTTGACCACAAAAGGAAAAAAAAGTGTGAAAGAGTCTGCTGCTCTGTCAGCTAGATTCTCTTTTTCTCACCAGTCGTTTGATTCTTGAGGAAGATCTTTGCCTGTGTGAGCAAATGGTCTCCAGTAGGTCTACTCACTTACCATTAGCAGTGGAAATTGAACTTCTCTTTGCCATTCTTCCAACAAAGTTCCAGATTTTAATCTCATTGACTTGGTTTGGGTCCTGGGACTCCCTTCCTCCCACCCCCTCTTAGTCCTGAGGTAGGCAAGGTTGAATAGCCTCCTTCACTTATACCAAGGGGTAGGGTCAACCCAATGGAAACCACATGAACCGACCCAAGGAAGAGACGTGGGATATGTATCCTAGAAGAAAATGGAAGTGCTCTGGCCCAAAGAAGCAGAAGTGTATGCCCGGCATATAAAAATAATGGCTGTGCCGTTCGTCTGCCTTTAGCTTGTTGGCTTATGAAAACCTCTTTGCCAGTGAAAAAGATTTCAGTTAATTGAGCTAGTTTGTGAAGCTGCAACTGATTACATTTGTTAAATAATTAGATGCTGATGTTGTAAATAGCACATAGTTGATTCTCAGTGAGTTTTTTCATTGTTGTAGAACTAGGAGATTGGGTTGGTTTCCTTGTGTGTGTGTTGGGGGGGTTGTCATTAACTGAAATAACAGAGCACAAGGGAAAAGCCAGGTTGAGGAGAAGACACTTGGTCTGGTTTTGAAAGTAAAGTGCTCATTTGAGCAGCTGGCTGGACAGTTTGGCTGTTGGGAACATGGAACCTGTGTCCCTTTGACAGTATCCTGGGACCATTCAATCTTGTTTTTCCTTCAGTTCAAACAAAAGCTTCTCTGATAAAAGCGTGGACATACCTCCCCAGTAGAGCCCTAGGTGTGGACTCCTTTATCAAGTAATAAGACTGTTCAAGAGAAGGGTTTATGGATTATTTGTTCTTCTCTTAAAGGCATTGGTGTCTGGATTTCTGAGGGAATATGTTTCCAGATGTTTACGTGTGTGAGTGGCAAATTGTACTTGTTGTCACATTTTAGTGACATAATATCACTTTGCCTCAACAAGGACAATTTGGGGCACAGAAATCAGACAAGGAAAATCACATTCGTTTCCTCTGTAGTCAGCTTCAATTCCCCTATTTTTTCTAGGGCTAGGGTTAATGTAGAAACACCCGACTACAAACAGAGCTGGCAGTGAGTAACTGATTTTGTACTCAGGGTTTCTCAACTCAGTGACTCCCTGTTTTATAATAAATATTTTTAGGGTTCCCTTTATTATCCTAAAATGAAGTTAATGGATGATACATCCTTTAATATATCCAATTCTTTAAGTCCTGTAGTGACCTAACTATAGAAAATAAAAATCAAAGGGAGGAATTTATAATAAATGGTGCTTTATTGCATGCAGTACATGTAATGTACGCATTGGTGCAAGTTCCCTAGGGCTGTGCTTTTCTTGGGAGTCTTGTTAAAATGCAGATTCTGATTGACAGCTCTGGGGAGAGACCTGAGATTCTGCATTTCTAACAAACTCCCCAGTGAGGCCAGTAGCACTGATCTTAGACCCCACTTTGACTAGCGGGGCTCCAAAGGGCATAAGAAGGTACTAGGTGCTTGTCCTTACACATAGAATCCCTGTGAATGCGTCAGCTCTGAAACCCATGGCTACAGATGGAGCAAATGGGCTCTTGAAATCTAGAAGCGTCATTGCTGTTGCTGGTGCAGTTTTCTGAAATGGGAAACGATCCTTCTAAAGCAAAGTAGCGTTTTTTTCTCATTCTGTACAATTTTGCATATGGTCTATATTAAAACTGTAAAAAAAAAAAATGCTTTGCATTTATGTGAACCAAAGGAAGGTTCTAGGCTCAGATGCTTGGCGTTCCATGTACTGACCACTGGGGTAGTCCTAAGTTACGTGTGCCTTAACACAGAACTTTGAGACACCTTGCCTGCCCTATCCCAGTTTTGCCTTTCAGATGGCTGCGACAGTTCCTTTTGTCTCTGTATTCAGAAAACACCCCCACCGATAGCTGAGACGTCCACTTGCAAGGAGGTACCATCTGTTGAGAACTTCTGAACCCAAAGACCAACAAATGGGAATAGGTCACAGGGAGGTTCTTGGGTGTGATGTGACTATAGTTTCTTTAGGGGCTCAAAGGAAATAGTCACATTGCAGATTGCAGAGCACGTGACAGCAGCATGGCACATTCTTTTTGGGGGTGTTTTCTCTGCTGTTCACTTTGTTACCCTAGTAATTGGGGAAAAAGTTGCTAGGGCCATATTTGCAGCTGACAGATTTGTTTTGTACTGTGTTGCAAGAGGGTGTTAAATGCAGGCCGGGGAAGAATCTGAAGCAAATGGAGAGAATTTTTGGGGGAAAAAAAAATATATAAGTGAGTCTAACTTCCTACTGTTAAAAAAAAAACACACACACAAAAATTCAGCTGAGTAAATTTCAAGATCGAATTGGCTTTATTCAGTGATTCGTGAAATCAGGCAGCATCCCGTCTAGCTCAGAGAAAGGAGTTCCCAAGAGCTACAGAAAGGGAAGTTTTTTAAAGACAGAGAGGAGGTGGGGAGGGGGGAGAAGAAGTTTATTAGCAAAGAGTGGATTGTTTCGGGCTTAGGTAACCTCCCTCTGGGGGATAGAGGTCATCCCATCAAGGATGACCTCACTGTGCTAATCAGGAAAGTCCAGGTTGGCTGGTTCAAGGTTCTGTTCCTGGGAGAGGTTGAGACTGCTGTTGTGTTAGGTATGAAGTCTGGGTTTGCTGACTCGAGGCTTTGCAAGCGTGACTCCATTGGGTCTCTTGCTTCTTTTAACACTAGGAACCAGAGGCTAAATTGTTTTTGCAGCTGTTGGATCTGTCCCAGTGGTCCTGTATTTCGAGTGTCAGTCCGGTTGGCCTTCTCCTGACACCAGAAAGTAAGAGAGCTGTTACGCAGGACCGTGTAATCCTCTGATGTTCTGCATTTGTGTCTCATGCTTCTACTGAAAGCCTTCTTTCTAAAACAGAAAAGATGGGACTGGCTGAGTGAAAATATGAATCTGTAGAATGTGTTTCATTCATTGCATCACAAGAGGCATTTCTGTTCAAGGGACTATCCTTTCTAAATTCAACATTCCCACCCAACCTGATTTCTTAACTTAAAATATTTTAACCCCACAGAGAAGCTGTATTCTTTGATATTGTGCTTGGTGAGAAATATATACGTTACAGATGATTTTTCCCCTTTTGATACCAAGTATTTTTAATACTACTGGGGCATAAAAACAATGTATTTGTTATAGACTACTTGAAAAATAAAATAAAAATTTGAGAAAAAATTAAAAGTAAATATGCATAAAACCAGCACCTGGAAATGACAGCCACTAACAAGTATTTCCTTCAATTCTTTTTTCTTTTTAAAGATTAAGACCTGAGTAGAAACCAAGGGTCAGCTGCCCAATCAGTTAGCCCCCTAATTGAGGGGGCTCAATCAAGCGCCCCCTAATCTTTTATTTAATGCAGAAATACACAAGCATATGCTTACATTTTAACAAAACTAGAATGGTTCCACTACTTTCATATGCTAGTGTTTTTACTTAATATTATAACGTATACATTGTAATGATGTTTCCTTTTTTAACACTTTTTTATTAATAGAAAATTTTTAGGTAACTGTATATTCACATGCAGTTTCACAGAATAGTATAGGGAGATCCCTGGTACACTTTGCCTGGCTTCCACTCATGGTAACATTTTGCAAAACTACAGCAAGTATTGCGTCCGCATTTTGACGTCGATACCGTCTACCCGTCCTACTCAGATTGCTCTGCTTTTGCTTGGACTCATTTGTGTGGACTCAGAACTCATTGCATTGACTTCTGTGGAGCTTTATCACCTGCCTAAGTCAGCATGTTCACCTCCACAGTCAAGATCTCGAACAGTTCCAGAATCACAAGGTATCACTGTGGCTGCCCCCCCTTTTATTTTTTTAAAGATTTTATTTATTCATTTGGCAGAGATCACAAGTAGGCAGAGAGGCAGGCAGAGACAGAGAGAGGGGGAAGCAGGCACCCCACTGAGCAGAGAGCCCGATGTGGGGCTCCATCCCAGGACTGTAGGATCATGACTTGAGCCAAAGGCAGAGGCTTTAACCCACTGAGCCACCCAGGCGCCCTGTGGCTGCCCTTTTATGGCCACACCCACCTCCCACTTGCCTCGCTGGCAGTCTGTTCTCCATTTCTAAAATTTTGTCATTTCAAACTTTTATGCTAATGGAGTAATAAGACCTGTTAACCTTTTGGGGTTGGGATTGACTCTGGAGATTTATCCAAGTTGTTGTCAGTATCAGAGGTCTGTCCTTTTTTCATTGCTGAATTGGGAATGTCATATCACACACACACATACACACACACACACACCAGTGTTCTTAATCACTCACCTGTTGACGGGCATCTTGCCTGAATTCAGTTTTTGGCTATTACAGATAAAGCTGCTATGAATATTTGCAAATGGGTTTTTAGTGGTCCCCCCCCCCCCGCTTTCTGAATAAAGATTTTCCCTTTTGGGTGGGGTGTAAATTCACAAGAGTTTAATTGCTGGTCAATGTTTAGTTTTCTAAGAAACTGACAAACTGTTTTCCAGAGTGGCTGTACCATTTTCTATTCTCATCAGCAATTTGTGAGTATAATCCAGTTTTGTCATATCCTCGCCAGCATATGGTATTGTCACTATTTTCATTTTCTCTGTTCTGATATGTGTGAAGTGATCTCACTGCCATTTAAATTTGCTTTTTCTGAATGCAGTAATATCGATACTTAATAATACCTGCATACATAGTAACAACATGGAACATCTTCTTGGATGTTTGCCATCTGTACATCCTCTTCAGTCAGATGTCTGTTCAGGTTTTTTGCCCATTTCTTTTAAGATTTATTTATTTATTTTTTTAAGATTTTATTTATTTATTTGACAGAGATCACAAGTAGGCAGAGAGGCAGGTGGGGGGGGGGAGCAGGCTCCCTGCCAAGCAGAGAGCCAGATGTGGGGCTTGATCCCAGGACCTTGAGATCATGACCTGAGCCGAAGGCAGAGGCTTAATCCACTGAGCCACCCAGGTGCCCCTTTTGCGCCCAGTTTTCTAATTGCATTTTTTAAAATCTTGAGGTTTGAAAATTCTTTATATGTTCTGGGTAGTAGTCCTTTGTCACACACATGATTAGCAAATCTTTTCTTCCAGGCTGTACGTTTTCTTTCTCATTCTCTCCACATGGGCTTTCTTTGAGCAGAAGTTTTTAATTTTGACAAGGTTCAAAGGATCAAATTTTTCTTCTGTATTTCATGCTGTTGATGTCAGGCATGATAACTATAATAACACTAGCCCTAGCTAGCTCCCAGAGATTCTTTCTTGTTTTTTTTTTTTTAATTTTTTCTTTAAAGTTTTATAGTTTTACATTTTACATTTAACTTCATGGTCCATTTTGAATAAGTTATTGTAAGAGGTATGATGTTTAGGTGAATATTCATTTTTTTCTTCTCTTGCCTATGGATGCTCACTGTTCCAGTCCCATTTATGGAGAAGCCTGCCCTTCCTCTGTTGGATGCTTTTGCACCTTTGTCAAAAATCAGGTGTGTTTATGAGGTCTGTTTCTGCATTCTGTATTTTGTTCCATTGATTTTTTTTTATCTGTCTCTCTGCCCCTGCCACACTGTCTTGATTATTGGAGGTATGTAATGAACTCTAATACCGGGTAGAGTGATCCCTCCCTTTCTGTTCTTCTTTGTCGGGATTGGTTTTGCTAGGCGAGGGCCAGACTGCTTCCTATGGCTGGGTCTTCTTTTCTGGTTTTGCACGCCTGTCCATGATACTTATTTTCAACCCTGGACTCATTTTTCAAGTATCTCTCTAAGAGAATATTTTGTGCTACTGTTAAAAAACAAAATTGGAAGATTTTGTTAAAAAAACAAAATTGTGAAGATCTAATTGGCTTTATTAAAGGATTCATGGATTGGGCAGCATCCCATCTCGCAAGTAGAGGGGAGCTCTGAGAAGGTGTACAAAATGGAAGGTTTTTATAGGAAAGAGAGTGGGGCAAGAAAGTTTTTAGCAAAAGAAAAGGATTGTCCACCCCCCAACTCCCCACTTCCCATCCTCCACCCCATGGCTTTCCCTTAGGGGAAAGAGCAAGAGGTCTTATCATAGAGATGACTTCATCTTCTTTTGGGATGGAGAAGGCATTGGGGCAGAGTCATTGGATCTGAAAATTCCTGACTGAGCTATTAAGACTCCATTTTGGGGGGGAAGTTGAAACTGTGGTTAGATTAAGCATCAAGTCCCCATTTGTGGACTCAGCCTAGGGGACCCCATTCTGATGGGGCTTATGATTTTCTTTTTCACAATTGCTAAGGGAACATTTTCCCTTTCCCAAGGGATTTTATCTTTTTTTTTCCCCCCTATAAATTCCCTAAAAATTAAAATTGTGGATGTGAATGATTGTATTTATGCCCACCTAACCCTGCCAAACTCTTAACACCTTGCCATGGATTTGTTCTCATGTACTCATGTGAACATCTAATTTTTAAATTCTTTTCATTTCGTTCAGGTTTATCTACATGATGGTGAACGGGGTAAGGGATGGAATTACTCACTGGCCATCTACCGGTGTTCTGTTCAAAAGCAAGATGGCTTTGCATTGGCGTTTCCATGAACTGTAGCATAAATATAAGTTCAGAGGGTCTGCCAGTGTTTATTTAAACAGAAAGTTTTTTGAAGTTATCTTCTTTGGAAAATGTGTCCAAACAATGTGACAGCAAAATGATAGTGTAAATTGTAATGTCTGTCCCAGTTGGGTATATAAACATATGAAGAGTCTTTTTCTTAAAAATGTTTGGGTTGTTCATTTACAGTGAAAACTCTATAACTCACATTCAAAAATAAGGGCTGGGTAAAGTAATGATTTTTATCTTTCAAAGTCCTATAGGTCCTTGGTTACTTTTCAGGGATTCTGTGGGAATAGTGTGTTTGGGACAGCTGTTTCTAGATTGTGGGCTATGAGTAAGACCAAAGGCTTTGGAAAAGAGAAGGAATAAATTCAGAGTCAGTGATTTAGAATTATTCTTGTGTCATAAATAATGCAACGGATGTTCTTAAGTGTATCTAATCATATTTTAACCTATAAATTAGGAGTGCCTTAATTGTGTTCTCAAAGTTCCTGGGACACTTATGCAGAATGATGAGTCAAAGTATAAGAACATAGATGCTTTTGTCTCCAAGCCCCACCACTGATTTTGATTAAGCACAGCTGGACCTACAGACTTGTCGAGAACTCCTTTTCCGAGCCCTGTCAGTGAGCCAAAATTGCTTAGAAACCAGTGTAGGCCAAAACCAATCCTTTTTCCTTCCCAAAGTTCAAACTTGACTATCCCGTCTTTCCACTCTATTATGAGAAAACTCATACCATAATTTCCTGGTTTGCTTGGGACAACTCTAGTATATATCCCTGGTTGTCTCAGTATAATTATTAAAATACTCTCTTGGACCCTCAAGTTTCCCTGTTTGGATGATAAATTATATGGTAACTGTAGTCTTAGCACACTCAGAGACAAATCCAAAAGGAAGGAATGAGTGACAGCACAAGGCTTTGCCTTAATGGTCGATGGAGAGCTACCCTAGGCTGCTGTCCACTGGTCTGTCTTGGCCAAAGGAAGTTTGGAGTATCCAATGGAGATGTTCCAGTGTTATCCTATCTAATTTCACGAGAGAAGAGAAGTGTACAAAGAAAAACGTTGAGGTGTAAGGCTTTTTTTTAAAGGATGCCATTCTAGCTTTCTAACCCATATTTAGAGGTGAGAAAGCTTTGGGACTAGGATGGGAACTAGGCTTTGTCTGCCTTCCTACCACTTCATCAGGAGAAGAAAGAAGGCCAGAATGTCTCTATTGTCTGGGCCTGCCCTTGTCCTGTAACAGCCGTAACCCTGCTGCGTCCCAAGAACCTGTCACAACTAGGGAGATAGGAAAGATCCCACAGCCTTGTGGACAAAGACAAGCAGAATAAAATACCACCTGGTTTGGAGACCACTAACATGCCCTTTACTCTCTCCAACCATTAAGGTACTCTTCTTTCTGGAGGGTAGAGGGAAGGTGGGAGCAATGGAGGGTTTTCCTACACACCTATCTCCTATTCTTGATCAATAGTCCTGGTGCCTGGTCATTCTTCTGCCTCTACAGAATGTGTGCCATGATGATACAGTCCCATGGCAAAAGATTAGGGTAGCATCACCACTTTAAGCTATAAAATTTTAGCAGTAGTTTTTAATCACATAAGTAATGATACCAGCAATTTCTATATCTCCAAATATTTCATTTTAGAAGGCAATTAAATTGAGATCTTAAAATATTTCATTAGCGTGTGTTTGTTACTATGCACTCCAGCATAAATAAGGACTCTGTGGAACGTCTGACATTTTAGTCATAAATTGGCGCATTTCTCATGTAACTCAAGAAGACCTGTTAGAAGGTGGATCTGAGCATACCTTTTGAATAAAAATGCCCCAATTCATTCCACTTTATAGGAAAAATAGAAAATAATTTTTGAACCCTTGACTATTAAGTTTCCTGTGACATTTTTCCTTCTCTTATGGACAGTCAGTGGGGTTTGAGAACTGCTGACCAAAAATAGAGACATTACTCAGCTGTGGCCTTGAGTCACCTATACGGGTAGGTAATGTGCAGCCATATGCAGGAAGCTCTCTCTGTCTCGTCCTGTGGTTTGGAATTGTCCTCTTTTCTTTTCTTTTCTTTTTCTTTTTGTGTATGTATGTATGTACGTATTTTAGAGCAAGAGTGAGAGACAGTGAGCAGGGGGAGGGGCAGAGAGAGAGAGAGAGGGAGAGAATCTCAACCTGATTTTGCACTTGGCCGGGTGTGGGACTTGATCCCACGACCCTGACATTAGGACCTGAGCTGAAATCAAGAGTCAGACGCTTCACTGACTGAGCCAGCCAGGTGCCCTGTTTTCTTTTCCTTTTAATGAGTTATCTGATTCATTGGGGGGAGCCTTTCATGACGCTGTGGGAGTACTCGTAAAGAAATAATAAGATTTATCAATGAATCTCCAGGGAAACCTGGATAAGAACTGTAGTTCTTATCACCGTGGGTGCCTGTGCAGGGACGGTCCTGCGATGAAGTCATCCCTGTAAGTTAGACTGTAAGACCTGGCTCGATCTGTGTAATTTACGTGTCAAACTCCATGCAAGTGTAAAATAATAGAGACAGTTGAGAATACCACATTCATGTTTTTGAGCTAAAGGATGTTGGCAGGTAAATGGAAACCTTTCAGTGCTAAAATGCCACCGTCTAGGGAAAAAACCATTTTGTTTGTCCACAGATCTGCTTAGCTGATGAGAAATTAAACAACATGATTGAGGAGGAAATCCTGAGCAAGTGAAACACGGACATAAGGCCGTTATTCACTGTGGAAGATTGGAGGGCTCGTAATTATTCCTTTGGGTGTCAATGAGGATAGAAAATAACTATCTTAGAAGTAAAAGGGACAAGTTGAAGAGATGTTCTCAAAATTCACAGGGTAAGTATGTGTGGAATTTTGCAGCTTTTCAAAAGCCTTTTGAGTTTCTGGGTGGGAAAGAGATACGAGACCAATTGACAGTTTTCTTGCTCAGTGTTAGCACAAGAGGCTAATGAAAATCTAGAAAGCAAAGAAGCGCTGATGAGTGAAAGAGGGAAGAAAACTGAGCTGGTCCTGAGCTTCCTCCATCAGCAAGGCAAGCCGTGGGTCAGCGACAGTATTTCCAAATATGCCTGTTGCTTCCCAGAGTGTTTATGAAGGCCGAGATCATAGAGTGGACATGAGGACATGTGGATCATCCCCTCTCTTTATAGGACCAAGGGACTTCTGTGTGTTTCCCTTAACCCAACTATGTTGTTACTCGATCTTGTGTAACACTTACTTTTATTTTGTTTTATTATTTTTTTAAAATATTTTATTTATTTATTTGACAGAGATCACAAGGAGGCAGACAGGCAGAGAGGCAGGCAGAGAGAGAGGGAGGAAGCAGGCTCCCTGCTGAGCAGAGAGCCCGATGCGGGGCTTGATTCCAGGACCCTGAGATCATGACCTGAGCTGAAGCAGAGGTTTTAACCCACTGAGCCACCCAGGCACCCTTTCTTTTATTTTTTTAAAGATTTAATTTATTTATCAGAGAGAGCACAAGCAGGGGGAGTGGCAGGCAGAGAGAGAGGCAGGCTCCTCTCCAAGCTCGGAGTCCATTGTGGGAATCAATCCCAGGACCCTGGGATCATGGCCTGAGCCAAAGGCAGGTGCTTAACCCACAGAGCCACCCAGGCATCTCAACACTCACTTTTATTTGGTTAGCAAAGAAGACTTTGATTTAATTTCTTGGTTCACACAGTGGCTACTTAAAACACAAAAATCCTCTCACTTTGCCGTATGAGTAGCTAATGTTTTTAATGGGAAGGAAGCACACACAGCCTACCAACGATTAGTTGAGTTTTGAGTGTCCATAATATATACGACGTGTTCTCTGATGTTTTGTTCTGTAGTTCGTGTCTTCGCAGATTTGAATTAGGGCAGAGTTGGGTCGTTTGGCATTTGAAGGGTTGTACCTTTTGTCGTGGGTACAAAGAGTGAGAGATCTAAAAGAATAAGGGCAAAAGGAGAAGTGACCCCCACACTTTGACACTAACTGCAGAGAGCTGGCGGGTGTAGAAAGGGAAGAGGCATAGGAATAAAATTTAAAAAAGAAAGGGGGGGGAGCGGTAACACTGGCAATTCTCTCTACTGAGTGATAAATTTGGGTCTCATTTTGACTTTATTTATTTATTTATTTATTTATTTATTTATATAAGCTTAATACCCAGCAAGGGGCTTGAACTCATGACGCTGAAATCGAGTCACATGCTCTACTGACTGAGCGAGCCAGGTGCCCCCCCCACCCCACTTTGAATTTTTTTTTTAAGATTATTTATTTGAGAGAGAGAGAGAAAGAGCCAGCAGGGGGACAGGCAGAGGGAGAGGGAGAGAGAGAATCTGAAGCAGACTCCCCGCTGAGCATAAAGCCCCACTCAGGGCTCGATCCCACAACCCTGAGATCGTGACCTGAGCCGAAAACAAGAATTGTCTGCTTAACTGACTCAGCCAACCAAGTACCCCAACCCCATTTTGCATTTTTTTTTTTTAAAGATTTTATTTATTTATTTGACAGACAGAGATCACAAGTAGGCAAAGAGGCAGGCAGAGAGAGAGGAAGGGAAGCACGCTCCCCGCTGAGCAGACAGCCCGATGCGGGGCTCGATCCCAGAACCCTGGGATCATGACCTGGGCCGAAGGCAGAGGCTTTAACCCACTGAGCCACCCAGGCGCCCCCCCCCCCATTTTGCATTTTTTAAACTGCCTTCCTTTTTCCTCGTCCTGACACGGTTTCTTCTCCATTATCTTAAGCAACGTTCTGGATCTCACATTTTTCTTTCACTGTTCCTGTAACAGACAGAAACATACCCTTTTGTTGAGGATGCCCAAACCTTGCTGGTCTGTCAGCAGACTGGATCAGGTCTTCATTGATATGGCTGGGCCCCTGCCCCCAACCCAGCTGTCCCCCACAGGGTGCCTCAGTGACTGCAGAAACTTCTGTCTTCCTGCGTCTGCCTTGCTGTTGGCCCTGGCCCCACTTTCTGGCTCTCCTTTTCAAAGCTTGTTGGATCTTACTGGCAAATAGTAAATATCAAAAGCTTTTAAAAAGGAAGGCAAAACAAAATAGTACAATTTTAAAAAGTCTTTCAAGTTCTCTCTCCTCACCCTGTTTGTCTGAGGCTCAACTCCAAACATGTTGTTCATGCTTCAATAATAATAGTAAAAAATGAGCGCATTCTCCTAATTAATCTTGAAGTAATATGCATTGTTTATCCCCTTGTTACCATGTTCTCCCTCCCAACCATGATATTTTACATTTCTAAAGGACCCTCCACAGCTTATAATAAAATACTAAGTGCATGGGAGACCCTGAATTAATACTTGTTTTTATTAAATTAAATACATCTGGTAGAACCCCTTTGAGTAGCTCATTAGTAATGAAGTCTAGTAAGTTCCCGTGTGAAGAGCACATTGGGATATGTCACTCTGTATTATCAGACGCAATATTGTCCCTCCAGAAAAATGCTGTTGGTTTCGTGTGATCCATTGACAAATTCAAAAGATGGTGTGGCCATCTGTTTTCTATAGCTCCTGAGGAAAGTAGAAAAGGATTGGCCCTGAGCTGAGAATGAGGAGAAGGGCATAGATAAAAGGCCTGTTCCCCAGTGAGATTGTGTAACAATCGACTAGATTATTCAGAAACTCCGCCATCTTGTTCTCTAGAGCCTTCATAAAAAGGAACGTTGTCTTTGATGGAGGTGGTGGACATCCTTCCCTAGATGACCTGTCTGGGCTGGTTCTCATTCTGTGTTTCTAATTCAGGGGTGTTTTTTTTTTTCCCTCTTAGCTTCCAGAGTTTGTATGTATGTATGTATGTATACACACACACACACACACACACACACACACACACATTTATTTATTTATATATTTATTTAATTACAAATTACAAATTAAATACGAAAGAAATATGTTCATTTAAAAAATCTTAGATTTCAGAAATTTCTAGAGTAAAAACAAGCCTCTGCTCCAATTTCTCTCCCCAGAGCTAACCACGTATAATTGTTCACTGTATGCCTTTCCATGCTTCTTACTTTAAATATAGACATATATACGTGTACATGGTTGTGGCTTTTTTAAAAATGTGACTGTAGTTTCCATCCATTTCCTTTAGGGTCCATTTTCCTCTCATTATTGCGAGTGTGTAAGTCTTGTCCTTTCTAACGGTTATGTAGAATTTCTTTGCATAGATCTGTCATCATTGTGTACTCCTCTGTTTCCAAAATTCGCTATTAAATATAATACTATAAATGTCATCATGCTATACTAAAAGTATGCCAGAATATGTGTTTTTCAGACCCCAGTGGGTCTTTTCATTATATTTTCCTTCAGTTTTCTGGTTTAAGTACTACTTGCCTCATGGTGGGTTTGAGTTTTGTTTTTAATATGCTGTTGAATTCACAGTGTTACAGTGTTATATGCCTCCTCTTGTCCCTCTGCATAGTTTTACACACTCCATGATACCTGACTTTTAAAAATAGGAGTATGATTGGTACATAATAGCCTATGATTCCTTTCAGGTGTACAAGATGTAACTTTTATATGTGTGCTCTAATGTGCTATTACTAAACTTTCAAGTAGTATTTTTCTGGCAGTTTAGCCCATTTTTAAATTGCCATTTGTGCTTTGGCAGAAATTACTTTGAAACTGATGAATTCAGTTTTCTGAACTGGTTTATTCTTACCAAGCATCTTCCATTATCCTTGAAGTTTGGAGACCATGGGGGTTCCATTTTTCAGGCCAGTATGTTGCTGTTTTAAATTATACTGCAACCCCCAAACATATAGAGTTTTTCATCTATCCTTCGATTGCACATGTCCCCAAATATCGTAATGGTATTTTTATTTGGCCTCATGACTCTCAATGCCCACACGATGGGATTGAGACTGACGGTATATTTGAAGTTTCGTGAGGGAGATCAGAGAGCATCGGTCAGAAAGTTTCGGCCCCTCTTGTTTCTGATGCTTTTTTCTTATGAGATAGAGCAGAGCCTAGACTGCTTGAATACTTGGGTAGTGCAGCCTTAGAATATCAATGGAGCTCTCCCCCTCCTCCTTAGTGGCACCAGGAGCAAAAGCAAATTGGGAATGCACTTTGCAGTGTCTGCAGGAAGTTTGAAGTTTATTTATTAACACTAAATGCATCTGTCAGGCTGCAGTGATGAAATTAATCCTCATTTTTAATATTTGATTTGCAACTGATTAGTCGCTCGAAGCTTTTGTGGTAGTACAAATTTAGACTACTGATCTGACTGGGAAGCATACCAGATTCTGAATCATACAGCAGGGTGCGTGGTGGGCAGCCTTCAGACTGGAGGACACCTGGCATGGGGCCGGAGTGGGGATACGGAACAGGTGAAAGGCTCATTGGAATGCTCTTTTTTGTTTTCTGGGTTTGGGCGGGGGGGCAGGGGTTGCTTTAGGGGAAAGGTCCTGTGGAAGCTTGTCTGGAAAAAGCTGCTTTAGAACCTGGGGAGGCTGAATTGTGTCTGTGAAAGAGAGAAAGAAGGGATTAGGGGCGCCTGGGTGGCTCAGTGGGTTAAGCCTCTGCCTTCAGCTCAGGTCATGATCTCAGGGTCCTGGGATCAAGTCCCGCATCTGGCTCTTTGCTCAGTGGGGAGCCTGCTTCCCCCCTTCTCTCTCTGCCTGCCTCTCTGCCTACTTGTGATCTCTGTTTATCAAATAAATAAATAAAATCTTAAAAAAAAAAAGAAAAGAAAAAATTAAAAAAAAAAAAAAAGAAGAAAGAAGGGATTAGTCTGGATGCTCAAGTCTCTTACCCTTTGCCCCTTGTCCCGAGACTAGAGTTCCCGTGTGTAGGGTTTCATTGGCACCTTTTGGACCTGGGAGTGTCTGTGATCATAGGGAAGATGCACTTGTTCTTGAAAATACATTGGAAGGCTTGTGCTCTTCAGTGTTTGCGAGCATGTTAATGGAAGGCCTCATGCTGATCATGCCGTGATTGACTTCTCTGCCCTGGTGCATTACCTTCTTGGACTTGTCAGAGTGTGAAAACTCCACAGGCCACCAAGTGGGGAAATCTAAGCTCCTTAACATCTTTTTTCTTTATACACACACACACACACACACACACACACACACACACACACAAACACACACATGCACGCAGTTGGAAGAGTTTCTTTTTTTGACCTGTTTTAGGTATACAGCAAAATTAAGAGGAAGATACAGAGTTCCTGTGTCCTCCCTGTCCCCTCGTGTGCAAAGCCTCCCCCCCTTTGCAACATCCCCCCCTTACCCAGAGTGGGTCACTTGTTACAACTGATGAACCTACATTGACACTGTCGTTACGACCCAGATGCCGTAGTTTACGTGAGGGCTCACTCTTGGCGTTATAGACACATTCTTTGGGTCTGGACTCATGTGTAACGTCATGCATGCAGTGGTAGTTAGCATGTAGTAGTTAGCAGTGGTAGTTAGAATGTTTTCACTGCCCTAACCATCCTGTGTTCTCTGGCTCTGCAGTCTTCCCCTCTTCCCTGATCCCTGCCAACCGCCAATCCTTTTACTGTCTTCATCGTTTTGCCTTTTCCAGAATGTCATATAGGTGGAATCATACAGGATGTTTCTTTTCAGATTGATTTCTTTTACTTAGTCCTGAGCATTTAAGGTTCCTTAGTGGTTTTTCATGGCTTGATAGCTCATTCCTTTCTACACTGAATAATATTCCATTGTCTGGATGTGCCGCAGGTTCTTTATGCATTTACCTGCTGAGGGACATCGTGGTTGCTTCTGTGATATGCTGGTTATGAATAAAGCTGCCATAAATGTCTGTGTGCAGAGTTTTGGGTGGGCATAATTCTTCAGCTCCTTTAGGCAAATACCAAGGAATTTGATTGCTGCAAACTATAGTAACAGTGTGTTTAGGTTTGCAAGAGACCTCCAAGCTGTCTTCCCAGGTGGCCATACAGCTTTTCCTTCCTATCAGCAACGAGTAAGAGTTCCTGTGGCTCCACATCCTTACCAGTGGTTGATTTTGTCTGCATTCTAGATCGTGACCATTCAAACAGGTGTAGAGTGGTGTCTCCTTGTTTTAATTTGCATTTCCATGACAGCAGATGCCCTGGAGCACCTTTTCTTATGCTTATTTACCACCTGCATATCTGTTTTGCTATTGTGTTGTTAAGGTCCTGGGCCCATTTTTAGTTGGGTTGTTTTCTTATTGTTGAGTTTTTAAGAGTTCTTTCTTTGAGACCTCTTTTGATGTGGTCGCAGCTTGAGGCTTTAGCATCCACTTTTGCCCCACCCTTGAGCTCTTAGTCTATCTTTTAAAAAAATCTTTTAAGATTTTATTTATTTATTTATTTATTTTTTTATTTTGTTTATTTATTTGACAGAGAGAGAGAGAGATCGTAAGTAGACAGAGAGAGAGGGGGGGAAGCAGGCTTCCTGCTGAGCTGAGAGACCCATGCGGGGCTCGAGTCCAGGATCCTGAGATCATGACCTGAGCTGAAGGCAGAGGCTTTAACCCACTGAGCCACCCAAGTGCCCCGTAAGATTTTATTTTTTTAAGTAATGTCTGTACCCCACATGAGGCTCGAACTCATGACCCTGAGACCAAAAGTTGCACGCTGTTCTGACTGAGCCAGCCAGATGCCCCTCTAAGTCGGTCCTTATTAAGTTACAGTGTATGCTTAAATATTACCCCACATGTAAGGCATCTCCCCATTTTGCTAATGAGGAGAATGGGGGGGGGTGGAGCTTTTACGTTGCCAGCTTGAATATAACAGCTTTTAGGAATATATAGGAAACAGGGAATGCCTATTTACAATATTTCATTAGCCTCATTTTCTATTACATAAAATAGTAGAATTATTACATTTTTCTGCACACCATTTTGTAACAGTGTGCACCTGCGGCTTGCTAGTAGCGAGAGGAGTTGAGCTTGCCTCTTGCGTGTGTGATGGCCATTGTTGCAGAGGCTGCCTGAGCTAGAAGCACCCTAAGAGGCCTCGTGCAAGTACACAGAAGGATAATGAGGCTTAGTGTAGGCACAGAGCCACTGCAGCAGAGCAGAGGTTGATTTCATGATTGTTTTTCTCAGAATGGGGCAAGCGCATTTCTGGAGGTTGTAAGTATCTGGGGCTTCCCTGAAACCAGGGGCTAGATGTGGTACTCTCAAGTGAATCATCAATGTAACCCAAATATTTGATGGTAAAACATGAGCAGTCAAACAGTAAATACTTTTAAATATTTTTACAGAGTACCAGACATGGATTACTCTAATGCACAGTGCAAAATTAATTCGAAATTTCGAGATAAAATATGAGGCATCAGGAAATTTGAGGCAATTATTTTAAACTTTACTTCCAGATCACTTCAGAGAATTCATTCATTGTCTGGCCATAGAAGGGGTAAAAACATGAGGAGAAATATTTCAGAATTTCTGCAGTATACCTTAAGAATAGTATAAAGAGGGCACCTGGCTGACTCAGTTGGTTAAGCATCTGCCTTCGGCTCAGGTTGTGGTACGGGATCCTGGGATCCAGTGTTGCATTGGGCTCCCTGCTCTGCGGGGAGCCTGCTTCTCCCTCTGCTTCTCTCTCTCTCTAGCTCTCATGAATAAATGAATAAAATCTTTAAAAAATAGTATAAAGATGTTCTTCCACTTGTAAAACTTCAATTAGGGAACTTTGTGGGGTTTTCAGTTTTTTTTTTTTTTTTTTTACTTTAAATTTTAGTTAACACAGTGCAATATTGATTTCTGGAGTGGAATTCAGTGATTTGTCACTTACATACAACACCCATGACTCATCACAACAAGTGCCGTCTTTAGTACCCATCACCCCCCCACCCATCCCCCACCCACCTCCCTCCATCAACCTTCAGTTTGTTCTCTATCCTTAAGAGTCTCTTATGGCTTGTTTCCCTCTCTCTTTTTTTTTCTTTTCCCCCTTCCCATATGCTCATCTGTTTTGTTTCTTAAATTTAACATATGAGTGGAATCATGGTATTTGTCTTTCTCAGACTGACTTATTTAGCTTAGCATAATACCCTCTAGTTCCATCTATGTTGTTGCAAATAGGAAGATTTCATTTTTTGGATGGCTGACTGATATTCCGTTGTGTATACATGCCCCATCTTTATTCATTCTTCAGTCAGTGGACATTTGGGCTCAATCCATAGTTTGGCTATTGTTGATAATGCTGCTATAACTGTTAGGGGAGCGTGCACCCCTTCAAATCTGTATTTTTATATCCTTTGGATTAAACACCTAGTAGGGCAATTGCTAGATCATAGAATAGTTCTATTTTTAACTTTTTGAGGAGCCTCCAAACTGTCTCCCAAGTGGCTGCCCCAGCTTGTGCTCCCACCAACAGAGCAGGAGGCTTCCCCTTTCTCCACATCCTTGCCAACAACGCCTGTTGTTTTTTTGTGTGTGTGTTGTTAGCTTTCACCGTTCTGACAAGTGTGAGGTGATATCTCATCGTGGTTTTGATTTGTATTTCCCTGATGGATGAAAGACCTAAATGTGAGACAGGAAACCATCAAAATCCTAGAGGAGAACAAAGGCAGAAACCTCTTTGACTTCAGCTGTAGCAACTTCTTACTAGACACGTCTCTAAAGGCAAGAGAAACAATAGCAGAAATGAACTATTGGGACTTCGTCAAGATAAAATGCTTCTGCACAGCAAAGGAAGCAGTCAACAAGACTCTTACAGAATGGGAGAAGTTATCTGTAAATGACTATCTGATAAAGTAGTAGTGTCCAAAATCTGTAAAGAGCTTACCAAACTCAACAGCCCAAACCAAATAACCCAGTTAAGAAATGGGCAGAAGACATGAATCGACACTTTTCCAAAGAAAACATCCAGATGGCTAACAGCCACATGAAAAGGTAGACGCTCAATTAAGGAACTTTGATCCAGTGTAAACAAAGAAGCCTGCAAGCCTAAGTACACGTGCAATTCCGCCTGCGACCAGCAGATGGCGGTAGGCGTCATTTAGGTGACGCCCTGTTGGGTTTGGGAACAAGGGTTCTGTAGCGCTGCTCTTCTCAGAACTGATCTAACACATCAAATGAAAAGCTGCAAGAGAAGAAAGCTATTTTTCATTCTTGATTGTGGCCTAGTGGCATCTCACTTAAGATCAACAGATTCCCTTCTTCTATAATTCCATATTCACCCAGAAAGGTGAAATAATTTCTTTAACACTTTAATGTTGAGTAGCTCTACCCATCCTAGAGTCTACTGGTAGTGCATATTTAAAGGAATGGATTTGAAATTAAAGCTGTAGATCTGTTTCCTGTACAGCCAGTTTTCACTACATTCATTTAGTGTTATCAGATCATCTCCTAATTAATTGATAAGATGCAATTTCTGGGCAGAAGGCTATATCATAGTCTCCAAATCCAAGAAAATTTTCCCTTTCCTCTCTGTCCCAACCATACCCTTCTATTCAACATTCTTGCAGGGATTTTTGTTTGTCCCTTTCCTTCTTGAAAAATAGTTATTCTCATTTTTGCTTTAACAACTCCAGACACTTTCCAATGTAACCATTTTCATTTCATTTTTACAAACAGGCGTACAAAGTAGAAGTGACCTGAGCTGATGTAACCTGCAGATTATTCACAAATCGGTAAAAGTAAAGGAAAATGTCTTCTTTGAAGTTATTGGTTTGCGCCATCAGCAATTTTCTCACTTTGTGTTTAACTAGTATATACAGATAATTGCAATGATGGCTTGATTCTCTAAAGTACTTACTTGTCATGGAATGAATTCTGTCCTGTTGGGAATTGGATCTGGGATTTTCATTCTAAGGCCTTCACATCAAGGGTGTAGAAAATTCCCACTTTTTTCTTTTGTATTTTGTTATACAAATAACATGAATGCAGTTCATGAATCGGAAAGCAGGAACATATTTCCTGGTGTCACTTCAAGCCATAGATTTCTAGTGAGTACATGTTATGGTGATCCTGGTTTGGGGGACTTTTTTTCCCTCATGGATGCAAGCAAACATTTTCCATAATGGGGAGATGTATTTCTCATTTGGGATTAAATTTTTACCCTCTGACGTGAAGTAGAAATCAGCCTTTTTCTAGCAATGATTCTGTGCTGGTTTTGTGTCCACATTGACTAGATTATATTTGTGTTAAGGAATCTATCCTTGGCCTTAGTGTTTCATAGTTATAAAAAGACTGGAGTTGTACACACTTTTCCTTTGGGGATTTGACCCACTGTGTGCAGTGTGGGATGCAAGCCTGTCAAGGAACAAAGTAATGGGTGTCAGGTGATTTCACAGAATGGATTATTAGCTCTGGGGAGGTCTTACATATAGTCTAGCCTTGTCCATTCAATTTATAGATAAGTGATTTGAGGCACAGAAATGGCAGGCAATTTCCTAAGATGATGTGACTAATTGGGTCAGATGTCTCCCCTAATAGATTTTCCAGGACTGTTATGCTGGGCCCCCACAAATTCAGATTTTCTGAATCAGTGATAGAGCCTGGCATCTTCATTTCTAATCTTATTTTTAAATGTATCCCCTAGGCATTTCTAATACATAGCTGGATTTTGGAATTCCTCCACTCTTTTTCTCTTAATTTTTATAGAGGTAGTTCTCAACCAGGGATGATTTTGGTCTAGAGGGGACATTTGGCAAATTCACTCACATGAGTTTGTTTCTTATTGGAGACACTTAATTGTTACAAATGGGAATTGCTGGGGCGCCTGGGTGCCTCCGTCTGTTAAGCATCTGATTCTTGGTTTTGGCTCAGGTTGTGATCTCAGGGTCCTGGGAGGGAGCCCTGCATCAGGCTGCTGGCTCAGCACAGTCTGCTTGAGATTCTCTCTCTCTCCCTCTGCCCCCGCCCCCATAGCACACCCCCCCTTCTTGCTCTCAAATAAATAGATCTTTAAAAAAAAAAAAAAGAAAGAAAGAAAAGAAAAAGGAATTGCTCCTGATATCTAGTTGGGAGAGCCCAGAGATGTTGTTAAATATATGTAATGCACAGCACTGCAGAGCAAGGAATCACCTAGCTCCAAATGCCAGGAGTGCAGGGATGGAGAAGCACATGATTGACAGCTCTAGAGTTTTTCAGACTCCACATCCCATTTCAGTTCTCTCCAGCTCTGTGACCCCAGGCAGGTTATGTCATCTCTTAAAGCTTAATCTTCCCATCTGTAAAATGGGGACATTAACAGGCTATGTCACAGGGTTGTGAGGAGTAATGGAAAGTACCAAGAGGAATGTGCATGGCTGATGGTTAATTCCCAATAAACATTAGGTGTTATAATTAACTACCATTACAGTTCCTGGCTTTCAGTTTTGCTACATCATAAGACATGGCTAGAAGGAGTGAGTGAATAGTCTCCAAAGGTAGAAAGTTACAAAAAGCACTTCAGCATATTCTAGGGGCTGATACTGGCGTGTTGATTTTTTCCAATATGAAAAATGTCCCTGTGGGTGTGGCTGGGGTTTTTGTATCTATCTGGTCAGAGAGATGAGTAGCAAATACGCACAGTTTCAGGTAATGGCTATATTTGTGCACAGTAACTATGGAGAGAGCCGAGGTGTCTGGGGGCAAGGAATAAATCAGACAGGCTCCAGTGGTGCTCCCAGTGATCCCAAGGAAAGCAGTGCTCACCAGCTACTTGGTGCCAGATTCCTACTTGCTTTTCCTTTAACCCTGGGCCAGGTGAAATAGTGGTAAGGGGGCAGATGAGATGGGGTGTGTTTGGGTCTTACGTCTGCTATCATCTTTGCAAAAAGTCCTAGCTAGGTTGTACACTCATTGTGGGTGGGGCTTTGCTGTGCTTTTTCTGTAGCCCCTCATGACTACACCTGTGCCACCCTTGTTGCTGGCACTCCATAAACATTTGCGGTGGGTTGCAATTTGGATCAACCTCAGAATTTTCATATAATCTGGATCCGAGCCAGGAATTCAGTCTGTCTTGGGGGCGCCCGGCTGGCTCAGTGAGTAAAATATCCAACTCTTGATCGGAGGCCATAAGTTTGAGCCCCATGTTGGGGGTAAAGTTTACTAAAAAAAAAAAAAAAAAAAAAAGATTCAGTCTCTGCTTGAGTCACAGTTTATAAAATCATAATAATGATAATAATAATGGCAAACACATTCATAGAGATGCATGCCCATATATGCATATATATCTATATACCTGTACACGTGTGTGTGTGATGTGTTGATAAATGTTTAACACCTGACTCTGGCGTGGCGAGCAATGGTGCATATCAACGAATATAGAATTGAGAAAGATTTGGCTCTCGTGAGGCCGTATGAACCAGCTCTAGCACACTGTTTAAGAGCACGTGCGTGTGCTAAGTACTGTGCTAAGTACTTTAAATGCTCATTTGAACTTCACATCAGCCTTTTTAGGGGAGGTGTACTGTTAACATCCCCATTTTGCACGTGAGAAAACAGAGAAGTTAAGCAGCCAGCCCCAGGTCACATAGCCGGGTGAGTGGCAGAGTTGGGGTGGGAAATCCAGGCAGCCTGGGTTCAGAGTTCATGTTCCGCCCTTCAACACTTCATCATGATTACTTCAAAAGTTCTGTTATTAATTTAAGTTTTCCCTGAGAGTCCAAAATTACTTCTGAGAGGACACTCCTTCCTCCTGGCTCTCTCTCTTCTCCCACACACACAGTCTTTCCTTCCTCGGCCAGCGCCAAGCACACATTAGACTCCTCACGCAAGAATGTCTCCCATGGCCCCAGAAAGTATAATTAAGTTTTATCTTCTGGCTGCTTTTCTCACAGGAATCGGCCACTGTGGAATTGTGATGAATCAAACTCTTCCCAGTGTTACATGTGTTCATTCTAGTCAAACTTCATCCAAAGCTGCCCCTCCTGTCAGCCCACCCAGCACACGTATGTGCACACCCTGGTCTCGCTTGTCCATTTTTGAATTGTTACTGAGAGCCACGCCCCACGCTCCCTTCTTCCTGGAAGCCCTCCCAATGTCACCAAATAATTGAGATACAGGCCTTTTGAACATGAAAATGTCACAATTTGACGTTTCTCCTCTGTTCTCCTTGTATCGAGAAGAAAGCCATTTTCACTCACTGAACACACAGGACACAACTACTTTTACTGTATGAGAACATTCTTTTCTTGTGCTTGTTTCTGTCAATGGGATAATTGTAGGTGTTTTTAGAAGGCTTCACTCTTGTCTCGGTTGGGATGGATATTGTCTCGCAGAAACACCTAGTGAAGCCTGGTGCACATCTCCTCCTGATGGTGGCCCTTATTTGTAGTTCTGTGGCGAACGGGGCAGTTTTTTAATTTCTCGGGGGACCCAAGCTGTGTGGTGTTTGATCTGGAATGTACCCTCATACTGAAGAAACGAGAGTCAGGATCTCTCAGTGCACGGAAGGGACCGTCAGTGCTGCATTGTTATGTCTTTCTCTGCAGTCTCTGCCATTGAGATATTCAAACATTTGTCAACATTGTTCCCTGAAATTTATAGCTGTTTAAAAGAAATCTGTCGTCGACTTAGTCGGGGAACTGCTCATGGAAACGTAATTTAGACATGTTTCATTCCTCTCTTCCCTTCTGGGTTTCTCAGACCTTTTATTAGAGTAATATGTGATTGAGTGTCTACAAGGTTTTATCCAGCATTTTCCAGACTCACCAGCCATAGAATTACTTTTTTTTAAAGGTCACATAAAGCACTCTGTGTGACCCGTGTTTAGCAGAGCAGCCTCTCGGAATTCTGTATTAGAGATACACATTATTGGACATTTGGGGATGACCCTAAGATCCCACCTGGAACCAGTCCTTGCTCTCTTAAGAAATTACATTTCCAACTCACCATTCATAGTCATGTGAGTGTCTCTGATTATCTTTCTGTGCTAAACATTGTTCCAGTTACTCAATGCTAAAACATCACACTGGTTACCCGTGTACTAGTCTGTGGTAAACACACACAGAAAGGGAAAGTTTTAAAGAGGTGGGAAGTTAAAATTTGCGTACGGTGACAGGGAGTCGGTGACAAACTCTTGCTGTGTACTGATCACCACAAGTCACAGTCACTATAGATAGTATAGAAAGGTTTCTGCCTCCACAGATAGACTTCTGGCTAGAAATTGTGTGAGATTACTTTTTGAATGACTATATGAAAGGTGACTGGATTTTTTGTTATTTTTTTATATTTTTATTTTTATTTTTTTGCCTAATGGTTTAGGGAAATTGTTGCCTATAAGCAAGAATATAAACCAAATCATTTCACAGCATGAACCCTGTAGGACTGTGGGCCCCCCTCCATGCCATACACATCACATTTGGAGTTAATGCTGGAAGTGAGGATGCACAGTTAAGTTTTGTGAGAGAACGTCCTGTGTCAATCACAGCGATTTATAAACACAGATCTGTTGATGAACAGCTTTAAAACATTCAGTTTTCTGGGTTCCACTGCTGAAAAGTCTGATTCAGGAGCTATGAAGTGAAACCCAGAAATAGGGGATTTCTAAGAGCGATCTAGATAAAATATTTTTATTCATAGAGCTGCCGTGCATGCTGAATTAGCAGATTCTGAGCCACTGTTCCAAGGGGGAAATACGGGTGAGGTTCCTGTGAGCTTCTGGTCACAACATTTTCATCATTCACTCAATACATCATCTTGTTTTATGTGTGGTTCTGTTTCACACACTTTATTTAATATATATTCCTTACAAATCACATATATTGTATTTCTTTAAAATAAAACAGTAGATGAGAAAGATTTAACATCTTCCTGACCCTGGGTAATGGGACTGTAAATGTCTTTGGCTTTTAGTCACCCAAGAACAGTGACTACTGTGTACCATTTTTTATTGGTAGTCATCTCAGAAATCCACAAATTTAGGCACTTTTCTTTCTTTCTTTTTTTTTCCCATAGCTTCATCATGCATCCCACGTGTGACCTTTAGCGATTTATGGATTGGTCACGTGTACAGGTGGATGAATTTTCCCTTTGTTTCTCTGGGTGGACCCTCCTCTTGGTTTATTCACACTGATGTCTTGGCCAGCAGTGCTTTACCGCATGCCTGAATGAAGCTTATCTTTTGTGTGTTTTCTGTGTAAGGGAAACACAGCCTTCTCACACTTAGAAGCACTAGGTAGCACTTTAGCACTCGATGGTCATTTAAAATAGAGAAATCTCCCCCAAAATGCAAAGATGTGAAAACATGGCACTAGTAGACCCATCAAAAGGATACTTGTTCCTACCTGGAGAGGGAAACAAGAGGCAGAGGAGAGTATCACCTTATTTGATCCCTGCTGGTGACATCAAGTTGGGTGACCAAAATATCTCACCAAACTATGTGTGTGCACAAATGACGGCAGAAGTGTGGCAAGTGTTGATTTTGGGGTCACAAATACATTGTTCTGGAGAGGTGAGTTCACAAATGCACACTCCACGAGTAATGAGGACCAGCTGTGTTTCTACATGTAAAGCTAGACTAGGGAACCACTGTGCTCTGGTAAAATTTAAATCCCTCTTCTGCTTAAGAGTGCTGTGACCTCGGATGAGTTACTTAATATCTCTTAACCTCAGTTCTCTGTCTATAAAATGTGGCACCGTTAGATGTGACCTAATAGGACTGTAATGAGCATTAAATGCGATAATGGTCTTAGAATAATAGTTAATGTAAATACGTCCTCAATACATGTTGCCTTTTGTGTTATTGGTGGTGATAATGATATTATCTCTCTTTTCTCTTCCATGCAGTGCAAAATGCAATAATTCCTCGGCAGGGCTCTTGTCAACCTTCCATGACATGCCACAGGTGATGGGATCTGGTTGGTGGTAGAGCCCAGCACAACAGGGAACTGTGGGAATGTCATGGAGCAGGAGGAAGGCAGTCTCCCATTTTCCTACAGTCATCACCATCGCTCAGGTGGAACTGATGGTTTATTATGGACCTTGTTTTTCCACGAGGGTCTACCATTTTTGGTGTGAGGACCCTTCCGCACTACTTGTATTATAGTTCTTGTTCACAGTGGAAGTCATTTTGGTCCTCAGGGGGCATCGGGCAATGTCTGGAGGGCTTTTTTGGTTTTCACAACTGGGGAAAGTACCACTAGCATGTGGTAGATAGAAGCCAGGAAAGCTGCTAAGCGTACTACACAATATAGAATGGGACAGCTGCCCACAGCAAAGAGCTTTCCAGCTCAAAATGTCCACCGGGCCAGGGTGAAAATCCTGGACCAAACCGAAAGCTCCCTGAGGGCAAGGGGCACTATGACTTACTCTCCTGACCCCTGACACAGGAATGGGTACCTCCTGGGCCCACAGTAGATCCCTCCTGAATGACAGAATCTTCAGATGTGCCCCGCCCTTTGGTTGACATGTCCGCAGATTGGCTCCGCGGCCTCCAAATGTTCAGATTCTGTCTTGGGTTGGTCTCTTCCTTCCTGATTTTATTGACTGAAAAATTTCATTTGTGCTGTATTTCAAACATAAGGGGGAAGTACAAGCCAGAAAATAGTATACGCAGTGCTCAAAGTGTGGTCTGAGGACTGGTGCCAGTGTGCAAACTGTCATTGGTCCAGAAGGAGGCCAGTAGAGAAAGTGGGAATGAGAGTTGAGACATTTTTATGGCAATTGCCCAACGCGGTGGTCTTTGTTATATATGCAAACAAAGTCTGCAGCAATGTGGACACTGAAGACCCTGGTCCTTCAGCTCCAGTACTTTGAGAAGCACAGATAACCAACTCAAGACTCCCACTTCCCAGATTTTGCAGAGGTTGACATTTTGCTATCTTAAAGTTATTCATATTTGTACCTCTGTTTCAATCTCATTCTCTGGCCTAAGCTCTTTTTTTTTCCCCCCAGTAGAGGGGAGGAGAGTGGGGAGCAGAGGGAGAAGGAGAGAAAGAATCTTAAGCAGGCTCCATGCCTAGTATGGAGCCCTACATGGGGCTCGATCTCACAATCCTGAGATCATGACCTGAGCCAAAAACACTTAACCAACTCTACCACCCAGGTTCCCCAGCTCTTTTTTTTTTTTTTTTTTAAGATTTTATGTATTTACTTGACAGAGGGAGACAAAGCCAGAGAGGGAGCAAAAGCAGGGGGAGTAGGAGAGGAAAAGGCAGGCTTCCTGCCCAGTAGGGACCCCAATGTGGGGCTCCATCCCAGGACCCTGAGATTAAGACCTGAGCTGGAGGCAGACGCTTAACAACTGAGCCGCCCAGGCACCTCAGCCCTTTTATTTCTTTTAGAAGAAATAAAACATCTCAGACATATGTATGTGGTTCCCACTATATGCTCAGCACAGGTAGATGCCCTTAGGAACAGGTTCTTCGTACTCTGCCCAGCTACCGCACCTCTCTGCTCTGCCGTCCATTCCTTGCCCTCAGTTGACAGGGATTTCAGGGACTGGGCAGAAAACCATCTGCTAGAAAAGCAAGCAAAAACGTACCTACCCTTGGGGCACCTGGCTGGCTCATTTATTGGAACGATCTTGGGGTGACTCTTGATCTTGGGGTCATGAGTTTGAGCCCCACGTCAGGCGTGGAGTTTACATAAAAACAAACAAAAAACCAGACAAGAAACCCTACCATACCGTCTTCTCAAACTATTATGTAGATCAGAAACAGGAACACTACCTGTTTCAGTAAAGTTTTATTGAAACATACCCAGGCACATTCTTCTCCACATGGTCGGTGGCTGCTTTCAAGCTGAGCGGCTGCATGGAGTAGTTGCCATACCCAGTCCAAATGGTCTGCAAAGCCTAAAGTCATTACAGCCTGGCCTTTTTACAGAATATGTTTGTTGATCCCTCATTTAGAAGAGTACTTTTTCATGTAAATCCAGGCGGGGCTGTTCATTTGCATGTCGGATATAAACGATTTGACTTCTTCATGGACTGATGGAGAGGGAGTAGATCCAGTCTTCTGATTATTGGTACTTTTTTTTTTCCCTTGAATTCACATTTTGGTTTGTACTGATTGAGCCTGAATTTGATGGTAGTGTTCTTGGCAATTCTTGTTTTCTTTAGGTTGTCAGTGGCCTGCTTTCTTGATGGCAGCAGTAAAGAAATACACAAAGATGATTGTAAGAACAATGATAGCAGGTAAAAAATAACCGGTGCCAAGTGCCATCCGTGAACTTTTCACGCTTCACGTCAGATCCACTGTTCCACTGCGCACGGTCTCCCGTGCTCCTTAGAAGGAGCAGGGTGGGGACTACAGCTTAAATGTCTTGACCTGGGCCCAGTTTTGATCCTCACACAACGGGGTCTACTGGTTATTGATGTGTTGTTGTGGTTTGTGTTGCCGTATACATTTTCGAGTGTTAATTTTCAAGCTTTTTTTTTTCCTGAAAAGTCATGATCTTATTTTACATGGCTGTTTTCCACTGAATTTGTCCTTGTTTAAATATGAAAATGACTTGTGTGTTTAATAAGAGGCCACTTCCAAAACAACATACAGAATTCATTTTGTTGACAGGAAATCATTTATTCTGCAATTTACATATGATAATGGAGGTGTTGTTTGACATTTGCTTTGCTTTCCACTCATTTGAGATTCCATACTGGGGATGGGAAAGGCTGGTTTTACCCCCTAGGGGGATATAGACCCACAATTAATCTAGTTGCAAACCATCCTGTGAGCAAATGTGCATAGGGTATGCATTTGGGCTTTTCAATTTGTTTTTCACTTTCTAGAGCTCTAAAATAATGTCAGGAAAGATGACTCTGTGTCCTGAAGGGTGCCTAATTTACTTCAGAAAATGAGTATTCATGCTGGAATCCTGGGGTGTCGTTCAGTGTTCTGTTTGAAGGGCCTACGAGGTGCCAGTTTGATGAGTGTATTTTTGTTTGAACTTGATGCTTTTCTCCCTACCAATCTTATTCCCAGAATTAAATTCTAGTAATAATTGGTCCTTTGGCACCGTACGGATGATTCCAACGTGTTGTAATCGCTTATTATGGAAGACGAGAGAGACATTGTGGCCTCCCATGGAGATGATGTTCCCTGTTCATCTTGTTTCATTATAGCAAAATTTGTTTAATCTGAAAGTGGAAAGAATCGTTAGAAGACAGACGTCAGGAAACTTTCTGACACTCCAGCTTTCTGTGATTTTAAGCATGGCTTGAAGTAATCATATGATAAGAGTACAAGTCTGGCCCATTTTCTCCTAATGATATCTGGAAGCTTTTTTTCAGACGACAATAATGTTCTTTGTTCCCAGTGAATATGTTGATATCAGAGCTGTCCGGGGACATTCGCTTTGTATAGCCCATCGCTCCCCCAAAGGTTAATAAACATGGGTGTTTGAGTATTTGTCCTAACCTTGTCTGAGTTTTCCAGGAAGTAGTCCTGTGCTCCTAGACTAAGCCAAGTCTCCCCCAGCATGTTGTACTTGATCCTTGTTGCATTCATTACCGTTGTGAGTATTTGTGTCATCGCACATTTAATGTCTGCCTCCACTGCTTGACTGTGAACTCGAAGGGGGTGAAGCCCTTGTTCCACATCTTCCCCTTCATAGCCCTCATGTTCTACACAGTGGGT
This sequence comes from Enhydra lutris kenyoni, assembly GCF_002288905.1. Lineage (NCBI taxonomy): Eukaryota > Metazoa > Chordata > Mammalia > Carnivora > Mustelidae > Enhydra > Enhydra lutris. The sequence goes on along the minus strand of NW_019154094.1, from coordinate 22,506,940 downwards.
AACATGGGGCAGCCACTGAGTGAATATATGGGGAATGAATGAATAAAATTAGTGAAGTCTTGCATCACCAAAAATACTAAGTTCCACTGGAGGTGGAAACTATGCCTTCTCTTGCCTGTGTTTACCCCACGGCACCGCATAGAGGAGTCCTTTTATTAGTACCAGTTCAACTGGAGTGCTGAGTGATTTCGTGTGGCCAACTTATAATTTGTGTCTTTTCAATATCGTTGCGGGCAGACTGCACACTGCAGACGGGATCTCACACGTGGAGAGACCGGAGCGAGCCCTGGGCACCTGTTTTCTTCACCATCTACTCGTTGGCGGATTCGGGACTTAGAAATGTGGAACCTGGGGCTGGCATCTCTGACACAGGGAGTGGTTTGGTGCCGTCTGTCTCCACAAGCAGGACTGAAGGTTCTGGAATAATTGTACATCACAACATAGTGGTTACAAGCACGGGCTGGGGAGTCAGGCAAACTCTGTAATTCCGACCTGGAGGATGTTGGGCAAGTTACGTAATCTGGCTGAGCCTCACTGTCCTTTTCTACAAAATAGGGTTAAAAATAGGACCTACCTCGTGGAGGTTGGGATCAGGTGAATGTAAAGGACTGGCAGGAAACACATAAAAAGGAAGCAATGATCATTAATCCTTAAAGAAAGGAGATGTGATCATAAGTTCTGGTTGATTTCTAGTATTATTGTGTTTTCAGCCCAATGGAATCATATCCAAGTCAGGGCAAGAAAGCCCTTAGATTTAGACCCAGCACGTTTTTGTGCTATATAGGTATTTTATTTGGTTTTGGCTTTGGAAAGAAATTTCCTCTGAAGTAGGCAGGCAGAAAGTGTGGCCTGTCAGCGGATTAAAAAAAAAAAAAAAAAAAAAGAAAGTAAGAAAAAGAAAATCAAAGTCGGGTTTTAAAAAAGAGAGAGAGAATGTTGGATGACTGTGTCCTATAGCGTTGCTACTCAAAGTGTGGTCCACAGTCCAGACTGACCTCACCCAGGAGCCTGTTAGAAAAGCAGAATTTCAAGGCTCACCCCAGCCTTAGGAAACCAGACTCAGCATTGTTACCAAATCCCTGGATAATTGAGAGATACAGTAGCTTTTGAGAAGAGTTGTGCCAGAGAATTCATTTGTTTAATTCGTACATTGATTTGGTTGCTAGCAAGTTGGGATCTTGGTACTTCAGACAGTAGTAGAGGACAGAGAAGGCAAAAATCTTTGAAAATTCAGCTTGAGGCCAAACTACCATTAAATACAGGACGGTTTTCTTTTTTGAAGATTTATTTATTTGACAGACTGCGATCACAAGTAGGCAGAGGCAGGTACAGAGGGAGGAAGGGAGGCAGGCTTCCTGCTGAGCAGGGAGCCCCATGTGGGGCTCCATCCCAGGACCCTGGGATCATGATCTGAGCTGAAGGCAAAGGCTTTAACCCACTGAGCCACCCAGGCACCCCCAGGACAACATTTTTATGCAACATTCAATTCCAAATCTTAGCCATATAAAATGTTATGATATGTAAAAGAAGCTTATAGAATTAAGGTCACCACCAAAGGCAAAAGGACACCAGAATCTTCTAGTACAAACTTTTTTGTTCCAGGGGGAAAAAAGTGAAGAGGGGCTTTCTAACAAAAGATGGGAATACACGAAAAAATATCTATTGTGTTCTACTCCAAACACGGGATATGGCTGGAGATACCAAACAAGAGGTACAACAACAAATATGATGATAATATCAGTAGATTGTCTTTTTGGAATACCTACCCCCTGCCAAGTCCTGGATGAAGAACTTTATATGTCTGTACCGTCAAACCCCACAACACCCCTGGGAGGTAAATACTGCTGTTATCACCAATTTAAAGAGAAGAAACCAAGGCAGGCCCAAGGTGTATCTGGGATTCAGACTCGAGAGCCTGGGCTCATTCTGCCTCCTGGATAGAACAAATAGAAAATATGCATTTGGATTAAGAAGAATAAGGGAAAGCACCCACCATCTTGGATATACAGGAGCAAGCAGTGTGAAAAGCTGCATGCAACTAAATATTTAGACTAAACTGTACTTCTTTTTTTTTTTTTTTTTTAAAGATTTTATTTATTTATTTGACAGACAGAGATCACAAGTAGGCAGAGAGAGAGGAGGAAGCAGGCTCCCCGCAGAGCAGAGAGACCGATGCAGGACTTGATCCCAGGACCCTGAGATTATGACCTGAGCTAAAGGCAGAGGCTTTAACCCACTGAGCCACCCAGGTGCCCCAAGACCAAACTGTACTTCTAAATGAACACCGCTATTCAAGGGAACGCGAAGTAGGACCCCTGGCAATTGGGGAATGACTGTGCAGTGAAATCTACTTTCCTTACCTCAACAGCCTGGTTGAACTTTGGTTTCTGTGAAAATCTCTACATAGCTACATCGTGCAGAGACGTGTATTCTGTATTTAATGATGGTTTGGCATATAGGATTAACTCCCTTTGGATCGGAGATGCACCTTGAATACTGACACCCGGATATGACCCAATTTCCAGTATGAAGCCTTGTGGGAAGCCAACTGGAAGACGCAAGCCGAGCGGACCCTTGTCATGTCAGTCTCATATATAGGCTTAAGGGACCCTAAAATGCATCCAGGCAAACGGGCTTTGAGATGGATGCCACGTTTTTCTAACTAATGTTTATGAAGAAGGAATTTTGTTAATATATGGGCTGGAATTTTCCTGCTGATATTAAGGAATTTTTTTTTTTTTTTTAAATTTAGTGCTCCTGAAACTTCATTTCTCTTTCCCTGATGCAGACTGGATGACATTAGAGAATTGTGTTTTTCTTATAGATCTGAAATCTGGGAAGAAAACAAAGGACGACACTTACTATATTGAGCACAACATAATGTACAGAGCAATATGCAGTGGTTTGAGAAGAAACCCACACCTTTATGCCCAGATAGCTCTAATGTCTTTGACCCTGAGCTTTCCAGGTTGAACTCAAGGTAGAACCACACTTTGAGAAGAGACTCAAAAAAACAAAACAAAACAAAAACACAAAATACCTAGGAAAATTATTTTTTTTTAAGATTTTATTTATTTATTTGACATATATTGTAAGGACCTATTTAGCCAGAGCACTTCCATCCGGTTAAACAATAACTTTGTCATTTAAAACTTAAACTGTCCCTGCCCTGCTTCTCCCAGGGGACTTACTTAAAAATAAGTCCCGGAAACCAGTCCCAGGTAACAAAGCCCAAATACAAGAGTGGGTCAGGCCAGGTGGAGACATCCAATCAGTGGGGCGTGCATACTGTCTCCCTAGCTACCAAGGAGTATGGGCTCCGCCCTTCGGGTGCCTTTTGGGCGCCAATTCTGACCAAGGTGATAGGCTAGTTCAAATATCTACTAGGGTAAATTGTAATTCAGTTGTTCACTTAGGTGTGACCTAGCATGACTGTGCAGCTTTCTCTGTGTTACAGTCTCATTGGCCACCTGTGCGTGGCCAGGCCCAACTACATGGCCTTTGCCCTTAAAAGCTAGTCTGTAAAGCAGAGAGGGGTCTCGTATTCTGTAAGAGGCGCGGCCTGGGCTGGTCGGTTTGATTCTTGATGCTTGGCACAGAATAAAGCTTTGCTTGACCTTCGCTTTGTATCAGTCTCGCTCCTTTAATCACGGACCCATTAGTGGGGGACCTTTCAATATAGAGAGAGAGATCACAAGGAGGCAGAGAGAGAGGGGGAAGCAGGCTTCTGGCTGAGCAGAGAACCCAATGCAGGGCTCGATCTCAGGACCCTGAGATCATGACCTGAGCCGAAGGCAGAGGCTTAACCCACTGAGCCACCCAGCCCCCCAGGAAAATTGCTTCTTTGTTAAATAAGAGGACTTTTCTCAGAGAATGTGGAAGGGCCAGACACTGGAATTCAGAACCCCCATCCCAGGCCAGTTTCTGCCTCTTGCTACACTGTGTGAACTTGGACAAATTTCTCAACTTGTCTTGCATCATTTTCTCATTTCTAGGCCATTTAATTTCACAGAGTGGTGAGGGAGGAGCCTGGGGGGCTCAGCTGGTTAAGTGTCTGCCTTTGTCTCAGGTAGTGGTCCCGGGGTCCTGAGATCGAGCCCCACATTGGGCTCCCTGCTCAGCGGGAAGTCTCATCTCCCTCTGCCCCTGCCCATGCTCGTGGTTTCTCTCTCTCAAATAAATAAACAACAAACTTTAAAAAAAAAAAAAAAGAGTGGTGAGGCTTGGAGTAAATAACAGGTGCCAGCACCTAGCACAGTCCCATAATAAATCATGGTCATTGTACGATGGACGACAAGTCAGAATTCTCCACTTGTCCGAGTGAGCAAAGTGGAAAAACTCTTTGAATTAATAGATCTGCGTGAATTCCGTTGTGCTTTCAGAAAAGCTCTGTTTTCTTATCTGTGTTTTGCTGGAGTATGACCTGGTTCTGTTTGAGAAGTCATAGTTGATTGTGTCTGGAGTAATCTGTACCATACTTCGTGCGGCTGAGTGTAGATTTTGTTTCCTTTTAACCAGAGCATTGCTTTCTGTGTTTTTTAAGCCTTTGTGGGTTCTGAGTAAAGTGTCTTCCAGTGCTATCTGGGACGGCAGGCGGTGAGATGCTGTCTTTCCTTCTTTCCTCCCTGTGTTTGTGTTCCCGGGCACACTGCCGGAGTGCCAGGGTGCTGAATGAGACACCCCTCCTTCCCCCAACATACCCCTGACTGGCCTTCACACTGGTCAGAAGCACATTGTGGGTAATAGAGGGCCCTTTTAAAGGCCCCTGTGACTATTGTAACTGGGTTTTATTGCAAGGCAGACAATTTTCATCTTTTGAAATTGATAGGAAAGAAATGGAGTGATAGCAAGAGGCATTTTCATGTTTAAGTTATTTGACATTCGCAAAATGCGTGTAATCACTCTGTGTGCCATCTGATCTTAAGATTTCGCATTTCTAAGACAATCGGGCCATAAAGTCAATGTAGCTTATACTCTTATACTTGAGATCCAACACTCAGAAATTTAGGAAGAGAAATGCGGTGGGTAGGATACAGACTGATCCGTGGTCCCTACAGCGATGTTCATCTCAGGCCCTAACCAAGATTCGAGCTGTGGCTTTTGGGTAAGGAGAGGTAAGAGTGGGTAAAATTTACCAGCTTGGTATGTAACCGTGCCTCTAAGGAAAAAGATATCCTTCAGTGCATGAAACAGGCAGTCACTACTCATGTTTTACTCGCACACAGAAAGGAATTCAGTAGTGTGTGTTGAATAAACCTATGAATTTGCAGCTTTAAATATTCATGGAATGTTTGATTTGAAAGTGGTGGGGAAACCTTTGCACTGAATATTATGGAGAACAGATGGCAAAGGTAGCATCAGATTGTTTCAGAATGGGAAGATGAATCGCTTGCCTTAACTCTTCTAAAGCTACAGATCTTTGTGCCCAGATTACGGGGCACAGAATGGAAACTGTTTTCATCTGATGCTTTCGTAAGTTATCCCCCCAAATCAGTCACCTCTAGGGTTTTTAACACACGCAAGGAAAGATACACAGAACTGAGAGTGCAGAAACGTACACTACAACCCGTCACTGGTTGCAGGAGAATGTTAGCGTATATGCTGTGTTGAAGGTGTGGAGAGTTTGGTGGACTGCTGACCCAGCCTCGATGTCAACAAAGCGAGAAGTATAATTTTTTTTTTAAAGATTTTATTTATTTATTTGACAGACAGAGATCACAAGTAGGCAGAGAAGCAGGCAGAGAGAGAGGAGGAAGCAGGCTCCCTGCTGAGCAGAGAGCCCGATGCGGGACTCGATCCCAGGACCCCGGGATCATGACCTGAGCCGAAGGCAGAGGCTTTAACCCACTGAGCCACCCAGGTGCCCCGAGAAGTATAATTTTGAAGTATGGCCGCCATATATATGTGTGTGTGTATATATACATGTATATACACACACATATATGTATATATACATATATGTATATGTAAAGAATTTTTTAAAGAAGTAACCTTTTAGAGTTTTGATTTATTTTTCTTATTCCATAATTGACAGTGGAAACCACATGGAAGTACTGAGAACCTAATTAATCATTTCTAATCTCACCATCCAGAGATACTCCTGTTACCCTATGACTCTTTCTTTCTAGTTCATTCGTCTTGTGTATAACTCTGTGTGTAACAGCCCCTCCCTCTCCTGCCACCCCATGGAGATATAATGGGCATGTGTATGTATATTTTGAATACAGTTGGAGTTATGTTTTATATAATGGAGTCACAATGTAAATAAAGTAACTTCTCCAATCTCTACTCCTGCTGGGTTTATACTAGCCTTGGCCTAGGGACTCCCTCTCACTATTTCAGGGAAAGGAAAGGCACATAGAAATTCAAAGAGAAACTAGAGAGGTTGATGCTTGGCCTTTGAACTTCCAAAAATCCAGGCCCTGTCAGTTTTGGGGGACTTTTAAAATTTATTTATTTATTTATTTACTATTTAAGGTTTTATTTTTTTATTTGACAGGGAGAGAGATAGCAAGAGAGGGAACACAAGGCGGGTGGGGGCTGCGGGAGAGGGAGAAACAGGCTTCCCAGGATCCTGAGATCATGACCTGAACCAAAGGCTGAGGCTTAACGACTGAGCCACCAGGCACCCTGGGATTTTTAGATATAATTTGGAGTATCAGTTGTTGTGGCTCCTTAAACTCTTTTAGTACTAAACACAGAATAAGGTGTGATGTCATTGCACATGACATTGTTTTATGGGTCCCTCCCCTCCCTCTCATCTAACCTTAAATCTTTGTCTAGACAACACTGAGACTTGAACGTGTTTGGATCTCATCTAAGCACATGAGGACGTCCAGGAAGGAATACAAGCTAGAGAAAGGTAGTTAGGCCTGTGGTTTTGAAAGATTGCTTCAGGGACGCCTGGATGGCTCAGTGGGTTAACGCCTCTGCCTTCGGCTCAGGTCATGATCCCAGGGTCCTGGGATTGAGCCCTGCATTGGACTCTCTGCTCAGCAGGGAGCCTGCTTCCTCCTCTCTCTCTGCCTGCCTCTCTGCCTACTTGTGATCTCTGATTGTCAAATAAATAAATAAAATCTTAAAAAAAAAAAAAGAAAGAAAGAAAGATTGCTTTATGTCCTATGGAAGAGGACAGAAATGGAAGGTAGGTGACCTGCTAGAAGGCATCTGTACTAGTCCAGCAAGGAGAGGTGTGGTGGGAAGTTGTGGGCCTATTCCAGAGACACACAAGAGGTGGAAATTGATTGGGTGGGGTGGGGTTATAAAGAAGGAGGGAGACCAAGATGGCTTGGAGGTACAAGATTGCACTCTGTCTTCCTCTGTAGCTTGTGAGTTCTGTGCAAATTCCCATTGGGAAAGGAATAAAAAATTAAAATGAAATGAAATAATGATGTCCAGGGTTATTTACACCCATTGAGATTATTTTGAAAACACTGGGGACCTTGGGATGCTTTGTTGGGTACGTTAGCTCACCTGCTAGATTTCTACTCACATTTGCTGGATTCCAGCAATTTAAATTAACGGGGGCTCATATTTTTTTATGGTAACAGGCCAGGACTACAAGCTCCTTGCCACATTTGTAGGCATAGTGACTTTCTTAGTTACGCTTCAGTAATTCTGGTCATTGGCTTCAGGCTTCAAAAGTATACCTTCAGGGGCGCCTGGGTGGCTCAGTGGGTTAAAGCTTCTGCCTTCGGCTCAGGTCATGATCCCAGGGTCCTGGGATCGAGCCCCGCATCGGGCTCTCTGCTCGGCGGGGAGCCTGCTTCCTCCTCTCTCTCTGCCTGCCTCTCTGCCTACTTGTGATCTCTATCTGTCAAATAAAATAAATAAAATCTTTAAAAAAAAAAAAAAGAAAAAAAAAGTATACCTTCAGTCTCTAGAAAACCGGTAACCAGTTACCACTACTATTTCAGTCCCTCTAAAGCTGAGGGCTCTTCATGCATAGCCTTGTAGTGTATGGGATATAGTAAAACTTAGATGATTCTAAAATGGGGTCACAAGAAGTGGCATGGTGACCGTCCTTCCGTTGGGTTGGCGAGCCGCTAAACCCACAGACGTGAAGAGAGAGTTCAGCTAGTCTGGGGATTCAACGAGGCTGCCGATTGCTTTAGTAAAAGCGATGGTTCTCAACTGAGGACACTTTGTTCCCCAGGTGACGTTTGGCAATGTCTGGAGATGGTTTTTGTTTTCACAACTGGTGGGAAATGAGTATTGGCATCTGGCTTCTAGTGGATAGAGACCAGGGATGCCGCTAACCGTCCTATAATACACAGCACAGACTGTGCTCCCAGCAACGAAAAAAATCTGGCTCCACACGTCAGTCGTGATCAGGTTGAGAGCCCTGAATTAAAGTAATATTTTCTTTTTTCCGGGTGTTATGGTGTTATGTCTCTCCTCGGTTAATCCCTTTGAATGACTCTGAATCTTTCCTCTGAATTCAATCTTTGAATGACTTTCCTCTTGAAACTTTTAAATAATGGCAGGTGGGTTCATATTTAAAAGTAAAAACAAATTTTCTTAGAAGAGTTTAAATATATGCCTACCCTCTGATAATTAGAATTTTAAAAAATATTTAAACGATGACTGCATAGCGTGAGTCTGACTGGTATAGAAACAATAGTAAGACTCATTTAGTTTTCATTTTGGATGGCATGTGTATAAATAGTTGTTGGAGTTTGGAAGTAGATATTGTTCCGTCAACTTGGCATTATCTCTTTAATTAAAGTGTTTGTTTTCCCTCACCATCACTGTAATAGTTAAAGAAGATAGGTTTTTAGATGTTTACATATGAATATTCCCAGAACACATTTGAACTGGAACACTACATTCTCTAAAGATAAGCTGAAAACTTAACCTAAAATGTCGTCATTTTAAGATGGGGGGAGGGGAAGTTGGCTTTTAGTACAATTCATTTGGAAAATTAACTTTGGGGTTGAGTGAAGCATATTGTCGCTTTCAAATATGTGAAAAAGATTGTCTCTTTGATTCATTGAAAATCTGGTAGTGTTTTCTTGGTGCCATTTACAAAGATGGCATGCCTGGGATGTCTGCTTGCAGAGAGAAAAAGAAAGAAGCAAAGAATTTAAAAGTTGAGACACTGATGAGCAGTTGAATGATTTCATTGTCGGGTATTGCTTATTTTTTGTGGCTAAAAAAGTGGGCTTAATGTGCAAGTAAGTACCTAGGCTCCAGTGTCTGGGGAACACAGCTAGCCACTATCACAAGCAGAGCCCTGAGCATTTCCAGTGGCCACTGGGCCTGAACCGCCAGATCTGTATCCTGGAGCAAATGAGGACCCACAGGTCAGGACATGAAAGGAGACAGACTCTAGGGGCTCCTTGACCTTGGCTCCTCGACCTTACCTTCCACGGAGCAGCTGAGCTGTTTTGGGTCCTCTTCAGATGACATCCTCTGAACCACTATTTTGCCTTGTCTGTGAGAGATACTGGTCTTTCATTGTTGGTGCGTTGCCTTTGTTTTGTTTCGATATGAGAATAATACTAGCTTCATAAAATAAATTGGGAACTGTTTGTGTCTTTTCAGTTTCCTGGAAGAGACTATGTAGAATTCTTGGAACATTTTGTATGATTCTCCAGCAAAACAATGTGAGCTAGGCTCACTTTATAGGCTTTGGTTACCACACACACACACACACACACACATATATGTATTTTCATACATGTTATATATATGTAAAAATCAAATACCTCATCTCAGTCTACTGTTGTCATTTTGGTCATCACCATTCAAGTGAGTGAATTGTTGAAACTTTGCCTCCATTTACATTCTTTGCAATAAAATTGTCTTAAACATTTCCTGTGTGTACACTTAGACCCACATCAGCTGGTGTTATACTTTTTTTTTAGAAAATTCAAGGGGACTAGGAAAATATATTTACCTGTATTTTTGCTCTTTCCATTGTCTTTTCTTCTTTACTCTTATTCTAAAATTTTTCCTTTTATAACTTCTTTTCTGTTTAGAAAACTTTTATTTTATTTTATTTTAAAGATTTTATTTATTTATTTGACAGAGAGAGATCACAAGTAGACAGAGAGGCAGGCAGAGAGAGAGAGAGGGAAGCAGGCTCCCTGCTGAGCAGAGAGCCCGATGTGGGACTCGATCCCAGGACCCTGAGATCATGACCTGAGCCGAAGGCAGCGGCTTAACCCACTGAGCCACCCAGGCGCCCTAGAAAACTTTTATAGCCATCCTTTTAGGATGGGTCTGCTGCCAACAGTCGTTAACTTAACCTCTATCTGAGAATGTCTTGATTTCTACTTCATTTCTGAAGCATAGTTTACCTGATAAAGAACTTTGGGTTCTTGAAGAATGTTGTACCTCTTTCTGGTTTCCAAAGTTTCTAATGAAAAATCCACATCATTCTAATTATTTTTTTCCTTTAGGTAAGGTATTATTTCATTAACTTGTTTTAATATTTTGCTTTTCCTTTAGTATTCAGAAATTTAATAATGATGTGTTTTGGTGTGGATTTTTCAAACTTTATTCTGTTTTTGGGTTTGCTCACCTTCTTGAACCTGAACATTTATGTGTTTTGCTAAATTGGTGAGATTTTCAGTCATTATTTCATAAGGAATTTTTTATCCCTGACCTCCTTCTCCTTTCTGTCAGGACTCCAGAGAGGCAAGTGTTAGATTTCTTGTTAGAGTCCCACAGGTTCCCGAGGCCGTGTTTATTTTTTTCCCAGTCATTTTGTCTCTTTTTCAGATTGGATAGTTTCTAACGTTTTACCTTCAAGTTGATTGATTCTTTGCTGTACCCTCCTCCATTAAGCTGTTGAGCCTATTAATTGATTAAAATTTTTATTTGTCTTACCTTTCTATCTTTTACCATTTTATTGAGACTTTATAGTTTTTCATTTGACTAAAATGTGTTTGTAATTGGCTCTTGAATGATTTTATAATGAATGCTTTTAAATCTTTGTCAGATGATTCTGACATCTCTGTCATCTCAGTGTTGGTGTCTCTGTATTATCTTTTTCATTCTTTTTTTTTTTTAAGATTTTATATATTTATTTGACAAAGAAAGAGAGCACAAGGAAGGAGAGTGGCAGAGGGAGAGGGAGAAGCAGGCTCCTTGCCCAGCAGGGATCTTGATCCTGGGACCCCGGGATCATGACCTGAGCGGAAGATAGATGCTTAACTGACTGAGCCACCCAGGGGCCCCTATTATCTTTTTCATTCTTCTTGAGATTTTTTGCATGCTTGTTATGATGAGGGATTTTCAATTAAAATCTGGAGACATTTTGAATATTTCATTATCAGACTCAGTATCTTATTTAAACTTTCTATTTCACTTAGTTTGGTTTGATACTGTCTTGGCAGGGGAAGTAGGGGTGACACCTTGTTATGGCTAGAGCTGAGTAGAAGTCAAAGGTCTTCATTCTTCTTCCATTGACACTTGGTTTGGGGAGTGGCTTTTTATTACTGCTGTGTGGGATGGCAGTCGTGGCTTCCCATGGGGTCTCCACATATCGGGGAGGGAGGGAGTAAGCAGGAATAAAGGGTTGAAAATTCCAGCTCTGTACTCAGTGTTCTCTGTCATCATCCTGGCATAGAGGGGATAGACTGTGGTCTACCATCACAGAGTAGAGAAGGTAGAAGTCTAGGCTTTTACCTTAAGTCATTTCTGGATTGGATGTTTGTGGGACCATAGTTTTTTTTGTTTTGTTTTGTTTTGTTTTCCTGTGATGTTTGGCTAGAGTAGAGCAGTTATTGTCTAAAAGTTTTCTGTCTTGCTGGTCTACCTCTTTCCTGGTTCTTCAGCTAGAGGGAGCAGGCTTTTGTTAGACTTTTTTAGTTTGTACCTATTATCACTTAGTGGCTTCTGGGCTATATGATACGTAAAGACAACCTGTGGAACTCATTTCCATGCTAAGGTCTGTCCTGAGGTTCCTAACTGGTCTGCCTTCCTCTGTTTACATTTCAGAGACTTCTTGTTAGTTTTATAGATGACATACAAGGTCTGTTGTTGTGCTGAGTGGGAGGAATAGGGAAATGTACATCTGCCACATCTTCCAGAAGAAGAAATGTTACCCCTTTACGTTTTATAGACAGCAGGTGAGACATTGACTTGGTTCTATGATCCAGAACATTTAATAATGAGAGCTGTTGAGTTGGCATAAGGTGTTTGCCATCAGCATGGTTTTAAAGAAGATAATAATTACTAACAAAACGGATTATATGCATTTATCCGCTTCTTCTCTTTCCGGCCCTTCTGAGGGACCCTCAACTGTGAAGTCACTAATGGATGGGCAAAGAGGGTGAGGGGCGGAGAAATGAATTACCCCCCCCCCCACCATCTGTGAGGGGCTGAGAAATGAATCCCCCCCACCCCCACCATCTGTCCTGCTGTAGTTCGGTGTCACACGGCACTACCAAGTTAGTGCTTCTTTGTGTTTACTTGAGGTGCCAAAAGCTATATTTAAGCCAAGAACTGATTTTGAAAATATTTTTCTACTTCTGTTTTGTCAAACGTATTCCTTGGCATATTATGTTAGGGCTGGTTCTGCTAAAGCTTAGCAGAGCCTTCTGTTTTCTCAGGCTGATTTGGCTTGCACAATTCAAACATTAGACCCTCATTTTGGAACAGGAGCCCTTCTCTAGAGATACCACAAAGTGCGTTTTAATTTTCAGGCAGGTAATACCTATCAAGTGAGAGATGGAGCTTTTATTCATTGTTATTCTTTTATATATAGGTCTTCTTTTTAAGCTCCTTTATGCTCAAGCCTGTTTGACTACACTTCCTCTTTCCAGAATCTTTCTAATTATGGGGAGAAAAGCAAATGTTAAGCTGGTCGTCTTCTAACAAGAAAAAGGAAGGAAAGTGTTATCGCTTTACTTTTGTAATTTGACTTTGCTTGAACTTTTAAGATTACAGTGTGATTTCAGTATATATAAATAAAGCCTGCATATCAAGGTTGTAAATAGGGTAGATGTCCAGTATAAGCCACTTGAGAAACACCTTATGGAATATTCTGGTTTCTGCATGAAGATGGGGTTTTCTGCTGGCCTTAATTATTTTCAGTTTGGTGACGGAACATTTTTGAAGCCTTTTCACTCATCCCCTGGGAGTCTTTTGGAGAGAGGGCATGATCGTTGTAGCTCCTATATTTCTGACAAGTGGCGGAATAATATCTCATTAAATGAAATCTACTGTTCCTATGAGCACTGAAGGGCTTGATCAGGATAAGGGAGTGGCTCAAAGTTACCAGCTGGTGCTGGTTCTTCAAGAAGCCTTTTAAGGGAGCGCATGGTTCCATGTTAGTAGGAGTGTGGAATCCATCAACACAGTAATTCCTCCATTCACAGCCGTCACATTTGAGTTGTGTTTAATTTGGGGGAGCCTTCTAGTTGTTCTTTGATCTTCTCTAGCTCTTTCTAACTGTGCTGGTGCTTTATTCCACGTCAGGAGTCAGCTCATGGCACTTTGAAGACGTTGGTGTTTTTATTTCGGTGTGGGAAAGCCCTGCATTTGCGCTGTGAGCACGCCCTTTCTCACCTTGCCCTTTGTCATCCATTACAGTCAGCTGGAAACCTTGGTGCCCCTAGCCCTGTCCCACCCTTTCCATTTGCTGTTGTGTTCTTCAAACTCAGTATAAGTAACTCATGACTTCTCTCAAGAATCAGTGTGAAAATGAAAAGTGTGCTGAGCTGCAGTGAGGGACATCAAAGTCAGGTCACCGGGAGCCCCCAGTCCTTTGAGATGAATTTTCTACCCAGCTAATTTGAGTTTGCTTCCCCAGTCAGGCCAGGTAGAAACCCAATTTAAATTCCCAGGGCTGTGACTTTAAGAGGATGTTAGAGGGTTGTATTTTTTTTTTTTAAACCTCCCTTTCCCTTGATGTTCTTCCTTCCTTCCCACCCTGCTACTGGCTCAGACTCTTACATTTCTACTTTGAAGCTCAAGGCGCTTTGTCTTAAGAGATCTGAGAGCATGCTCTATAAACAGAAGGTTCTGCATAGATAACTCTCACAATCAGTGAGTCCCCTGAGAACTCAGGATCAGTGAAGGGGGTTAGGCTTCGAACCCTGGCTACACACTGGGATCACTAAGGGGAATGAAAAGTAAATATCAACACCTAGTCCCTCCTGATAGACGCTTCCTTAATTTGTCTGATATGGGGGCCGAGCCCTGGTATTATTTTAGATATGTCCCCAAATGATTCTGACATTCAACAAGGTTCAGGTCTCTCCTTTTGAGGGGATATCCAGCGACCACTTAAATTCTGAATAAGCCTGGCTGGTTGCCTGTTGGTAAGGAACATTCGGCGACCCAAGGAGAGTATAGCTCTCTGCTTTTGCTTTTAGAGCCTGGCAAGGAACCCCCTCAAACTGAATACCTTCAGGTTTTCGCTGCAACTCCCGATCCCCATTACTTAATTTTAATAAAGGCTTACTGTAAAGCAAGAATTCTCAGTGGTGGTTTGGCATCTCTCTAGGGTGTAGGTTCATTTCAAAAGGCACGGCAAAAATTTACGTAGAGTCACTTTAATTTCTAAAGATAAATTTCCCTCTCCTGAGGATGGCTCTGAAATCAAGCAATGAGAAAGAGGATGTCACGGGTTCCCAAAGGCTGAGGTGTTGGGATGGTTCCGTTTGTTCATCTGACAAATGTTGGATCCTTGTCAATGTTTTGGTAACTGTGGCGTGTCAGGAATTTGCTTGCCCGATGGTGGCAGTCGGTAATTGGGTTTATGGGCTCCTTTGGCATCTCCGTTGCAGTTTTTTAAAATGTTTGTCTTCAAAGTGGGGTGAGCACGTCCTTAAGTGGTGTGTTTATAGGAGAAACCGAGAGAATTAAGCTGCTGAAAGCCCTGTTGTGAGTCAACAGTCGGCTTTGAACTGTTTCAACTCTGTTGGCCTTGGTTCTGTGCAGCGGGGGCAAACCAGCCAGGGCAGGTTTGTCTGTATCCGGGGCCTGTTAGAAGGACTGCTGAGTTGATTAGTGAGTGAGGAGGATGTTTGGTCACCGTTTCTGAGAGGCTCAGCCAAACTAATTTTGGAGGAGGACACTCAAGAGAAGGTACTGCTGGATTACAACGGTGGGACCAAGAGAAGCATCAGATTTTTAGAATGGGAAGAGATCTCTGGGATTGTTGAATCCAGCCTCTGCATTTACAGATTTGTGAACAATGCCAGTTTGTTAGAAACTTTAGCAACACTGGTTAAAAATCTACCGAAATGCTACGTACTTTTTGGAGCTAGAAGAGGTAGAGGTGGTGTTTAGTCAGGGTCCTTCAAAGCAACAGAGCCAATAGGGTGTATATATGTGGAGAGAGAGAGTGAGAGAGAGAGAGATTGATTTATGGTAAGACCTTGGCCTGTGCAGTTATGGTGGCTAACAAGTTCCAAGACCTGCATTTAGTAAGCTGGAGATGCAAGAGGGCTGATGATACAGTTCTAGTCAGAATCCAAAGGCTTGACAACCAGGAGAATTGATGGTGTGTGTTCCATTCCAGAGGTTAGCTGACTTCAGACCCAGGAAGAGTCAATGTTTCCATTAGAGTCCAAAGGCAAGAAAAAGCTGATGTTGAGCTCCAGGGCTCAGGTGGGAGGAATTCCCTCTTACTCCATGAAGGATCAGCTTGTTTAAAAAAAAAGAAAAATCAAAACAACAACAACAACAACAAAACACCCATGCCTTCTCCTGATTGGGTGAGGCCCACCCACACAGGGAAGAGCGATCTGCTTTACTCAGTATCTCAATTTAAATGTTAAACTCATCCAAAAACATTCCCAAAGAAGCATGCAGAACACTTTTTTTTTTTTTTTAAAGATTTTATTTATTTATCTTACACAGAGAGAGAGACAGCAAGAGAGGAAACATAAGCAGGGAGAGTGGGAGAGGGAGAAGCAGGCTTTCCACAGAGCAGGGAGCCTGATTCAGGACTCTATCCCAGGACCCTGGGATCATGACCTGAGTCAAAGGCAGACACTTAACGACTGAGCCACCCAGGTGCCCCTGCAGAATACTTTTTGACCAAATATTTGGGCACCCTGAGGCCCAGTTGAGTTGACAGATAAAATGAACTCTCACAAATGACTTTGCCAAACACAAACAAAACACAGATTTAGCTTAAATCTGGGTCTCCTGACCCTTGCCCAGAGTTCTCTCTACTTCATCAAGTTATTTCTGAATCATCTATGACAAATGAATAATACAGAAAAAAAAACCCACGTAAAAATGGATATATTTGACTCCATCAACCATTAGAACTTCCATTCGTCAGAAGACATCATCGAGAAAGTGAATGAATAGATGTGCCGTAGACTGGGAGAAGATATTCGCAGTGTGCATTCCAAACATCCAGGATGTTTTGGGAAGTCTTATCAATGTCAATGTCAAGAAGACAAATCTAATAAAGAATAAAGTGGCAAACAACATGAAGAGAAATTTCGAAATGAAGAGATGTGCCATTAACGTATGATGATGAACGTCAGTAGCCATCAGGGTGATCCACATTAAAATAACGAATAAGCAGTACACTGTACATATGAAAAGCATATAAATAAATGGCAAGACGAAAAATGAATTCCAGATGCCTCGACGTGTGGCGGAGGGTAGTTGTTTGATAATCCGTACTGTTGTCCTTCATACCAACCTGGAAATCACACACCTTCACCTGCACAGTGTGCTACGTACAGAAGGGGGTGTGTGCAAGCAATCTGGAGGTAACACATAGGTTTGAATTCGTTTGCAGTCTAGCAAGATGGGAAGGCTGGCTTGTTTCACTAGTATGTTTTATGCTTTTTGTTGTAGTCATGAATCTTAAAAAAAAAAAAATTTCCCTCCCTGAGAACAAACAGAATTACATGAAAGGTGTTTTTGAAATACGTTTCTTTCAAGTCAGATGATGACGGGAAGGGTAGCTAATGTTTCGTGACCATTATGTTGTGTGTTCTCGTGTATTCCTCAGGACAGCCCTGTTTGGGTAGGTGCTGTCATTATCCCCACTTTCTTGATGAGGAAACTGAGACTGAGTGATTTAGGAAATTGCCCAAGAACACAGAGGTAACTAATGTCAAAGTCAAAATGGGAGCGCCTGTCGGCCTGGGTCTGGTTTAGCTACCACTTGTGTCATTTTAATGAGTATTATCCTTCATCTCTTAATTTAGTTTGTCACTACGTCTCCAAAGGTGCTAAGTCTATGACAAGTCTTCCTGTAAGCTGAGATAGGCTCAGTTCTCCGAGGAAATTCGTGGTGGGAGAGGCAACAGATAATAAAGAGAAAGGAAAATAAATCATTTCAAAGGATGATAGGTATATGAATGCAATAAAGCAAAACAATGGGAAGGACACTGATGGAGGATGGAGGGCCTCCTATAGTGACAGTTGTCAGAGGGGACGTCTGCTGAGTCCGTGTGAAGATGAGCTCAAACCTCTGATTTCCACACTGAGCTCAGTGGCCACTTGGTGAGCAGCCTTATTCTAGAAGACATGTATGTTTTTGGAAGCAGGTGCATGTAACACATATAATTTTAGTGGTTTGCTACCGTCCCCAACATGGGTCCTTTCGCAATAATTCTTTTCGAATCTGCTCTTGGATCTAAATAGAAAAAAATTCAAGAGTTAAGCATGAACTGCCCCTGATTGCTATTCATTTACCCATTCCCCCTGGGGTGGGCCTGTTCTCCCTGGGTTGGTACAGTGACTGGGGAAAACTTCTAGTATTTATTTTTGAACTGCCAAGAACAGGGATGCTGACGTCCAGAGGGTAAACCCCAGCAACATAAAATTATTTTGCCCACGATGCTAGTGGTACTCCTGTTCAGAAACATTTGATGAATACTAAATAGGCTGCGGTTTATATATTGTATGAGTTGTGTCTTAGGAGTTGAGTGAATGAGATTTGGTTGGCTCCGTCTTCTGTCCCTGGATTTCATTAGGTCTTTCCCATTCTATGCCAACGGCTGAGACTTGGACCCGATCTAGTTTGTATTCTGTGCTTCCCCCCTTTTCTCTGGATATGTGACATGGCAAGGCAGGAAATGGTTTATTGAGTTTGTTTTTCTTTCCTTGTATATAAAACCTAAAAAGCTTGAAAACATCGGCTCGTCAGTCTGTTTTCTAGTCAGGAAAAAGATGGCCATTAAGAGCAACGTTGATGGGGGACCAGAGAGGCCGGCAGATGTGAGGGGCTTGCCTTACATAAATCACCTTCCATTGTCGAGGGGGGCATATGGCCAGTGAGTGTCCTAATTAGTGAATGGCTTTTATGGCCCCGTTATTTATAATCACGTTTGAATAACAGCCGAAAGACTACGGTGAGATGGAGTGAAAGTACTCATTGTTCATGGAATTATGGAGATTAAAAATCTCCCACGACCCGCCCGTGAAGTAAGAACATTTCCAAATACTTTTGAACCAGACCTGCTATGTACCATGTTCTGAGAACGGGAGCTGTGGTCAACCCAGAGACAACAGTCTCTGTAAGAATTCTGACCTTGGTGGGATGGCATCGTGCAGTAGTCCAGAGCCAACCACACAGCCACATTCATAATAGCTATTGTATGTAGATATACTTTTAAAATATTTTACTTATTTATTTGACAGACAGAGATCCCAAGTAGGCAGAGAGGCAGGCAGAGAGAGAGGAGGAAGCAGGCTCTCCGCTGAGCAGAGAGCCCGATGCGGGGCTTGATCCCAGGAGCCTGGGATCATGACCCGAAGCTGAAGGCAGAGGCTTAACCCACTGAGCCACCCAGGCGCCCTGCAATTGTGTATATATATATATATATATATATATAATTTTTTTTAAGATTTTATTTATTTATTTGATAGAGATTACAAGTAGGCAGAGAGGCAGGCAGAGAGAGAGGAGGAAGCAGGCTCCCTGCTGAGCAGAGAGCCCAATGGGGGGCTCGATCCCAGGACCCTGGGATCATGACCTGAGCCGAAGGCAGAGGCTTTAACCCACTGAGCCACCCAGGTGCCCCTATTGTATATATTTTTTAATAAATAAACTCTATTTTAGAATATTTGCAATGCAAAAAGTTTGCAAAGACCGTGCAGAGAGTTCCTGAATCTCATGGAAATTTTCCCTAATGCTATCACCTTGTATGACCATGGTCCATTTGTCAAAAATAAGTTAACACAGGTACATTACCATTAACTCCAGTCTTGATTCAGATTTCACCAGTCACCCACGCCCCGACTAGTGTCCTTTATGTCCCTGAATCCCATGCAGGACACTATGTTACATTTAGTTGCCATATCTTAGTTAGACTCCTCTAGTCTGTACCAGTCTCTTCATCTTTCCTTGTTTTTCCATGACCTTGACAGTTGTGAAGAATACCAGTATACAGTTCTTTTTTTTTTTTAATATTTTATTTATTTGTCGGGGGTGGGTGAGGGAGGAGCAGAAGGAGAAGAATGAGCAGACTCCCTGCTGATCACAGAGCCCAACATGGGGCTCCATCTCAGGACCCTGGGATCATGATCTGAGCCAAAATTAAGAGTCGCATGCTTTTTTTTTTTTTTTTTTTAAGATTTTATTTATTTATTTGACAGAGAGACATGACAAGTAGGCAGAGAGGCAGGCAGGGGGGTGGTGGGGGGGAGCAGGCTCCCTGCTGAGCAGAGAGCCCAGTGCGGGGCATGCTTAATCTAGCGAGGCCCCCAGGTGCCTCTCAGTATACAGTTGTAATCAAACAAAGCTTCCTTCTTTACTGCTGGATGAGCACCTTGTTTGGAGTCACACAGATAGAGAGGAGAAAGAAAGTGTAGAACTTTGGCGTGAGGACATCTGGTTCTAATCCTGCACTGGGAAAGTCTTTCCTCATGTGTTTTAAAGTGGGAATGATGCCACCTTTCCCACTGGTTTGTGTAAGGATTGAATGAGATAATGTTCAGAAAAGTAATTTATGATAATGCATGAAATTTACAACCATCAAAGGGAAATCTATGTTTATAATACATGCATTTTTCTATCCTGTATATTTGTATAAACTGGAGATTGATGCCAGTAACAGATTTTATCCCAGGAGTCATTTGATAAATTTCTCTGAAGGCTATCCAGGTCTTTAAACATGTGAAATATATCCACTTTATAGAGGATGTGGAGATGGATATTTTTCACCTGTTGAGTATTTTTATGAAAGCCCCATCAGCGCAGACCCGTGGCTTAGTTTCCTGCTCCTTTTCCTTGGGAACGGTTCACACACCCAGAGCTACCCGCACACCTCTGGAAATCTTAGAAAGTGTAACATGTTTTATGAGAGACATAGAAGAGGGACCAGCGAACTACGGCTTATGGGACAAATCTAGCCTCCTGCTTGTTTTTTTAACAAAGCTTTATTGGAACACAGCTATGCAGTCATTTACTTATTGTCTAGCCCTGATTTTCTGCTAAAAAAGCAGAGAAGTTGGAGCATAGGCCTTACAACCTGCAAAGCCTAAAGTATTCACCATCTGACCTTATAGAAAAATTTTGCCTACCTCTAGGCTAGAATCCTGCTGATGCCTGACATGTTTTCCTGTCCATTCTCCCCTGTCTCGGACCGTATGCTTGTGATTCTCTCTTTTGTCTCCAGCTTTGAAGAGAGGAGCTGTGCAAAGTGTAGTCCTAGGGATGCTTTGGTTATGGGAAATGGTCTCACCTTTTTCAGACACATCAAATGATGGGATGTTGCTGGTGTCTGTTCTCAGGATCCAACAGAAAACCAAGTGGCGTGCTCAACTGTCACCCCGTTTGTATGAGATTTCTTGGTATATAGGACAGAGCCCCTGGAACTCTGGCCCCAGCCTACTATTGCATGAATAAGGTCAGACTATATTAGAATATAGTTTGTGACCCAGATTATCCACTCCTGTCTGAGACTAAATTGGGCTAAATCTTGCAGGGAAGGGGCACAGCTGTGTAAATTACTATGGATGTTCTGGGCTGCTGGATGCCAATGGGATCTCAGTTTGCATTTGCATTAAAGCATTTAAAATACCTTACTTGTCAACAGTGTCCTAAGAGCCCAGAGGACAGGTGCTCCTTCCTGGGAAGGAACTTTGCTCAGACCCCCTGGCCGAATGTTCTTTGGAAGTCAGTTTCTTGGGTTTCTATACACTTTGAACCTCGAGAGGGTGTCAGGACAACTGCACTATGTGACTGTACATATGGGAAGTCAGTCTTTGGTTTTAATACTGAGATTCACATGAATGTCTTCTAGTGGCATGGTGGTTCTTAACTGCTTTAGAACATAGTCATTTTATTTTACTCTTTTGTTTTGGAGAATATCAGACCCATACTGCCATTGAAAAAAGAGCAGACACTTAACAACTGAGCCACCCAGGCGCCCTCTGATGTAACCTTTCTTAATTATTTTAAATGTTGTATCATATTCCATTTAAAAAAAAAAACATAAAACTTAGGTAACCCTTGGAGAAAATTAGGCTATTTCCAATGTTGTTGTCAATATAATAATGCTATCATAAATGCCACTGTAGTTTTTTCTTGTTTAATGTGAATATGTACAGGAAAAAACACAGTATATATATGGCTCAGTACTACCCATAGTTCCAGACATCATTCCAGGTATTACTAGAGCTAGTCTTGGACTGTATCCCCCACAGATAAGGGGGGATTATAGTACTAGCGACTGTGAGCATTCTATCATATATATATTTATATGATATATGTAATACACACACATCTCATATATATATTTCACATATGTCTCATGTACCTATTTTTTTCTTTAACATTTCTTCTCCTGTAACTTGCCTGTTCATACTCACGCATTCATTGTGCATTTCCCTGATGGGCCACCTTGTTATTTTTGATAAAATTGTCTTTATGTATTCTGGATAGGATTCCTTGATCAGTTACTTAAGTTGCAAATTTTGCTTGTTATTACTGAAATATGAAATGATCCCTTAAACACAATCGTGTCGTTTTTCCCACTCACTTTCCCACACCTTCCCACTCACATGCTCGATCATTTTCGCTAAGTCAAC
The DNA here is from genome assembly GCF_002288905.1 of Enhydra lutris kenyoni. Lineage (NCBI taxonomy): Eukaryota > Metazoa > Chordata > Mammalia > Carnivora > Mustelidae > Enhydra > Enhydra lutris. Next base: position 22,484,971 of record NW_019154094.1, on the reverse strand, counting down.
TAGAGGCATCTTTTTCAAAGTGATGGGTTATGAGGGACTCTGCTGGGTCTGATCTCTACCTCCTAGCATACAGATCCTAAGGGAGAACACTAGTCAACAGAAATCATCTTCACGGTCAAGAAACTAGCTTTCCAGAGATACTACTTTTGAGACCTCTTGATTCATCCATTTCTAACCGAGGAGGCAAAACGGAACTCTCTCCGTGTCGCACAAGCTCCAGAACCTCTACCTCTAGAAGGTCAGAGAACAGCGTTTCTTCACAATGAGAATTTACACTTTAACGGGTTCAAATGTTCAACGCTGAGGAAAACCTGCACAAGGGTATTACACGAATCATACTTCCAGGTGATAATGCTTTCGCACACAATTTCTTCCCGGAATGATTACAGTTGTAGGAAAGATCTATTTATTAAGGCAACACAAGCGGTGTGTACTGCAGTGAGCTATTATACCAGAAAGATCTGTGTTCGCACAGCAGTTTGCATTTATAAAGGATAGGGCTTTCTATTAAAAAACAAACAAACAAACAAAAAACACCACAAAACTATCCATTGGAATACATATTAGCTAGTTTTATTGTCATGTAAAGTTACACTCTGGAATACATTTAATGAGTTTTGTCTGTAAAAGATTTGCTATTTGTTTCTTTCTAATACATTTTTTTCTTACGTTGTTCTTACTGTACAAGTGATCTAAATTACGGGGGAGATAGTATTTAATGGGTCCAGAATTTACGCTGGAGACAATGAAAAGGTTCTGGAGGTGGGTGGTGGTGATGTTTGCACAGCAGTGTGAATGTACTTAATGCCACTGAACTACACGCTTAACGTGCTTAAAATGATAAATTTTATGTTATATATATTTTACCATAATAAGGTGTCATCTAGATTAATGACGAGATTTGAAAAATACTTAAAAGTATGACAAAGAAAATGAAAAGTCAACTGAAACTTCATTAAGTTAAAAATGAACCGAAACTTTCATTCACGTGCTGATGCTATACGCCTTGTGTAAACACACACACGTATACGCACAGATACACTTATGACACACTCACGCGTTTGAGGAGATGCCTTCACTCATCCAACAAATATTTATTAAGCACCTACAGCCAGAAAGTCGGTGGGCCCTGGAGATACAGCCCGATTAACACAGAGTTCCTGAGCGGGAACTGACACGTGTGTTTTAGGAGAAATGAACGGGGCTGGCCTCTAGGCAGAGGGCACTGTTAAGATGAGAAGCGAAGGAAGACAAGACGCAAGTTGGCTCTGCAAAGTGTAGGGTAACTAGCATTCTGGGCAGAGGACCCGCAGGTGTCAATGTCCGGAAATAGAAAAGAGGCTGGTGTGTTAGAGAAAGAGCATGGCGCATGGACAGGGGAGGCACACAGTGAGGTCAGAAAGAGAAGCTGGGGCAGATCACTCATGCCTCGCTGGCCCCGGTAAGGAGCTGGCATTCTCTTCTAAGCTCAGTAGGCAAGCACTGAAGGGATGTCAGCTGGAGAGGTAAGGAAGGCCTGCTGTCAATTCTGAGATTCCTCCTACCCCTGTTGTCGTGGGTCAGGCACAGAGGGTGGTGACTGGGGGCAGCCAACATTGCTGATCACACAAGACCAGAAGTGGCCTGGACCAAGGAAACGGATGAGAAGACGAAGGGCAGAGGGGCAGTGGGGAGAGGTCATTTAAAGCTGGAACCGACAGGGCTTATTTGAGGGATGGAGGAAGATACCAAATGTCAGAGAGGATGTCAAAGTGACTGCAGTGTCTGGGCTTAGCTGCTGATGGCCATGTGGGAGCAGAATACAGAGTCCCATTGGATACCTGTTAAATATGAGATGCGGAGGACCATGTTATATATGAGGATTTATATCCAAATGTTC
>NW_019154094.1:22303534-22478092 GCF_002288905.1 Enhydra lutris kenyoni | reverse complement strand
GCCTAATTTTCTCCAAGGGTTACCTAAGTTTTATGTTTTTTTTTTTTTTTAAATGGAATATGATACAACGTTTAAAATAATTAAGAAAGGTTACATCAGAGGGCGCCTGGGTGGCTCAGTTGTTAAGTGTCTCCCTTTGGCTCAGGTCATGATCCCTGGGTCCTGGGATCGAGCCCCCTTTTCGGCTCCCTGCTCCGTGGGGAGCCTGCTTCTCCATCTCCCACTCCCATCAGCTTGTGTTCCCTCTCTCACTGTGTCTCTCTCTGTCAAATAAATAAAAAAAAAAAATCTTTAAAAAAAAAGTAAGGTTATATCGGTTGACATGGTTAAATTTCTATAAACTAATGTGAATGGAAAAAGCAGAGATATATTGTAATTTAAAAGAGACAGAATTTCAGATATATTGATATGAAAATAGAATGGCAAATCCAGGATAGAGAGTCAGCCCCATATTTTCACTGAAATTATGAAATTATCTTAAAATAAGCTCTGAATCCTTTTCTTAGAAAAAGTTCCATGTATTTCTGACCTATGTTTTCTTTTCCATTTGCAAAACAAATCTTGAATTGCAAAGAAAGCGAAGATGCTATGACAAACTTTCTCTCTCTCTAACAATTTATTATTTCATTGGCTCACTGCCTTGACAATTAGGAGAAGATTTATAGACATATCCCCTAAATAATTGGCAATTAATTTGAGATTAGATGCCAAAAAGTACAGTATTCTTAATGTAATAGGAAGGTTGAGGCTTTTCACTTACAAATGTCACGGAACACAGAGTAAATGTTAACCACCAGCATCGTTAACCCTGCCCTTTTGCACGTCTGCAATAGGAAGGAGTTTTAGTTCGGTGATCATAAGCTTTAGCTAGCTTGGCTAGTTTCACCGTAAAGCTCAAGTGTAAACCAAGAGTGTCTGTATCTTAAGAATGCCTTCCAATGTATAAGCCCTTGGTTTATGTTGGGTACCTGCTTGTGATCCACAAGAATGTGTAAACCTGGGATGCCTGGGTGGCTTGGGTGGTTAAGCAATCTGCATTCGGCTCAGGTCATGATGCCAGGGTCCTGGGATTGAGCTCTGAGTCTGGCTCCTTGCTCAGCAGGAAGCCTGCTTCTCCCTCTCCCTCTGCCTGCTGCTCCCCCTGCTTGTGCCTGGTCCCGTGCTGTCTCTCTCTCTCTGTCAAATGAATAAGTAAAATCTTAAAAAAAAAGAATGTATAAACCTAGTTCTATACGGGAAAAAGAGATACTGTATCCTGAATCTTATTTGGGATTTTCTTCTGACTCAAACAGTACCTTTGGATCCTATACCATCTTTTCTACTCATGACTCAGTGTCTTTCTGATGTCTACAGCTGTGGTCTCCTAAGGGGAATACACATTCTAGGTCCTAAACAATGAAGATTTTGCTGGTAAACATTGTTATCCTTTTGGTCGAATTCCAGGGTGCCTTATACCTAGAGATAGAGTTGACAGGTGTGACTATTATATGTTAGTGATTTACCAGTCGGTTTCATTTCAACTCCAGCACAGTGCCAAAAATATATTAAGTATGCACTAAATGCTAACCAATTTATATATGTCCAGACAATTTTAGTACACATAGAGGGTTTTTTTTTTTAAAGATTTCATCTATCTATTTATTTATTTATTTGGGAGAGTGAGTGAGCAAGAGAGCACAAGCAGGGGGAGAAGTAGAGGGAGAGGGAGAAGCAGACTCCCTGCTGAACAGGGAGCCAGAGTAGGGGCTCCATCCCAGTTACCCCAGGATCATGTCCTGAGCCGAAGGCAGACACTTAACTGATTGTGCCAGCCAGGTCCCCCACAAGTAGAATTTTATTCCCTTCTAGAAACTCTAGAAATATCCTTTAATCCAAATTTCCCTATGCCCGTATTTTATTTATAGCTATTTCTAAGTAATAGAATGGGTTTTATGTTTATGTGCATTTAAAAAAAGAGAAACAGCCCATCTTTGAACTAACCTCAGCTCTTTTCCCCCTCACCTCAACAGTTGTCCCCTCTACATTGTCATGACAATTTCCATCTTTCACTGAGTGCTTTCTCTTTGCCAGGCATGGTTGGAACCTCATTTAATCCTCTTGACAATTTTGTAGCACAGCTACAGGTTTTACAGTGCTCTATTTTTGCAGATAAGGTTCAGGGATTAAGCAATGTGCTTGGGTTCACCAGCTAACAAATAGTGGAGCCAGGCTTTACACCCAAGCCTTAGTCTTAACTCCCAAGATTTACTCTATTTTTCTTTCTGTTCATCTCTCCAAAGGGAAATTGAGAATTAAGCATTTAGAACAGTGCCTACACATAGTCATTCAGTAATTATGTATCTATTCTTAAACCTTTGAAATCATTTTTATAAGTGTAACATACACACTATATATTGCATACACACAGTTGCATACGTTTTGATAAATGTATAAACCCCTATTATCCTGTCACAATTAAGTTTTTCTATAATGGCATCCCCTTTAAAAACTTCCCTTGTGCTCCCCTTTTTAAGAAACGTTTTATCTTGAAATCATTCTAGACTCTCAGGAAGGTGTAAAAAATAGTACAGAGATCCGCTGTATCCTTCATCCACTTTCTCCTCAGTGATAACCCATTATGTGAGTATAGTACAATTGCAAAGCCAGAACATTGACATTGGTCGCTCCATAGGTCTTACTCCCTTCTGCACCTTTGCAGTCAGTCTCTGCCTATCTTTCGCCCCAGGTAACCGCGGAACTGCTTTTTGTCACTATAGATTATTCTAAAACTTTATATATAAACGGAATCATACAGAATGTTGCCTTTTGTGTCTAGCTTCTTTCGCTTAGCATTATGTGTTTTAGATGCACGAATAATACTGTCAGTGTTAGCAGTTTGTTCCATTAATTGTTATATATCATCCTATTTGAATACAGTAGTTTGCTTACCCATTTATCTGTCGATAGACATTTGGGTTATTCCCAACTTTGAACTATTATATAGTGAGTCAAGTTGATGTGAAGATTCATCTACAGGTTGTGTGTGCATGTGTGCGTGTGCACATGTGTACACTTATTTTCATTTCTCTTGCATAAATAAGAGTGGAAATGCTGGGTCATTTGGTTAGTGAAGGCTTAGCTTTATAAGATACTGCCAAATTCTTTACCCAGAGAATGAACCATTTAATAGCCCAGTGACATTGTGTAAGAGTTCATTTTGTTCTACGATCTTGATAACACTTGATACTCTCAGTCTTTGAAATTTTTGCCATTCTAGTAGATATGGAGTGGGATCTCACTGTGGCTTTCATTTGCCTTTCTCTGATAATTAATGATATTGATTATCTTTTCATGTGGTTAAAGGTCAATCATAAATATTCTTTTGTAAATTATTCAAATCTTGTGCCCCTTTGGGGGGGGTGAGTGGATAGGTGAATGTTTGTCTTTTTTATTCAACAAATATTTGGTGCATAATGAACCTTTATTAAATGAACTAAGATTGACTCAAATATATCTGTTTTCCTTTTGACCACTTGAAACCTTAGGCATAATACATCTGAAATAAAATAGTTCAAATTGGGTTTTGTTAGTCTATTCTAAAATGATCATCTGTAATAGGGAATCTTGTTTTAAACATGATACTAAGATAAAAATCAGTAGTTTCCTGCCCTGCATGGGACATATCACCAACTTAACCATCACTGTCATCCTCATGATTTACTCTTTTCAACCATGGGGAAGTTTTCATCTGAAGACATGGATTTTGTGGCTCACATAAATACTGCATTGCTACATTGTTTCTCTAAGGCTAGAAATGCTCTTACCTAATTTTTATCTTGTCTAAAAATGGAAGGACCAGTTTAGCCTTGTTATTTTTAGCTGTCACTGAACCTTCTTTCTCCATTAAGAATAAATGTTAGCTAAGTTGATCTATAAGCTCTGTGTTGATCCTATAGACTATAATTTGTGTCTGTAATTTAAAAAGAATCTTTGGTTACCGTCTCCTTTCTATGACATAATTTTGTAACAATAATATTTTTAGCTATTGTTTTGTGTTGTTAATGTAGAGAATTACAAAGAAATGTACAGACCCACCTAGGTAACCATTACTTTATAACGGTAATAAAGAGGCAGTATGGTAACCATAGTATTTTTAGCTATTGTTTTGTTTTGTTAATGTAGAGAATTACAAAGAAATGCACAGACCCACCTAGGTAACTATTATTTATACAATAGTAATAAAGAGGCAGTATGTATCTAGTGTCTGGAAATCAACACAGGATTGTAAGATCTATAAGATATATCTGTATCTGTCTATAGGATGAAGAGTGACATCTTCTCCCTTATTTCCAAGTTCATGTCCTTCTGCCCAAAGGAAACTGTTGTTAAAACTTTGTGATGATTTCTTATAGCAAACAGCACCTCTCCTTTTCTTTATTCCCTTTTACAAAAAAGAAATCAGGCCTTATGCACTACTCTGCCTATTTTCCTTTGACACCAACACATGCAGATCTATCTTTCTTAGAGTAGTTACTGTATGAATGAACTATGCTTTACTTAGTTGCTCCCTCGTGGATTTTTCCAGGTTTTTTGTTTTTCTCTTTATTTATTTGCTGTTTTAAAAATGCTGCAATAAACAATTCTGGAGATGTTGCAGACTTTTGCAAGTATATTCATAGGGTACATTTCTACCGATTGGATCACTGGTCAAAGAACACGGTATAATTTGTCAGCTCTTGCTGCATTGTTCTCTTTAAGGTTTCAGCCATTTACTCTCTCTTCAGTAGCATTTGCAAACGTCTATGGCACATATTTTAAATGTAATCGCCTCGTTTAAATTCTTTGTTATTGGAGCCTTCTAGTATTATGTGAAGTGGGACCCCCAAATTAATGCTATTTCAGTGCTGTTTTATCTTTATTACATTTCCGCGTGCTTTCTCGCCTGCAGAAGAAAACCTGAAGTCAGTCTTCCTAATGACTGAGGTTGGCTGGCTAGAATGGCTTGAGGATGGCATTCCCACACAAAGCTCTCCAGCTGCTCAGTCCCTAGGAAGCCCAATTGTTGATGTGTTCTATTTTATATATTGCCTACAGGAGGAAAGCTGAACAAGGACCTGCGACATTTCCTCAATCAACGGTTCCAGAAAGGGTCTCCTGATCATGAGCTCCAACAGACCATAAGGGATAACCTTTACCGCCATGCTGTGCCTTGTAAGTAGTTGGTTTAAGGCAACTGACTGCTGGGTGGGTGTGTGGAAAGTTATTGGAGCCAGAAGAACTCTCCAGCTGGTTCTGGAGCACTGGTTGGTCGGTTTGTTCACGTAGCGACTTCCTAAGTCCAGGGAATTGTAAGTGACCGTGGGACATGTTGCATAGCACAAGGTGAAATTACTTGGCTTTCAAGTTCTGGCTCTGCCACGTACTTGCTTATGATGCCAGGTAAATTAGTTGTCCTTTGTCAGGGCCAGTTTTTACATCGGTGGAAAGGACATCCGACTTATTCAATAGGACTCTTTGGAGGCGCCCATGGGATCAGGCATGTAAGCACATTTTGCACAGTATGGGTGTGGCGCAAGCCTCCATAAATGTTAACCATCACTGTTACTCATGGTGTTAGACCAGGCAAGAGGCTTTCACACTGACCTCTGCAGAGATCCGTGAGTTACTTCCTCATTGCCTCAGCAGATTCTTTCTTCTTCCCCAACGTGACCTGATTCATAGACCTGGATTTCATGCACAATCTTCTTTGAAGAAATGGTTTCCACCAATTAAAAGAAATGGTTTCCACCAATTAAAAGCTCAAATCCCACGTACCCGTTAGATCAGGATAAATCTGAGAAGGCAGGACGTGGAACATAGGGACTATGAAAGCAAGGTTTTTGTGTTGAGGGAAGGAAGGAAGGAAAGGACGGAAGGGAAGTCAGTCTATGGGGCAGAAGTTGTAGTAAAGTATTACCATATATACCTAATTAAAAGGTAGGAGTCCTGGGGAGACTTACAATGATTTCATTTTATTTAAAATTAAGAAGAAGGAATGATTTTGATTTTAGTACTTAGAATTTTTCTTTTCTTTATTACCCAGTCCTTCAAAGCTTGAAATTTAATTTTTTTAACAACAACATTTTTTAATCAGCAAAAACAGTAGGAATCATTGGAAGTTGAAAGTACCTTGCTTATTGCTGTGATTTGTTTGCTATAGTGGTTTTCTTTCTTTCTTCTTCTTTTTTTTTTAAATAGTATTTTGTAAGGGTATGCTGGAGTCCTAATGTTTACAGATCCTACTGCAAAACGATAAACAGAACTTAATGTAAGCTGTCATAGATCTGCCGGGACTTAGGCCTTTAAAGCTCAGGTTCTAGAACAGCCCCCTGCTCTTCATTTTACTTATTTTTTTTTTAAAGATTTTATTTATTTATTTGACAGAGATCACAAGTAGCCAGAGAGGCAGTCAGAGAGAGAGGAGGAAGCAGACTCCCTGCTGAGCAGAGAGCCCAATACAGGGCTCTGTCCCAGGACCCTGGGATCATGACCTGAGCTGAAGGCAGAGGCTTTAACCCACTGAGCCACCCAGGCGCCCCTTCATTTTACTTATTAATAAAACCAAGGCTCCAGTAGGAAAAGAGGTTGAGTGTAAGGAACTTGGGTCGGTGCCCCAGGGTTGTCTCTTTCTGCTGAGTGGCAGAACTACCTTTGAAAGAGAAAATGTGTCGATAATGCATTAATGTGAATCTCTGGGCCTCTGTTCTTTGGGTCTTTCAGCATGGGAATTGAATGCTGTAAACTTACATCCTACTAATAATCCTTTACACTTGGATTAATAGTAATTCCTAATGTTAATCACATGGGTTGTGAAGGGATTACGATTCTTTTTATGGGTCAAGAAACCAAGGCACCAAGGTAAGCCAATACAAAACAAGGCTGAAGGTGACTAAGGCTGGTGGTCTCTGAGTCCACCATTATCCTGACTCTGATCTACTGATCAGTTTTACCCTTGGAATGACTCTTTGAGGTTGGGATTTTTAACACCCCATGTACAGATGAGGAAACAGAGTCATGGGGAGATCAAATCACGGATAAGTGTTGGATCTGGGTCTTCTGGGTTCTTCCCACCTAGGGCTGCTTCTGTAGCTGTACCCAGAGCTGCTCTGTTGTTCTGGGACGACAGGTTGAATATAGTTTTGCAGAATTTGGTACTTGCAGAATCATGAGTGTTCTCTGTGTAATTTTTCCCCCACTTAGATTCCAATTTAAGAAATGGGGAATGAAGCAAATGAGCACACCATTTCTTGACGCATCTGTGGTGTTACTATGGTTACATTTTGGCATGCTTTCCCATTTATTTTTTTCCACCGATTTATAGGACCTGACTGTGAGCTAAATGGCTTGATTTTAAGCTTACCACTATATAGGAATTGGGACAAAAATGACCTCAGCCTTTTAAACACAGTGGAAAATCATGTTTTGTCTTTGCGTGGATAAAGCCCCTGGTATTAATGTTTCATTTCTGTGAAACCCACACGTTAGGAATTGGGAAGGTAAAAATGGTCTTTCTACTGAAGGAGAAAACAAGTAACATTTTATTATACATTTCCATCATAAAATGGGAAGGAAATTCAGAAGAGGGCTGTTTCTGGGTCTGGCGCAGCCTGTGTACCTTTGAACATGAGTAGACCAGTGGTGACTTGGGATTCTGTTATAGGCCTGGAGAACTCAAGCCACATTTGTGTTTATTTTGATTCTTTGGTCCACATGATTGGTAACTGCAGAGCTCTCTGCCAACCTGTTGTGCCAACAGATTAGAAAGCCGTTCACTGGGAGAATATATCCCTCCTTATTACATTGTAACGGTGCTCCAGGGAAACATGCTCCTGTGATCTCCGTTTTCCAGAAGTTCCTGCTGCTGATATTTTAGTGACTTTCGGTATTTTGAGAAGGGATGGTCATGAACAGGTGCTTGTGAAGTTGGGGTAGACATCTTTTCTTTTCTTTTAAATATTTTATTTATTTATTTGACAGAGAGGGAGAGAGAGAGGCAGGCAGAGGAGAGGGAGAAGCGGGCTCCCTGCTGAGCAAGGAGCCAGACTCAGGGCTCCATCCCAGGACCCTGGGATCATGACCCGCGTCTAAGGCAGACCCTTATTCAGCTGAGCCACTCAGGCGCCCCTGGGTAGACTTCTTTTCTTATACATTTTAGGAGGTTCACTTGTCAATAGAAATGAATAAATAAAGCCCCTTTGTTCTCAAGTTCTTTCTAGTGTCATCGTAGCACCACAATGGATTTTTACCATTTAAGATCCCATTTTCTCCTAATTCCTTGGTGTAAAGACAGTACAGGTAATAGCATCCCTATTTTACAGGTAAGGAAATGGAGCCGCAAATGCGACTTCCTCAAAATCCTACCACTCCTAAATGCCACATTACTCATGTCTCACCCAGGGCTATTTTAATTTTCCTTATTTTTAACAGCTTTATTGAGATACGATTCACACACCATACAACCCACCCATTTAAAGCGTTCATCCAGTGCTATTTTTGCTATGGTTCTTATTTTGCTGCACACCCCCTTTATTTTGTCTTTATTCAAAAACTTTTATTATTTTCCACAGTCGGGAAAAGGTCATCATAGTTGAAATTTAACTATATTTACCATTGAAAATCACCACCACCACCACCCCTCGCCCCCAAATTAAAAAACCCAAACCAGAATTATGGCAGAAAAGAGAACTGGATTGCGGGGTGAGTCAGAGGCCCTGGTGTGAAGTCTGAGGGCTTTTCTCTCGCTGTGTGGTCTGCCACACGTCATGTGACCTCTCTGAGTCTTGTTTACTCTTTAATAAAATGGAAATGGAAACACCCACTTCAAGCATTGTCTCACCAGATGTCAACAGCGTCCCTAAGAGATGGGTCTATCAGAGGACACAGAGGCCCAGAGTGGTTAATAACCTGCCGCGGGTCACTTAGGTTAACAAGTAGCTCGGTCAGGGTTCAACCAGTTCTGACTCCCAGGCCGGCGTCAGTGAAAGTGGTGCGAGTAGGGCCGTATAACACAGACCATCGAGAGGGGAAGACGCAGGAAAAAAGTTTCTCATTGCTGAATTTTATAGTTTCAACTATGTAAAATCACTGGGTCTTATGGTACCGTACCTTAAAAATAAGTATCTTCTCTCTGAGGTTCGAGTAATTCACTGATAGGTGCAATAGAATTTTCATAGTTCTGTAAGTGGTGATTCAGCTTTTAATACATCATTATAGGATTCTCTGGGGATGGCTCGGTTTATCTTATTGTTCACTGAATCTCTTCTTAATATACCTTTTTTAAATAAATGGATTTGAAATTCAGGTAAACGTCATCTGCATTGCTCAGTTCTCTCATTCCTTGGAGCCTTCTGGAAGATAGTCTTGTCTCCCACCCCTCAAATTCCCCTCCATGGACAGCCCCCTGACCTTGACGTTTCAGTCCTGCAAACGTTATCCGTAACACTGAACACCCTGGTGCCTTCTCGTGAGTGGGTGCCTACTATTTCCTTCTTTTTCTCCACCTTGCCATCTGACCAGCATGCAGCCTTCTTTTATTTTATTTTTTTTTAAAGATTTTATTTATTTGACACAGAGAGAGAGAGAGAGAGAGAAAGAGAGAGAGAGAGAGAGAAGCAGGCTCCCTGCGGAGCAGAGAACCCAACACAGGGCTCGATCCCAGGACCCCGGGATCATAACTTGAGCTGAAGGTAGGCGCTTAATGGACTGAACAACCCAGGTACCCCACGCAGCCTTCTTTTAAACTTGGATGCCACTTCTTTCACAGATTGGCCCCATTACCCTTTTCACTGCTGCTGGAGCTTCCGACCATGACCCCTTTCAGTACCCATGCTTGCTTGCGGTGCCTGCTGGGTGTCTGTCTGTCCTATTAGAATCTGACTGCTCTGATGTCAGGGACCGAGTCTTCCTCAGTGACCAGCCCACACTTAGCTGCGTGCCTGGGCTGTAGAATGAATATTTGTTGACTGAATGAACAAATGAAGAAATGGATGAAGTTGCTCTTTGTTTTTCTTGTTTTATTTTTTTCCTCTCTGTTTCTTAATGGTTCAGAGAAACCATTAAGGTTCATTTATTTGCCATAAAAGGCAGCTCAGAGGCTTGAGCCCCGAGATGGCTGATAAGGACTGCTCTGATTACTTGGCTGGTAATCCAGACCCAGAGGAAAGAGTCGAGGTTCTTGCACGCTTGGAGCTGGAGTACCCATTCTCAGCGCCTCTTAATTAGTCTAGATAACAGGGTACCTCCTGCATTGAGAGCCTTGTGCTTTATGACTTCTTGTCCTGGCTGATGTGACAACATCTGAGATTCTTGCTTTGAAATGGCTGCTTTTCCCGTGAAGATAAATGTGTTGCCTGACAGGGCTTGTCATTGACTGTACTGCTGCTGTGAGAACCAGATACTCCTCCTCCAGTAGTGCTGGTCCTCTGGAAAGCTGAACACCACCCCTCCCAGTCTGGCTCCCTTTTCTGGGGGCAGCAGTAAGGAGCTTGTCTTTCTTTTCAAGCAAAGGTCATCTGAAAGAGGAAAGGATAAGTCATTTTTGTTCTGTAGCTTAATAGTTTGTGTGTTTGTGTATGTTTTAAAGATTTTTTTTTTTTTTTGAGAGAGAGAGTGAGTGATTTCAGGGGGAGGGGAAAAGGGACAGGGAGAAAGAATCTCAAGCAGATCCTCTGCCGAGCGCAGAGCCTAAAGCTGGGCTCGATCCCAGGACCCTGAGGTGATAACCTGAGCTGGAACCAAGAGCTGGATGCTTGACCAACTAAACCACCAAGGCACGCCTGTACGTTAAGGCTTTGTTGATCAAGGCTCTCACCGATACTGAGACCACTGTATCTTGTGTAAGAGGCATTGATCAGTGACTTAAAGGAATTTACAAAGGGATTAAAACTGTTTGATCTACAAGACACTTTAAATGTGATGTGGCATACATAGGTGACCCTGGTCTTCCTTTGTAGAAGTGCCATATTCCAACAGGCACCTTAGCATCTGCTAACCGTTGGCACCGTTGTTATCTTGAATGTGACTGCGACATCGTGGACACAAATTACCTTTGGAATTGTTTGAACCTATGAGTGTTGCTTAAGCACAGGCGTCTCCAGGACTGCGTGCCTGGAATCGAACCACTCTGCAATGGAAGCTGATGATAGAAACTAGACCAGATTATCAGCAAGGGGCCAGGACAAAGATCTGAATATTGGAAAATTCCTTCTCTCCTGGGATGTGCATCTCTTGTTCAGGTTGTGTTTGGCACAAGTGGCAAGCTTCAGGTCATAATTCATGAAGCGGACAGTCCTGGAAGCCTCTCCAGGACTGATCAGATAAGAGTCATGGGAAACTCTCTCACTGTTGTTATTGCCCTTGTCCTATCACTCAAGTAAGTGCTGTCTCAAATTAAAAAAAAGGAAAGAAAAAAGGATTGTTTCATCCTTTACAAAGCCTGGTCTCTTGCAAGAACATGGCTAGTAACACCCATAGTAGCTCTTGGGTGTGTGTGTGTGGACTCTTGATGTGTATGAGGTGCCTTGCATGATGCTTGCCAGTGTGTCGTCTCTCATGCTGGCCTCATGGAGGACAGACAGAATGTTCTGGATCTGACCTTGAGCCCATTGGGCTGGTGAACCCTGCCTCTTTTCTATTCATTTGCAAACCTTTGCTGTCTAAAATATAATCGGTATCTGTCCTCATCCCTTCTCCATCAGTTGTCAACTCTTTCCCTCCCAGTGCCCTTCACTTGTTGGTACCTGATTTTCCCAACTGGTCTGCAATCTGGGGACTCCTCCCACTCACTGACTACCCCCTTACTGCCTACCCCTGACCTTTCCTTTCTTCTCCATCAAAGCTTGTCTGTTCTGGGGGTGCCTGGTTGGCTAAGTCAGTTGAGCGACTGGCTCTTGGTTTCGCGTCATGATCTCAGGGTCCTGAGACTGAGCCCCACGCCATGGTCTGCACTTAGTGTGGAGTCTGCTTGAGAGTCTCTCTCTCTCTCTCTCTCTCTTTCCCTCTGCCCCTCTCCTCGGCTCACATGCAGTCTCCCTTTCTAAAATAATAAATAAATCTTTAAAAAAAAAAAAAAAAGACAACTTATTTGTGCCTGGCTGGCTTAGTCAGTGGAGTGTATGACTCTTGATCTCATGAGTCATGAGAGCTCTCATGAGGTATCAGGAGTTCAAGCCCCGCACTGGGTATAGAGCTTAATTAAAAAAAAAAAAAAATCAACTGTGTGTAATAAAACTTAAAATAAAAAAGACTTATTTGTGCTACATTGATTAACTATTGGGCTGTCCTTGAAGAAGCCAAGAAGAAGTGAATGGTTCATGTTGTGGCACAGGGCTCTCCATCCTCCATTATGTGTATCTTTTAACAGGCGACTTTAAAGGGGTGTTGCTAGAAATAGCCTGTGTAATGGGATGTCTGGCAACAAAGCAGGTTCATGGGTAAGGATGGATTCTTATGCTTTTGATGTGTTTTTGTGCTTTTTATAGTGGTTAACACAGTGTTCCATGAGCAGAAAACACTTTAAACACAAGATTGTATGAAGGGAAACTTCCCCTCTGCTTGCTGTGTCACTGCTCATATATAGTCCTATCCCACCAAGATAAGCTGGGACAGGATTTGTGTTTCACAAAGCAATGCTTCAGTCTAGACAGAGTGCTGTGCCAAATTTAAAAAAACAATGGGATGAGAAAAGATACTTTTGTTTAGATGTAATTTCGAGTTAGAATCTGGGCTCAGATAACTATAAGCAAATTTTCACCAACACGAACGTCTCTGGTGGGGTGTTGAAGGGTTGTGAAGGAGGTGGATGAGTTCTTTGTTACTCTGAGAACACCGGCCTGATAAAAGCCAGGTGTACAGCACAGGTTTGGGAGGACCCAAAACAAAACACCACTTCTCATTCCTGGAGAATGACCCCACAAGGAGCACTGAAGTCACTAGTGTAGCATCTGTCCCACTTCTCCTTGCCACAGGAGGAGGGAGCCCTTCCAACAGCAAGTTCATGAGAAGGACCTGGTCATTCGGGACGCAGACAGTTAGTTCTCTTCTCCTCAGGGCTAGAACGTTCAGTGGGGATGGGCTTTCAGAAATGGTGCCCTGGAGAAGCTGGCAGGCTCTATCACTAACCACTTCTGGTAACCTGGGCAGGTTACCCAGGCTTTCTGGAGCTCCATTTTCTCACTACCTTTTTTGCTGTTTATGACAAGTACCTAAACACCCCACAGTAAGTATGGTACTTCATAGGCCCTGCAGTGGTCCTCTGTCTCTCATGATCTTCTTCCCTCCATACCCCTTTCCTTCTCATTTCTAACTGGACTTGTCCGGTCTGATATTCTCCCTTTTTTTCTTCACAGGCTCTCATTAGGCTTTGAGCCTTACTTATCTGATGATCATTTTAAACAATTGTGATAATTTATGTGGTTCTTTTCTGCGGGAAACAAGCTGAGTTTTCAAAAATGATATTCCAGGGGCACCCAGCTGGCTCAGTCAGTAGAGCGTGCAACTCTTGATCTTGGCGTTGTAAATTCGAGCTCCACGTTGGGCACAGAGATTACCTAAAAATAAAATCTTAAAAGAAAAAGAAGATTTTTCCCACATGTGTTGAGTAACATCCCAGCACTGGATGCTAGGCAAAAACCTAGTGAAATTAATAATTGGTTGATTTAGCCAGTAATAGGCAGGCTTGAAACACCACATTCTCTGCATAATCCCAGCATCAGCTAATTCCCCCGTGTTCTTTTCCTTTGTATTTCTTATTATATGTTGCTAACCCTAATTGCCATTGTGTATTTGCTGAGTGGATGGAGTGATATTGGAGGAAGAAAAGAAAAGAGAAGCTACACACTGAAAAGCTCCTCACACCGGACTTGATTTACATGTGTTGGTTATTAGCCTCATATAAACATGGCTTGACCGGTGTTCTCTACTATGAGGTTCTTACAAGAGAAGATTGTACTCTCAATGCAAGAGTTTAGATTTAAGTTTAATCAGAGTGGGTATAACTGATAATCTTCTTATGAAAATGTGTTAGCCCAGCCTCACTGCTTAATAATAACCTCTGTCATTAATCCAGCCTTACTATACGTTCCAGCCACTGTGCTCTGTGATTTTCAAGTATTGTCTCTTTTAACCCTCTCCAAACCCTGATGAGTTTCATCTTTGTGTTATGAGCGTGGCCGTTGAGGTGTGGTGAGCTTAGTGACTTGAGTGTTGGAGGACGCAGTGTTTGACCGTGATGGAACCCAGATTCATTCCAGTTCCAACAGCTCCCAAGAGTCCAAGCTCTTGGTTTATTTCTCTGGATGCATCACCTTAAAAACCATGTTTTCAGTTAACCTATTGAATTTGAAAAAGAGTCTTCTCTTAATACCATATGGATTAGTCCTTGGCTGGGTGTAGGATACTAATATATCTATTTGGCAGACATGTTAATTTATTTAATTGCTTTATAATTCTGGCTGAGATTTTTCATCAAGATGAGTTGCAATTATAAAGCAATTTCCACAGCCATTTATGTAGGGACACAGAAGTTTTCGCATTATTTTTACCACTTATTATTTTAAGAGAAGGTTTTATCAAATTTTAGCTTCCCAAGAATCACGAGTCAAGAGAATGAAGTACAGTATATTTTTAAAGAAACGTCCTTGTATCAAATATGTTCGTAGAAATATACACAAATAAATTTTCCAGCTTCTGTAATGGGTTATATGCATTTATGCCAAAGTCCGAGTAGGGATACTTAACCAGTTATGCTCTGTTGGGCTTACCTAAAGTCCCATATGAAATGAGCTACCCAAAATGATGACCTTGAATTTAAACAAGAAAATGTCACTTGTATTATTTCAATCATAATATGAATAAACTAGACTTACTAACTGCCCAATGACGTTATTTTCCTCTTGCATTTAAAATTAATCAATTACATATCCCTATTTTTAGGCAGTACACTCTGATGTGTTTAGGGGTAAAGGACCATGGTGAGTGCACCTTAATCTTGAATGGCTACAAAGTATTTAGAACTGTTAAAAATATATGTGTGTGGGGCGCCTGGGTGGCTCAGTGGTTTAGGCCGCTGCCTTCGGCTCAGGTCATGATCTCGGGGTCCTGGGATCGAGTCCCGCGTCGGGCTCTCTGCTCGGCAGGGAGCCTGCTTCCCTCCCTCTCTCTGCCTGCCTCTCTGTCTACTTGTGATCTCTCTCTGTCAAATAAATAAATAAAATCTTAAAAAAATATATATATATTGTGTGGGGGGAGAGAGGGAGAGAGAACAGAGGACAAGCCAGTAGGTTAAAATATTAATAATAGATGAGTCTGGGTAAAGGATATACAGTGTTCTTTGTTCTATTCTTATTCTTGCAATTTAAAAAAAAATTGAAATAATTTCCAAATAAAGCATCTTAAAAATAGACTCATGCCAAAAAAAAAAAAAAAGTTAAAAACCAACCAATATAGTTTTGGGAAAATGGGACTGATTATGTATGAGTGTTATGTTTTTGTTTTTTCCCCCTAAAACACATCAGTGTTTTTAGCTTAGAATTGAGATTCTGTTACTACTTTGTTAGACCTCGTGTATTAAAGTATACAGAGATTAACCTGGAAGACATTGTGCATATATTAAAACAAAAATTTAACACTTCTGGAATACCAAGTACATGCGATATGCTTTCATTATACTTTCTCATTTAATCTTTATGGAAATCCTACAAAGGAAGTACTATTATTATTCTCCTTTATAGTTTTTTTTTTTTTTTTTTTTTTTTTTAAAGAGAGAGAGAGCTAGTGTGTGTATATATTCATGGGGATGGTGGAGGGGGTGCAGAGGGAGAGGGAGAGGGAGAGAGAGAATCTGAAGTAGGCTCTACGCTTACGGAGAGCTCCAGCACGGAGCCCTTCATGGGGCTCGATCCTACAGCCCTGAGGGCATGACCTGTGCCAAAATCATGAGTCTGATATTTACCCAAGTGAACCACCCAGGCAACCCAATTCTCCTTTACAGATAAGAGAGCTGAGGCTTAGTAAGGTTAGGTGTCTTGCCTTCCATTTCTGAAAAGAGATTGGAACCCAGGCTGTGAAGATGGGATGGGTACTAGAGCTCCCACCAGTAGCCACTACATTTTCTTTGTTCAGACTATGTGTGGGTACATCTACGTGTATAGATCCATATACACATACCAAGCATATTTAGAAAATAAGCTAGCAAAATTATTTTAAATAGATTCTAAATATCTGCTAATGGATTCTAGAGCAATACAAAAGTATAATAAAATTATGATGATTATGGACATATATTGAGCTCTTGCCATGTGCTAGGGATAACTCTTTCTTCAAAGTGAAATAACTTGCTCAAAATGTCACAGCTTATACGTGGTAAAGCTGTGCTGTCTTTTTCTCGAAGTTTATCTCTTAACCAGTGGCTTATATTGCCTATTATTTATAGCACTACAGAACGTTTAAAAAAATAAGAGGAAAAAGAATTGGTAATTAAGCATATTCCCTTTTCTTGGTGGAGTGGGAAGGAATGTCTTTCGTTATTCCTTGTAAGATTATTACTTAGTTTTAGATCCCATCAAAGCTGCCACATTATACAACTCTGGGGGCACTGTTCGGTTTGAAATCTATGTAAGTGGGGCCCTTAATGGAGGACAGTATCCAGACTGCATGTCTTATGCACTGACAACATGCCCATAGCAGATACTCAGCTAGACAGAGCCTAAAAGATAGATGAAGTTGCCATTTGTCTGGGAGGTACACGTCTCAAGCATGCTTTCCAAATACAATGAAGCAGTGCCTTACTCCAGGGAGGAAGATATCCTTTGGATACTTTGATGCCAGAAGCCTAATCCAATTCAGTTACACTATCTCTTCATTCTTAATTCAGCTGATTAAAGGATGGAGACAGTATTAGAATTGCATCTTATTGGGTAGTTGCTATTATTCCATTCATTTTCTCTTCCATCCATGAGTTGATCCATCTCCTCAACCAACCAGCCTCCACTTACTCCACTTCTCGGTCCATTCAACTGACACGTATTGAATGCCATGATGAGCCCGTCACGACAGTGTGGTCAGCATGGAGGGGCAAGCTGGGTATATTTCCAGTTTATAGGTGTAGTGAGGAAGACAAACAAGAGGCATCGGTAATAGACTAAGGTAAGTCCCTTGATCTGGGGTAAGCCTAGGATGATGTGACATACAAGAATGGACACCAGGTTCAGTCTCAAGACCAATAAATTGGTGTGATGAGGAAGTGAAATAAATACCAAAGAAGAAGAAGAGAAAACAGAGCATCCTCTTTCCCAGGGAGAATTGGGAAACATCTACCTTCATCACTATGGGCAAGTGACCTCTACTTAACATCTCTCAGATTAATCCTCATTTAAAAAGGAATCTGTTTATTAGGGACAGAAGAGATAGATCAGCTATCCTAATCTCACAGGCCCAGTCTCAGGGTAATGCAGTTTCTTGACAGTGCTTGCTCCTTAGAACCTCTTAAGGATTGAGAGACCACTTCTATTGTTGAGTTTCCTGAAATATGTAAGAACAGCAACGACACAAACCAGCACTCCAGGAAAAGTTAGGACATGATTTTAATGTTTGCATTTAATCAATGCTTTTAATGTCCACATAACAATGTGGTATAATTGTGCTGTTCACTAATTTCAAGAGGTATAAAACATTAACTCAAGGTACAGTAAGAACAGTATAGTCTGATAGTAGACCCCAAGTTGAAATGTCTCTCATTCCTTTTAGTGTATCTTTTTAGCTATAGACATAACTTTATCTGAAGAGAACAGAAGTCAGGATTTTGACTTAGGTCAAATGATTTAGCCTCTTCCATTCTTTGGCAACTTTGATAGTATGGAATGCTATGGGATGACACCTTCAGATGAGGGCTTGCCTATTTGATTCAGCTTCCATTGCTTGTTAATGGAAGGAGGCAAGCAAGATTATTCCAAGCAAGCAAGATGGGTCCTACCGGAACCCCAGTGTACCAGGGCACAGCCTTCTCGTTGTATTTGTCTTTAATTTCAGTCATTCGAAGGAAAACTCTTTGGTCTTTGGACCATTTCTTCTGAGGTTACCCTCTTTCTGGTTGGGGCTTTTCTCCCCTCATGACCTGCCTATTAGAACTGGAGGCTTGTTATCACCTTATGCGTTTTGCATTGGAAAGTGAGACAGCATTTGGTTATACTAGAAATAAAGTAAGTGTAGTTATACTTAAATGAGTTTGACATTTTGCTCATTTTCCATCTCATAAGATAAGATCATTACAAGCAGATCTTATGGGATTGTTAGAAGTTTGTTTACACCATTAATTGATTTGAGGGATGCTGGTGTTTCTTCTTTCCATTGCTGAATGGTTTTGTAGTCTGAACTTCACTTAATTAGTGATTTGGGAGTGGGGAACACCACATCTTTGTCAGTGGAATTTTGAAAAAAATGTTGCCTAAGCCGTAGATGAAATATTCTTTTAAATGTGTACTATGACTTGAAAATGAGACATCATATAAATTCACGGGAAATTCAGCCTAAGGTATGGGAGTGTTGCCTGGGGGAACTGTTGCAAGTGCTGGGAATCTTACATGTTTTCCTCCCCATGGAGAGAAGTTTGTGTTTGAGTTTCATGTTCGCTGCCCAGTCTAGCCCTACTCCCCCACCCTGTAGGCCACCTGTGGAAAGGTGGACATCAGCCTCCTTCATCATGCAGGACTTAGACACTCCATGCAAACCCACTGCAGTTTGGTGCCCTTTGGAGGGATTTTTGTACTTTCTCAGGTCACTGGAGATGTGGATCATTTACACATTGAGAAACAAACTGTCCAATATAACTAAAAAGTGTGGTGTCTCCAAGAAACATTGTGTATTTGAAAAAAAATTACTTGTTGATTTCATTCTCGCTGTTTTGTTCTGAATTTGTATTACGTGCTGTAAGGGCCTGGCCTGGCAGAGCACATAAACCTCTCTCCCTCTCTCTGTTCTTTCTTTCCTTCCTTCCTTCCATTTCCTCCCTCTCCTTTCTTTTCTTTTCTTCTACCACAAACAGATTCATTTTTTCCCCTTGTTCCAGACTCTGGCAGTTCGGGATGACAATTTTGACAGACATATTGAGTTATGAGAGCCTTTTTAGAAAAAAATTAGGGGCACCTGGCTGGCTCAGTCAGTTAAGGGTCCAACTCTTGATTTCATCTCAGGTCATGATCTCAGGGTCATGAGATTAAGCCCTGCATCAGGCTCCGTGCTGGGCATGGCGTTTGCTTGGGGTTTTCTCTCTCCCTCTCCTTCTGCTCCTCCCCGCACTCTAAAAAATAAAATAGAATAAAATAAAATAACATAAAATAAAATACATAAAATGTGATGTAAATTTTAAGTGCATAACAATGATTTTTTTACAGAAACACATGTGCATCCACATGTATACACACACACACACACACACGCACGCACGCACGCACACACACCACACACACACACACATCCATGTAACCATTACCCAGAACAATATATTGAACACATTAAACATTCCACCAGGTTCCATCCTGATGCCTCCCATTGAATACTTGTTCTCCCTCCCAGAGGTAACCATGATTCAGACTTATCACCCTAGATTAATTTACCTGTTCTTAAACATCATGTAAATGGAATCATACAATATGTATTCTTCTGTTCTTATTCTTTTTGCTAACGTTCCTTCTGTGAGATTCATCCATATTGTTTCCATGTAGCAGACTTTAATTTTTTTTTTTCTTGCTGCGTAGTCTTGCATTGTGTGAATATACCGTGATCTATTTATCCATTCTTCTGCTGATCTGAATTGTCTCCAGTTTTTAGCTACTGCTGGGAACATTCTCATACAAGTGGACATATGTCCTCAATTCCCACCTAGGAACAGGATTGCTGGATCAGGATGTAGGCTTTGTTGAGCTGCAACAGATATTGCCAAATAGTTTCCAAAGTGTTTGTATCCATTTGCGTTCCACATGTGTGAGGGTTCCAGTCGCTCCTCATTCTCGCCAACATTTGCTGTTGTTAGTCTTCTTGATGTTTCCGTAGTCCTGGTGGATGTGCGTCAGTATCTCGTTGCATTTTGCTGATGTAGAATGACACCCAGCACCTTCTCAAATGCACCTTTTCTATTTGTACATCCTCTGTTGTGAAGTTCCTACTCAAGTCTTTTCCCATTTTTTTATTTATTTATTTATTTATTTTTTTAATTTGACACAGAGAGAGAGAGATCACAAGTAGGCGGAGAGGCAGGCAGAGAGTGAGAGAGAGAGGAGGAAGCAGGCTCCCCACTGAGCAGAGAGCCCGATGCGGGGCTCGATCCCAGGACTCTGGGATCACGACCTGAGCCGAAGGCAGAGGCTTTAACCCACCAAGCCACCCAGGCGCCCCCCCATTTTTCTTTTTAATAGGACTGTTTGTCTTTTTCTTGCTGATGCGTAGAAAGAACTGAGTTTTAAAAGCCGACTCTGCTGCTTATTAGCTGTGCTTGGATGGGTAGCCTGACCTTTCTGAGCTTCATCTACGGGATGGAGCCAGTAATACCTCTTTATAGGTTGTGGTGAGCATGACAAGAGGAAGTGTATGTTAATCACTAAGCATAGTTCCAAGCACAAAGAAGGCTTGAGTAACTAGTACCTAAAATGGGGGGAAAGACGGGTATCGATTCTCATTATCATATGAATAGTCCATTAAGATAGTCTATGTTAAGACGTTATAAAATTCTAATATTTTTTCTTCCTTTACTTTCCCTATATCCTTTTCTTGTTTTTACACTTGTGGTACCAAAGGAAAAACGGTGGCCATGCGTGTAATACACAGTAGGCCAAAGTGACTCATCTCTTACAAAGGAACGCTAGAGGTCATATCTACTCTCCTGAGAATTTGGTCCTTCCTTGCATCTAGGACAATGAGAACCAAAAGAGAGTTTCTGAAAAGGTGAGAGTAAGATAAAATGTAGATAGACATGGGACCCAGTGAAAGAAATCTACCTGCCCTGGGTAGTGGTGAGGCTGTGTCTTTCATTTCTTCTTCCTCTCTTGTCAGCTTCTTGGAGACTTAGTTTCCCCATTGGCAAAGTAGGGGTCTCAAACCTCCCTCCCAAGGTTGCTGTGAAGCCTAGCACAGTCTCAGTCTTGTGTTAGCACCCCACATATGGAGGGTGCTGGAATGGATCTTGCTTATAGTGTTAGTGCTGGTGGTGATGGCAATGCTGGTGAGAACCTTGAAGACTCTAAACATAGCCCTTCTGTTTACAGAGATGTCGCCCATCTCCCTGAAAAGCTTGCTTTAGGGGCAGAGGTGGGAGCAGTTTCAGGGAGTAGTGTGGCCTACAGCAGGAAAAGGGAAGTCAGAAAGGAGCAAAGAATGTTCTGCTCTGGGACAACCAGTGTAGAATGTCCATTTGTACCCTGGACTCCTGTACGTTGGGGGTGAACCGGACATCTCAAGCCATATTACAGTGTTTCCTATTACCGCAATTGAATATATCTCTGAAATACATGGAAATGGGGATGGAGAGTAAATCATAGTGTCACAAATAGTTCCTGAAACTTGCCCTAGTGGCACTGTCCAGAGCCTGGGTTTCCAGGGAACTGCGCAGAGAGGCAGACTTCTTCAGCTCTCAGAGGCACCGTATGTAAACACAGGCTTGGGGTATGGACAGCCCTGGGTTTGACTCCTCACCCCTGCATTCTGTGGCTTCATGATCCTGGATAAGTCAGTTCCCTGATTTGTAAAATTGGAACATTAATATCATCCCCATAGAATTGCTGTAAGAGGTAAGTGACGTGGTACGTAAACAGCACCGAGGGAGGCCCTGCACATCGTAGGTGCTCCAGCTGCAGAAGTAGACCCATGTGTCTGATGAGTAGAGGTGCACACTGTGTTCCATGACAACGATTTAGGGAGCAGAATGTGTGATGCAGAGGAGGAAAGAGGGTTCTGTTCCGTGTAAGCACCCTGCTACACAGTAGGGCTTGCTAGCCCTCATCTCTGCATTGTGGGCAAAAATGGGCTTTGCTGCAGTTTGGTCTCTAATTGTGCCACCAAAATACTTGCTGTTTATTAGAGCCATTACAATGCAGCTACTTCTGCCGTATAACTAACCCACCATCTAGGCCAAGTTGGACAATTTATAATTTACTAACAAGGCACAGGATGGTCACATTCAAACAGTAAGTGCATAGAGTAGACTTCTTTGTTCTTTCCTCCTCTTAAACTGGAATCTCCCGAAAGCCCTCCTCTAAAGGTAGGACGGGCAGCATGCTCTAGGTGGGAAAAGATTTAGTTGGCCCACAAGTTTTTCCTTATTGCGAGTTTTGGGGCTGTCCATCACTGCGTCTGTGTACCTGCACGAAGGTAAGCACTCCGTATGGTAGTACTTGGCCCCCAGGAAGCACCAATGCCTTTCACATCACATTCCCTGGCAAGTATCAAATCTGTATTTTATGCTTCCTTTGTTTATTCATTGTGACAGATTTACTCAGTAGCCTATTTGTCTGGCGTAGGAGCAGAGTGGAAAGTTCTATCATGCATACGGTGTATTGGTGAATGCACTGTCGGGGGTCCTCATTCGTGTCCCGCAGCCAGTGAAAGTCATAGACAAGAAGATGATCCGGGAGGTTCGGTGTAGGCTGCAGAGTTTTCAGGACAGAGAGCTGTGGTCTTGAAAAGCAGATCATTTGTAGAGATTGAGTCATACAATAAGAGTCAATTTTGACAACACCCCTTGTGCAATAAAAGTTTGAAGTTCCTGGAACTTTCATCTTTGGTGGTACCAAGGCAGACCATTTTTCTCTCATTAGCGCTCCTAAGTTGCATATTTGCATTGCATGAGCCATTTTTCAGGCGTAACTGCTGGAAACTTGCTTTTTTTTTTTTTTTCCCATTTTCTCAGAAAACCTGTAAAAAAGCTCATTTGAGTCCTAGCCAAGAAGATGGTCATCTTTCACACCTTGAAGAGAAGTAGTGCTAGAATAGTGACCCTGAAAGAATGTTCCATGTGTGGTGTATTTCCATTTCTTGTGGAAATTTACAGTCAAACAAGTTCTGTTTCTTCCCCATTTCCTTTTTGGTTCCCCAGTTGACTAAGAAAAGCCAGAGAATTGTCAGTGGAATTGTTTCTTCATAAAGGGGAGACTTCCTCACACTGTCATAGGCAAGTCAAATTGAAATTCAGCTGCGAATTAGCATCTATCTCATGCTGGTCTGTTTCTTGGTTTTTTGTTTTTTTACTGGTAGAAGTCAAAGGTTATTATAAGGGAACTACCCAAAGAGATTTATGTACCTGAAGAGAAGTGATTTGTCATTTGTCTGTGACATATGGAAGATATCATATTCCATAAGCCACAAAGAAACGTCAATAGTAGGAACTACAGTATCACTCTCCTGGTATATGTTGATCTTATATTCAGGCCCCTTGGTTAATTTCAAAAGCATCAACTATATGGAGTCACTTTTGTTTTCCTTCCTCACCAATAATATTTTCTGTAATAACCAAAAACCTTTTGTTATTTCTTAAATAATTTTTTAAAGATTTTATTTATTTGACAGACAGAGATCACCGTGGGCAGAGAGGCAGGCAGAGAGAGAGAGAGAGGAGGAAGCAGGCTCCCTGCTGAGCAGAGAGCCCAATGCGGGGCTCAATCCCAGGACCCTGAGATCATGACCTGAGCTGAAGGTAGAGGCTTTAACCCACTGAGCCACCCAGGCACCCCTCTTAAATAATCTTTATAAACTAATGTCAGTGTCACTCAACATCATTTTCCGGGCAGATTTGCTGCAGAATCTAAACAATGCCCCTTAAAATGTTATCATTTGAAGAGTGTTTTGCATTTTTATCATTATCTCCCGTGGTCATATAACACCATTATTTCTTGATTCTTTGACAAGTATAAACATGAATCTAAATATGTGTCCACATTTGAGTGTTGTTGAACATAGAGGTACATATTTAATATGAAGGTTTTCTTTTCCTGACAAGTTGTTAATTCAAAGATACACCTTATAATTGATGATAACGTAGAGCTAAGAACATGTTGGCATTATAAGAATTACAAGGCTATTTGTTTGTTCCTTCTGCTTTAATTTTATATTTAGTCCTTTAAGTCCAGCATTTAGGAGACTATAGCTGCAGGGTGCCTGGGTGGCTCATTCAGTTAAGAGTTAAGTGTCCCAACTCTTGATTCAGCTCAGGTCATGATCTCAGGGTCCTAAGATCGAGCCCCGTGTCTGGATGCGGAGCCTGCTTAAGATTCTCTGTCTCCCTCTCCCTCTGCCCTTTCTACCCCCGCACTCTTTCGCCTCTTAAAAAAAAAAAAAAAAAAAGACTATGGTTTCTTTTTTTTAAATAAATTTTATTTGGTTTTTAATTTTTATTATATTTTAAGATTTTATTTATTTGTGTGAAAAAGAGAGAGCATAAGCAGGTGGGAGCAGCAGGCAAGAGGGAGAAACAGGCTCCCTGCTGACAGGGAGCCCCATGCGGGACGTGGTCATGACCTGAGCTGAAGGCAGATGCTCAACTAGCTGAGCCACCCAGGCATACCAGGACTATAGTTTCTTAAGGGTTTAGCCTTCAGTTAGGATCAGCTGCTGTCAGGTGATAGTCTGCCCCCCTCTTACCCACACTCCATGCTTCAGTGAACCAGACAGAAAATTTAATACAAGTCTCCAGTGAATACCTGGATTTTTTCATGCCAAATAATCGTCAAATAGTTTTTCTCTTATATAAGTAATACATATAAATCATTTGTCAAAAACAAAAACATTACAATGAATTTCACTGTCCTCTTCGACCACCCCACCCTCATGCTCTTCTCTTTTGTCTTGTCCAAAGGTAAGCATAGATCGCCATTTAAAAGTATTGCACTGAGCTCATTTGCTAATCATTCATAAATATGTATGTACCCATAGAAAATCCATAGTATGTAGTAGAGAGAGAAGAAAGGGTGCCACGCTCTTCGTGAAGACTTGGTAAAATCTGCCCATATGATGTTCTGGGCTGGGACATATTTTTTTTCTAGGAACTAGGCAAAGGCAGGAGGAGATTCATTTTAGTTACAATTCCTTTAGTTACAATCATTGCTCTATTCAGGATTCCTACTACTTCTTCAGGTAGTTTCATAGGTGGTTTCGTTAATTTATTACCCTAGAAAATGACTCTTCCTTTCTAGATTTTTAAATTAACTGGTATAAAGCTGTACATGGTATTCCTCTTGTGCATGAAAATAAATCTTTTGTATATTTGTAATGCCTCCTTTTTTGTTCTATAGTTGAGTATCTGTGATTTCTTCTCCACATGGGTCATATTTGCCAAGGGTTTTTCATTTTTCTCTCTCTTTCCTTCCTTCCTTCCTTCCTTTTAAAAGAGAGCACAAGCAGCGGGCAGGGGTGCAGAGAGAGAGAGAGGGAGAGAGAATCCTAAGCAGGTTTCATGCGCATCTTGGAGTCCGATTTGGGGCTTGATCTCACCACCCTAAAATCATGACCTGAGCGAAAACCAAGAGTTGGACATTTATTTTTTATTTTTTTATGTTAATTTTATTTATTTATTTATTTTTTTATGACAGAGACACAGCAAGAGAGGGAACACAAACAAGGGGAGTGGGGGAGGGAGAAGCAGGCTTTCTGCTGAGCAGGGAGCCTGATGCAGGGCTCAGTCCCAGGACCCTGGGATCATGACCAGAGCCGAAGGCAGGTGCTTAATGACTGAGGCACCCAGGTGCCCAAGAGTTAGACATTTAACCAACTGAGCTGCCCAGGTGCCCCAAAGTTCTTCTATTTTATTAGTCCTTTCACTGAAACAGTCTCTTCTCTTGATTTTTTTCTTTTTTTAAAAGATTATTTATTTATTTATTTATTTATTTTTAAAGATTTTATTTATTTATTTGACACAGAGAGAGATCACAAGTAGGCAGAGAAGTAGGCACAGAGAGAGGAGGAAGTAGGCTCCCCGCTGAGCAGAGAGCCCGACATGGGGCTCGATCCCAGGACCCTGGGGTCATGACCTGAGCCGAAGGCAGAGGCTTTAACCCACTGAGCCACCCAGGCACCCCGATTTTTTTTCTTTATTGCCTGCAGGAACCGATCTATATTTTTACCTTAGTTTCATTATTCCCTTTTTCTGCATTTTTAGAATAGCTTTATGGTAATATAATTCACACTTTTTAAAAATTTTAATTTTTTATTAACATATAATGTATTATTAGCCCCAGGGGTAAAGGTCTGTGAATCGCCAGTTTTATACACTTCATAGCACTCACCATAGCACATACCTTCCCCAATGTCCATAATCCAAACACCCTCTCCCTACCCCCCTCCCCCCAACAGCCCTCAGTTTGTTTTGTGAGATTAAGAGTCTCTTATGGTTTGTCTCCCTCCCGATCCCATCTTGTTTCATTTTTTTTTTCCTTCCCTACCCCCCAAACATCCCACATTGCCTCTCAAATTCTTCATATCAGGGAGGTCATATGATAATTTTCTTTCTCTGATTGACTTATTTCACTCAGAATAATACCCTCTAGTTCCATCCACGTCATTGCAAATGGCAAGATTTCATTTCTTTTGATGGCTGCATAGTATTCCATTGTGTATATATACCACATCTTCTTTATCCATTCATCTGTTGATGGACTTCTAAGTTCTTTCCATAGTTTGGCTATTATGGACATTGCTGCTATATAATTCACACTTTTTAACAGTTCACTGTTTTTTAATATATTCACAAGGTTGTACAACTGTCACCACAACCTAATTTTAGACTGTCTTTATATCTCTCCAAAAGGAATCCTGTGCCCTTGAACAGTCATGCATCATTTTGTGTAAACTTCCATAGCTCTAGGTGGGTAGTAGTATATTCTCTGTCTATAAATTTGCTTATTTTGGTCATTTCACATCAGTAGAAACATGCAGTATATAGCATTTTGTGTCTGGCTTCTTCAACTTAGCATAATGCTTTCAAAGTGCATTCATGTTGTAGGGGTTTCAATCCTTCATTCCTTCTTATTACCAAATAGTATTCCACTGTATGAATATACCACATGTTGATTCATTTTTTAGTTGATGGACATTTGGATTATTTCTAACCTTTTGCCTATTATGAATAATGCTTTGAGGAACATTCAGGTACAAGTTTTTGTGTAGACGTACCTTTTCAATTCTCTTGGCTATACACCTAGGAGTAGAGTTGCCAAGTCCTCACTAGTCCTTGGCTTTTTAATGATAGCTGTCCTAGTGAATATTATTTTGGTTTTGATTGGGATTTCACAAATGAGTAATGATGGTGTGAGTCTTCTCAAAGGCTTATTGTCCACTTTGGAGAAATGTCTCTTCAAGTCTTTTGGCCATTTTTAATTAGGTCACTTGTGTTTTTTATTGTGAGTTGTAGGGGTTCTTTTTTTATACTAGATACAAGTCTTGTGATCAGTTATATGATTCACAAATATTCTCCCCCATTTTTGTGGATTGTTTCACTTTATTGGTTAGTATTTTTAGCACAAAACTTTTTTGACTTTGATACAGTGTAACTTACCTATTTTTCTGTTTCTTGTGCTTTCAGAGTCATTGTCTAACCCAAGATCATTTCTTTTTTTTTTTTTTAAGATTTTTTTTTTAAATTTATTTGACAGAGAGAGATCACAAGTAGGCAGAGAAAGAGAGGAGGAAGCAGGCTCCCTGCTGAGCAGAGAGCCCGATGCGGGACTCGATCCCAGGACCCCAGGACCATGACCTGAGCCGAAGGCAGAGGCTCAACCCACTGAGCCACCCAGGCGCCCCCCCCAAGATCATTTCTATGTTTCTATGAGTTTTATAGTTTTAGATTTTAAATTTAGGTCTCTGATTGATTTTGAGTTAATTTTTTGTGCGTGGTATTGGGGAGGTTTCCAACCTAGTTCTTTTTTATGTGGATAGTTGTCCCAGCACCACTGGTTGAATTTTTTTTACCTTTCTCCTAGTTTTAGCTTATTTCATTTTTTCTTCTATAGCTTCATGAATAGGAAGCATAATTCACTTATTTTCTGTCTCTCTTATTCCCTAACAAATGCACTGAAGGTTATAATTTTCTTCTGTGTAGGAATTTGGGTACATCCCACAGATTTTATTTTATTATTATTATTGCCAATTTTTGCCTTCTTTATTAATTTCAATTTTTATTGCATTTTGCTCAATGAATGTGGCCTGTGTGATGCCAGTTCAATAAAATTTTATCCAAAGGACATTTCTATTTAAAAAAAATGATTATAAAGCCTTTTTTTCCCCCAACCCTGTAGATGTATTATTATACCTCTTTATGACATCCAACAGTGCTCTGTACTTGGTGTGTGCTCAATAGATATTTGTAGAGAGACCGAGGCAGAGCAGGCTTTTAGAGGATATCCACACCTAAGTGTTAGTAGTGGTTGATGTGGCAGTAACAACCAACACTTCCTGAGCACTTTCCTCTGTGCCTAGCCCAGTGTGTACTGACTTAGTCTTCATAACAGTCCTATAAGGCAGGAACTCTCTATTCCCATTTTACAGTGTTGCAAGCTAAAGTCTATTACCCAATGATTCACACCAAGAAAAAGCCAGAGGTGGTTTTTGAACCCATTTTGTCTAACCCCAGATCCCACTCTCTCTCTCTCTTTTTTTTAAAGATTTTATTTATTTATTTGACAGACAGAGATCACAAGCAGGCAGAGGGGCAGGGGTGTGGGGAAGCAGGCTCCCTGCTGAGTAGAGAGCCTGATGCGGGACTTGATCCTAGGACCCTGGGATCTTGACCTGAGCTGAAGGCAGAGGCTTTAACCCACTGAGCCACCCAGGTGCCCCAAGATCCTGCTCTTTTAACTACAGCCTTCCACGGTCTCCCCCATATCACTTTTCTATGACATTTCATTGATCCCGCTCCTAATCATTTCTCTGATTGCTTTGAACATGTTCCATGAAGGAAATTCTTGGCCCTTTTCTCGGTTGTTTGTTAAAAGTAGCAAGTAATGAAGTTTTTGTGCCTCCATACTCTCAAGACATTGAATAGCACGACCTGAAACTTTAGAAGTCACATGCCCACGGAGGAAGACTAGCTAGCCAGGACCTTTTTTTTTTTTTTTTTTTAGATTTTATTTATTTATTTGACAGAGAGAGATCACAAGTATGCAGAGAAGGCAGACAGAGAGAGAGAGAGAGAGAGAGAGGAGGAAGCAGGCTCCCTGCTGAGCAGATAGCCGGATGCGGGGCTCAATCCCAGGACCCTGAGATCATGATCTGAGCTAAAGGCAGAGGCTTTAACCCACTGAGCCACCCAGTGGCCCCAGGACCTATTGGTTTTAATTTTTTCGTGGGTGTCAAAAGAGAATTCAGAAGAAATGCAATGAAACATCTTTTCCTGGCTTTTGTTGGAGACCACACAAGCTCAGAGGGCTTCCGTTTTTTTAGATCAAGTGTGTACTCAGATAAAAACTGAGTAGATTTTCATGGAATCTCTTGTGCTTCATCTGTATGGAGAGAAACCTCCTCTTTGGAACTCCAATTGAAAATAATTTGTTATTGTTAAGGGATATTTCCAAGCCAAATGAGGGCTATTTTTCTCCCCCTATTGAAGATTGGAAAGCTATATCCTTGAATACTTAGTGAATAAAAGTTCTCTTCTCTTTATGAAAGAATGCCTTTTGTATTTTTGTTCCCTTCGATGCAGTCTCTGGGCAGCTTCCTCGTGAAAGAGCAGTTTAATTTATACTGCACCATCATTTTCTTGTGGAAAACTAATAAAATACAAATTCCATTTTTTCACATTAGGTTGTGGCTCAAGGCTTTTGAAAGTTTTATGCAGAATCTGCTTTCCTTTTGCCCTTTTCTTTTTTTGATGATGATTGAGAGGGGAAATGAAGTAATGTTCACAAGTATTATGGACATGGTTGATAAAGAAGCTATTACCTCAAGTTCATTGTTTCTCTCAAACCAAAAATGGAAGCTAATATTTCACAGTCCCCTCTCAAGGCTTTTTTTGTTTTGTTTTGTTTTAAACATTCCTTAAAGTAGATGTGAGACAAGAATAAAGCAAACAAATCTGTTTTTCTTCCAAGGCATCTCATTCACTTTTTCTGACAGGTCAAGTGACGTCCTGGGGCACTGGTGTCTGGGTTCAGCTAATTGAAGCCCTGGGAGCTGTTCCAGTGTGTGGGTCCCCGCTGCAGTAGAGGGTGGGGGCTTTCATTTTGATGAGTACCTTTTCTTGCCTGGCACTTAGCATGTATTAGCTTTGCCACAAGTGGGCAGTTTTTGTACATGGAGAAACAGGCACAGAGTAGACAAGTAGCTTATCCATAGTCACACAGCAGGAAAGTGGAAAGATAGCGTTAGAACTCCATGAATCTGACCTGAGAGTTGAGTCTTTGGACCGCGGTGAGTGACCAGAAAGAAGGACAAGGAGCATTAGAAATTCAGTCCTTCTCTACCATGGATTGTTCAGAGAACCGACAGGCAGGCACGCTTGCACACAATGACCGTTTACTAAGGAGCAAATGTGAAGGAACAAATTTTGTTTTCTCATCTGCTGTGTAATGCATTTGAGAGAAAGATCTATTTTGCCTTGTTCTTTGAATAGCTCTGCTGCCTTTTCACCCTTTCCTCTCTCTTCTTAGCACCGCCTTGCCATCGCTTGAGATCCCGTCCTCCACCCGTCTTCAGTCTCGGTTCTGAGCCCCACTTCTCCTTCTCACCCCCCTTTCCCATTTCCTTGTCATTCTTCACCTCAGCGCATTCTCCAGCCCCTCTGTTTCCCGCTGCCCAAATAGTGGCAATGGTTTCTTGGAGGATGATTGCATGTGGCTAAGTAACACCTGGGTTAGGGACAGGCAGTCAGGGGACCGTTTCTTTCCTGGTCTGTGGTCTGTGGGCAGAATAGTGTAGAACAAGACAGCAGTTGCTAAGGACTGACCATTCCGCAATGAACGGAGCCCATCACTGCAAAGCCAATGGTCCCTCAAAAGTTTTCTCACAAGGAGGGTGGGGGAGCAGGGGAGGGATGCCTTATCAGAAACAGAGTGGAGATGATACCACTGGGCTCTTACAGATTCTTTTAAAGAGTGAGTTTGAATGACAGAGATAAGCAGTAAGCAAACAGCTTGACTCTGAACTAGATTCTACCCTTAATTCTTCAAGTGTCTGTTCCTTGAAAGTGGATTCTTCAAATTAATATTCTAAGCCTCTCCATCCAAGGAAAACTATTGTTTTAAACATGAGTTATTACTTTGAAATGCCCTCCACAGTTGGGGAAGAGATAGAAGGACAGAAAGCCCCCCCCCCCCCCACCAAGGTGCTTGGAAGCCTTCTGCCCTTTGCTCTTGGAAAGTCAGGGTTGCATCCCTACCCGAGAGAGAGTCACCACCTTCCCCGCCTTCACCCACCCATCCACTCATCCTCCCGTGACTTACAAGTGGGTCAGCCCCATTTCCCGCCTTCCCTTGACCAGGGGCTCCCCCCAGGACCGCATACTCGCTTGGCTCCCGCCCGCTCCGCAGGTGCGGCCCTAATCCTCCTGGCCTAGTTATCCGGCAGCCTCTAGGAACCAGGGCTCTGTGATGTAATGCTCTTTTTTCACACTCCCGGCTTAAATACAGATGGAAATTGTTGTCATGTGTTAGAAATGTCGCCAGTAATATAAAAGGCGCAAGCTTGGGCATCTTCTCTCGCTTCTCGCACCGTCAGCTGCTCCTGCCGCCAGCGCCTTCTTCCTTCGCAAAATCGCTCTGTGGTCAGGTGGCCGAGGCGCCCCCAGCTCGCCTAGGAAGGGGTTCGGATCCCACACCCCACACCCCCGCCTCTCTTTACGGCCGCTGCAGAGCTGAGGACCAGCGTGGTGGGAGGCTCTTTCAGGCTCACAAAGGGAAGGATTAATCTTGACGATTGGGCTGGGGTTTGCAGGCAAGTACAAGTGGTCCATGATCGCCCCCTAGCCGCCCCCCGCCCCACGCCGCCCCCTGCCCAACTCTGGATTCGAACGCCCGGTCGCTGGAGAAGCCTGGGGACAGGCAGGCGGCGGCAGAGGCGCCCCGCCGCCCGAGGTTTGCGCTTGGGTTGTGGGAACGTCCATGGAGGTGAAGATGCCCTGTGTGGTGTGTGGACCAGGGAGGAGGGGCGTGGAGAAACCGGGCCAGCTTGGGAGGGCCAGATGGCTGCGGCTGCGTTTTAATTCACCGGGCAGGCGGGTTTGGCCGGGCCCGGTGGGAGGGGGAGGGGAGAGAAAAAAAAAAATCAGGGGTCAATGGGTAGGGAGAGGCAGGGCTCTGGAGCAGATGCCTGGCGAACAATGGGGCTTTTGAAGGGGATGCTGGAGGAAGTGTGGCGCGCGCTTTGTATTGCCTCCTCCGCATTGCAGGTTGGAATCGGGCAGCTAAATTTTAATGAAGTGCATTCCAAAGTGTGCTCGTCAGCCTGGGCTTCCAGAGCGAGGGGCTTGGCTGAATGGGGACAGGGGGTGGAAGGGGGAGGGGGCCGGCGAAATGAGTTCCTGATGGATGGTAAAGGAGGAGATGAAAGCCTGCTCAGTGTGCAGGGCAGGGGAAGAGAGGGAGGGGGAAAATCAATACGTCCCCGTGCATATTAATAGGCTCCAGCAGGTGTTGGTAAATGTATGTTGCTGCATTGTTCCGGCGCCCTGGCGGAGGAAGGCGGGGGAGAGAGCGAGCTGCTTCTCCCGGCGCGGTGGGCAAAATGCCTTTGCACTTTGGAGGGTTTTGCAAGCTCCCGGGAAAATAAAGAAGGAAGGAGCTGCGTCCCCTCTCCCTAACTCCTTCCCCCATTTTTTTAAATGTACCTGCAGAAGGCTTTTTAAGTTTGCTTCCTGGAAATTAACATGTGTGTATCAGAGCACTGCCTTATCTAGGTAAGATATGCATTTCTGTGGGTATCCAGAAAATAGAAAGCGAATTCTAGAGTCTGGCGTGTGGAGTTCTGGGGAGCGGAAGGGCTCGTCTCACTCTCAGGTTCTTGTCAGTGAATGGGCCAAGCCAAGAAGGCTGGGGTATTTTTAAAGAGGCATGAAGCCTATCCCACCCCACCCCCCACCTTCCAAAGTGCTGAATCTAACTGACCTGGGTACTTAGACGCAAGGAAGCTGCCTGTCCATGGTGTTGGTACATAGACTTTGTCTCACACACAAAGGGAGTGGACCTGTGCCTGAGCCAAATTATTCCAGGGTATTTGTAACATCTTTATAAAGATCAGGCGTGTAGTGTCCTTATCTCTTTCCTAGAATTTATCCTGCTCAGGGCTCTGTGCACTGAGAATCATTCAGGAGACTACTATAACCCTTGCTGGGTTTTGTTGTTGTCTGTTTGCTTGTTTTACTAGTTCTCTTGAAGAAGTATTAAGTGCTTTCAGAAGGTTCCGGCGTATTTGCTGGGGGGTTCGGATATAACTGGAAGCTGTTGCATGAGGTCATTATGACTTTTTTATATGACGAGTATTTAAGTGTGTGTATATAGACAAAGTATATAAACGCATGTGTATACAGTGGGTAAGCCACAGAATAACATATTGTCTTTCTGGTTCTGGGAAAATAAATGCATCTGTTAGTTGAGAAGAGCTTGTCTTTTGTCATCTGTAAGGCTATTTCCTTCTGAAATTCATGTTTTATGATAACTTTGGAAGCCCTCAAGTATTGATTGGATCTACTCTTGGGTTCTTCTTGTGATTTAACTTGCTCTGTATCTCATCAACAAGACGGGGCTCATCTCTTGCCAATGAATGTTAGTGGTGTTGAAAGCTTTAGCAGATTAATGCTATCAACAGGGACTTGATTCTTCCATTTCTCAATTGAGCAAACAGAAGCCGCCTACTCTTGGCTCCCAATGCCTTTCCTCATCTGGTTTTAGGAAAAGGGGCTGGGTGGGGAAGGAAGGTCCCTGCTGAGGACACTCCTCTCTAATCTCCTTTACCCACCCTACCCTACCCCGCCTGGTTCAATACTCAAGGTTACTCATTGGCATTCCTATGTAGTTTCTTTTTAAGGCTGCTTATTTCCATTTGTACTTGGGTGGCAGCATTTGAAACAATGTTTGGATTTTGCTATTTGCATTTTGCTGTGTTTGTAATAAAGAGCTGTGGGCTCAAGCTGTTGTTCTTTTCACTTAATTATGGCTCTTGAATGGGTCTGCTATGACATTTTAGACTTGAGGCTTACCTGCTGGTCCTCCATGAGCAAAAAAGCATGGCCATTTGTGTTTCTTAGAGGACTTACCCCAGGGGTGACCAGAGCCTCACTACCTCTTAACTGGCCAGAGGAGGCAGTATGTAATGTGGCCCATTGGTGTGTCTGCTGGAACCCTCCACCCACCAAACCCGGGTTCTTGAAAAACTTGCAGGTAACAGTTTCATTAACAGAAAGGACCTCTTGGAACCACTCTTTTTTCCTGATACCTAGGGCTGTTTTGAGACAAACAGCTACAGGTGTTTGATGTTAGGATAAGAACAGAAACTACCTGAGCACTAAAGGTACCATAGAAGCAATACGACAATAGCTGTTATTGTCACCGGCTGATAGAAGACACGTCTCTCAGAGGCTTCTGGTACACTCCTTCTCTCCCCCTGGTTTTCCATTTACTCTCGGCATATGGATGTGGGTCGAGGAGGCGAAGAAGAGGAGAGAAGGAGATTTGCACGTTCACGAAGGACCCAACCACAGCCGTTAACTGAC
Organism: Enhydra lutris kenyoni; assembly: GCF_002288905.1. Lineage (NCBI taxonomy): Eukaryota > Metazoa > Chordata > Mammalia > Carnivora > Mustelidae > Enhydra > Enhydra lutris. Next base: position 22,443,405 of record NW_019154094.1, on the reverse strand, counting down.
ACCAGTTATTGAAAACTGCCTTGTAATTTCTGTTTTACCCTATGCCCTGCGTATAAAGCATATAATGTGACACCAGCTGAGACTGCTGATTTAATGATCCCAGTAAGTAAGCAGACCCATGTGTTTTGCTGATGTTGACTTAATAAAGTTGCTGCAGGACAAAGGATTTGGAACATACCTGTAACTAAAGGGAAAAGGATCTCTAAAGTTAAAAGTAAAAATAAGAACAATAGTACTAGAAAAAGTGAACTGAAAAGATCCTCCCCCCCACCCAGTTGAAACACTCCAAAGATGTTTAAAAAAGTGTTTAAGTAACCTGTATACCTGATGTGGGACTTGAGCTCAGGACCCCAAGATCCAAAGAGTTGCAAGACTCTAGGACCAGCCAGGGGCCCCTCTCCAGGTTGGTTTGTTGTTGGTGGTTTTTTTTGTTTTTTTTTTTGTTTTTTTTGGCCACTGTATTCTCACATACAATCCAGATAGTTCGATAAGCACATGTTTGTTTTTTCTTTTCTTTTCTTTCATTCTTCTTCTTCTTCTTTTTTTTTTTTTTTTTAAGAAGAAGTCTTATGTTGATAATCAGACCCCAAATATTTGAATGTAAGCACATCCCTTGCAGTCACACTGACACCCTCTGGCACCAGGAAAACTGTCATAGCAATTTTTGAGAAATCTAGTGGGAAGAAAAGGCAGCAATGCCAGCCACTAATTCAGTAACTCTGTTCATGGTTGGGTCTGTCAGCAGGCCTGATCTGGATGACTCTCGGGCTTTTAAAGTGTTGCAGGCACTAAGTACAAAAATCTTTCTGGCCTCTCCTGGCTTACCAGGTCTTGACAAGTTTCTGCCCTTGGTGGCCTCTGACACATCTCCATGATTAATTTAGGGTGCCTGCAGCTAGGAAAATTATGTTCAAATAGTGCCTTCGAATAGTGTGATGTGCCTCTTGCATGGGTAAACCTATCTGACATACAGTTCCATATTGATATCGATGGCACTAGATTGGGACACCTGGCAGGCTCAGTCCATGGTGCCTGGGCTCTTGATCTCAGGGTCCCGAGTTCAAGCCCTGCCCTGGACACAGATCTTACTTAAAAAAAAAAAAAAAGAAAAAAAAAATAACAACAAAAACAGCAGCATTAAATCCATTCACTCCCTAGTAGTGTAGGGAGTTGATGAATGAATATTATCTAGATATCTGTTGATTTTTTTTTCCTGATATAATCCTTGAGCTATCTTTGCTGATTTTTTAAAAAGATTTAATTATTTATTTGAGAGAGCGAGCGAGTGGGAGGAGTGGCAGAGGGAGAGGGATACCAGCAGACTCCCTGCTGAGCCCGATACCCCCACTGAGCCCAATACCCAACCCAGGTTTCATGATCCCAGGACCCAGAGATATGACCTGAGCCAAAATCAAGAGTACCATACGCAAATGACCGAGCCACCCAGGAGCGCCTGTCTTTGCCAATTTTTACTCCTTCTTCCAATGAGATGGCATCTCTTAAACTTTGGTCTGATTCAAGTGAAAAAAGAGAATTGGGGAAGAGATTACCTAACTTTTACTAAGATGTTTAAGAAGATCTTAATAGCATTAGAGCAAAGGGGAGGTCTTGGAGTTGAAAATGAATCACTAGGCTGAAAGTGCTTAAATAAAAGATTTTTAAAGTTTTAACATTTGATGTTTCCTGACCTAAAAGGTCAGCCTAAAAAGTATAGTGCATTTAACTCTGTGTTGTGGAGCCTCACACTTGTTTGTGGAAGTTTTTGCTATTTGTCCTATATCCCAGTTCTAAGTACAGTGCTTATTAGCCCATAATGCATGTTCAGTAGATACCTGAATGTGTGGATGCATCAAGAATTTGGACTGTTGGGGCGCCTGGGTGGCTCAGTGGGTTAAAGCCTCTGCCTTTGGCTCGGGTCATGATCTCAGGGTCCTGGGATTGAGCCCCTCATCGGGCTCTCTGCTCGGCGGGGAGCTTGCTTCCCCTTCTCTCTCTGCCTGCCTCTCTGCCTGCTTGTGATCTCTGTCTGTCAAATAAATAAATAAAATCTTTAAAAAAAAAAAGGAATTTGAACTGATACCATTAAAAAATTGGATCTCTTTCACTACGGTGAAGTTGCCATTACTAAAATAGAGAAAAAAGTACAGCTCCATGAAAAATCATTTTTTTAAAAGATGTATTTATTTATTGAGAGAGAGAGAGAGAGAATGCGTGCAGGGGGGTGGGAGGAGGGAAGGGGAGGGAGAGAAGTAGATTCCCCTTTGAGCTTGGAGCCCAGCACTGGGCTGGATCTCTGGATACTGAGATGGTGACCTGAGACAAAATCAAGAATTACATGCTTAACTGACTGAGCCACCCAGGCACCCCTTAGACAAATCATTTTAAAAAATGGAAAAAGGAAAAAGTTTTCCCTTTTGTTTAATAATGCATATTCTTTTCCATAAACCAGTTAGTGGGTCCTGTAGTTCTCATGGACATAAAAAAGCATTTAGATTTTCATTCACTGTGTTTTTTGGGTTTTGTTGGTTGGTTGGTTGGTTTTTGAGAGGGGGTGGTGAGGGGCAGAGGGTGGAAGAGAGAGAATCTTTAGTTTAGACTCCATGCCCAGTGTAAGAGCCCAATGTGGGGCTTGATCTCAGGACTCTGAGATCAGGACCTGAGCTGAAATCAAGAATTCCTTGCTTAACCTACTGGGCCACCCAGGCGCCCCTTTTCTCACAGTTTAATTGCTCTTAAAAGTTGATGATGGGGTGCCTGGGTGGCTCAGTCGTTAAAGGGTTGCCTTCAGCTTGGGTCATGATCCCACGGTCCTGGGATCGACTCCCACATCGGGCTCCTTACTCAGTGGGGAGCCTGCTTCTCCCTCTGCCTCTGCCTGCCACTCTATTTGTGCTCTCTTTCCACCTCTGGTGGGCCGTGGGTGTGAATTATTGCACTGGGTATATTTATATATATAAATGTGTATATATACACACACACACACACACACATATATATATTTTTGCTGCAGTGAAGATCAGATCAGTGGGAATCTACAAATTTGACAATAGTGATATGAAATAACTTGCCTATAAGACCGTAAGTGCCATAATTTTCTAATTAATTGTGGAGCAGCGCCAAAGGCAGTGGCTTTAGAAATACGTAATGATCTTAAATAGAGACCAAAAGGGAAGCAAGAAAGTCTACAATGTTTAACTCCTTTTAATGAGGCTTAATACTCCAGCTCATGGAGGCCTTTGCTATTTCTTTTTGTAGCTTTTTGGATGCTCTGATTGACGACTTATATTTTTTCCTGGAGGTGATCTCGTATTAGTATTATTTACTTTATAAATATTTGAGTGTCTGCTGTGTGCCAGGCACTTTCTGCGTATCAGGGACAGCTCAGTGAGCAGAGCGAACGCACGTTACCCTCCTGGAGCTTGTATTCAAATCCATGTTAATACAGTCCTAATAAGATCAGCAATTAAAGAATAGGTTGAAATGATTAGTTAAAATGAAACCTTTCCTCTGCGAGAAGTTTGTTCCTGAAAACCACTGTGGTTGGCAAAATTGGAGTTTGCTTGATTACTTGCATCGAAGTCCAGCACAGTGGAACAAAAAAACATGGAGAATTACACACCAGCCCTCATTCAGCCCTTAATCCCACCCCTCAAAAGTATTGTAGTAGATTCAGTTTGGTTTCCTCCAAACTTTCCTACATTAATATATACGCACACAGCCCAGCTCTCTTTATATAGTAAGTAGTCTAGCTTGGCTCTTATTGGTATCCCAATTGGCAACTTTCCACATCGGTATGTGTATACCTACTTCATTTTTTGTAATAACTAGAACCTATTGATTAGGTGGCTATTTGCTAAGGCTTGCTCATTTTGTTCTCCCCAAACTCCAAGACCTATTTATTCATTCAGCAAGTATTTATTTAGCAAACTTGATGTGCTAGGAACTGTTCCAGATGTTTGGGATATTACTGACCAAAACAGGTATAGATCCCTCATGGGGTTTATGTTCTAGTCAGGGAGACAGTAAATAGTAGATGTACTAAGTAAGTATATTATTTTGTATTGAAAGATAGTAAGCGATGATGGAGGGGAGCCAAGCAGAGAAATGTGATCAGGACTATGGAGGTAGGAGAGACGTTGCAATTTTAAAACGGTTGTCAGAGTAGGTTTCACTGGGAAGGTAGTACTTAAGCAGAAACTTGAATGAGTGTATATCTGAATAAGTAGAAGGGCCCTGTGGCCGAGTTTTAAAGGACCTGTTCAAAGGCCCTGTGGCAGAAGTGGTACCTGCTTTGTCTGAGGAACAGCAAGGAGTCCAGAGTGGCTGGGAGGAATCAAGAGAGCAATGGCTAGAATTCTGGAAAGAGAGTAAGGGAGAGTGTAAGAGTATAAAGGAATGCAGGCAGATCATGCCAAACATTTTAGGCCATTTTAACTACTTTACTCAGTGAAATGGGAGGCACTGCAGGGTCTTGATTGGAATAATGACATTGCTTCAACATTTGAAAAATCTCACTTTAGGTAATGTGTTAAGGACAAATAGAGGGGTGGAAGCAGAGAGCACAGTTAGGAAGCTGTTACTGGAAATCCTGGCGCAAGTTGGTGGTGGCTAGATCAGATGTGGCTGTATATAGTCTGGAAGTTTACGCAAAAAAATTTTCTGATGGGTTAGACGAGGGATGTGAGAAAGAGAAATGTTGAGAATGACTCCCAGGGTTTTTTAAAACCTAAACAGGTAAAAGGATGAAATTGCATTTGCTGGATGGGGAAGGTGGGGGCTATGACCTCTTCTGGTTTAAGATTTGGTATTTCACTCTTGGTTTAGTTTGAGTTGTCTCTTACACACGGAAGTGGGCTGTCAGGAAGGCAGTGGGCATAGATGGTGGAGTTCATGGAGAACATGGCCATGCCATGAATTCAGTCATTCTTCCCCAGTTTGGCAATGCCAGGGACAATGCTCACAGGAGCATCTTTGCACATACACCGGGTGTCCTGTTGTGCATCTGTCCATGAGTTGAACTCCTGAGGGTGGCATCACCGCGTTTACAAATGTGTACATTTTAGCATTCAAAAATACTTCTGCATTACTCTACCACCTCCCCAAAATTGTATCATTTACATTCCCACCAGTGTATACAAGAGTATCCGTTTCCCTTCATCTTTCCCAAAACTGAAAATGGCCTTTCCAAGTGTTGCCTGTTTCATAGATGATAGTCTCTTTCACCACTCTTCCTTCAAGCTCCTATGTCCTCTGGCCTCAGAGTCCATCGAGCTTCTGGAAGACATAAGGAGTTTTCTGTTCTATGAAGTCTTGCCTATCGTGGGTATAATGGTGCTGCCGGTCATATTTGGTAAGACAAACTAATCGCTCGATGACTTAGGTCCCTGCAAGAGGAGGTAACATATTCAGCATTGTTCAAGCAGCTAATTCAAGACTAATGGGGAGACAGCTAAGTAGCAGTTTTAAAGTATACCTCCTTAAAAGGGGAAATTTTGAATTCTATCATCCGGAGGAAGAACACTTCCTTCTGACATTTGGACAACTTTTAATAGCACGTGTTGACTTCAAGTCATTGGCATAACCAAGGTCGTTAGAACACTGAGTGATTTGCAGTGTCTTTAAAGTTATACAAAGTCAAATGAGCACCAAGTTGGGATTTTTGGTTTGCTTTTTTCTTTTTTTATTGAACATCAAACAAATCATTGCCATGACCCAGCTGTGTGCTCTGTATCCTGCCAGGTCCAGAGGATGCCAGGATGGACAAAAACACAACCTTAACCCTCACAGAGGGTCCATTGCTGTTGGTGGTGGTGGGAGACATGCAGATTGCCAGGGACTGTCCATTGTCACAGGGACTAAAGAAATAGGTAAAGGTTGGGGACCGGCAGAGACATAGGCCTACTTTGTCCAGGATTTAGGTCAGGGAAGAATTGTGAGGGATAGGCAGTGGGAGGCACACAGAGGTCCTTGCCTGTCCTGCCAGTGAGTCTGCAATTTGTCCTGAGGGCAGTGGGAATCTTGGAAGAGTTTAGGCAGGATAATAACATGGCTCTTTTTGTATTTTTCGAAAACCACTCTGGCAGCCATCAAAGGCAAGGGTCGTTCAGCTGTGGTCCCCAGGCCACTTCCTGTTTCTGTTTAAAAAGTTTTATTGGAACACAGACATTTGTTTATGTATTGTTTGTGGCTGCTTTTCTGCCACAGTGGTGGTATTGAGTCTTTGAGATCTAGACTGTGCGGTCTCCAAAGCCTAAACTATTCCTTATCCCTTCACTGAAAAAGTTTGTTGGCCCCGACTGAGGAGATGAAGTTAATACAGAAGGGCCAAGAGGGAAGCTATGGTCAAAGGAAAAGACTAAGTTAAGGCCAAGGAGGAGGGGAGAGACCCAAGGGGTATTCAGGACAGAATATTTAATGAGCGATGGATTAGGGGAGATGGGAGGGGGAGGTGTGGTCTGAGGTGGCCTGTGGGGTCCTGCGAAGAGTGACCAGGTAGACTGGAAGGTCACAAGGAATATCTGTGTGGAGATGTCCAGGACAGCGTAGGTTAAATGCACCTGGGAGGGGCATAAATATGTGTTCAACATGGCAAGTTCAGACCGGTTTTCATCGTATCTTGTTAATCTATAAAAGTCCAGAAGCCCCTCATCCCTCTGCCCCATCTACTATCCTGTTCTGGAAATGAGTGCCCATCAGCACATTTTCTCATCTTTCTTCACCGGTCAAGGCTGGACTTCATGTGCACGCACTTCAGGAAGCCTTCCCTGCAGACGACAAGCTGTGTGCTCGCACCTAGCCCGGTACTGCCTATATGGTTCTTTGCTCAAGTAAACCTTTGTCTCTTTATGTAGGACCTAAGTCCACAGATAAGTCCAGTGTCTCATACATTTTTGGTCTATTTGCTGGGTCTACCATGAAATCACAAATTTAGTTGTGCACAATTTTTTTTTTCCTTAGTTATGGAACCTGATAGTCAAATGATAGAGCAGAGCAAACTTAGCCTGCCCCTAATGTCACTCATTCAGTCATTCAACTAACGTTTATTGAGCTCTTTGTATATGCCAGACACTCGGCTAGGTACCAAAGGTGCAATGACGGCCCTCATGGAACTTCCATTTTAATAGAGGAGCAGAGACAATATGCTGGCCTTGTGCCTTTTTAATTCCTGCAACTGGGGAGCATAATATGGCAAGAGAACTCTGAGGCTGTAGTCCTCCTCCGTTTTCTTGTTTTATAGATGCCTAAACCGCATGGAGCTAGAACTTGGACTGCCCCTCTCTCCAGTGGAGGGGGGAGGCTTTCATCTGTGTTGTCCAGGTCTAACAATGTGATCTGATTTCCATTCAAGAGCACAGTAATTCATTGTTCTAACACACTTCTAAATGCGGGGTGTAGCTTGTCATCTTTACTTTGGTGAACATCGATTCTGAAGTTTTTCTTTTTGTTCTTAATGTGACCTTATCAGACTCGGCGTTTACTGCAGAACCTATGCCTTAATGGGGTCAGATTGAGGGAGGAATGCTTTGCCACCATCCACGTTCTTTTCTCATAACGGCTATCTGTATTCGTGAAAACTGATGGGGAAAATGAAGGGACACAGCGTCTTTGGCAGCTCCGTTTTACACGTTATAGGAGTTGAAAGCATCAATTTTCATTTCATGCATTGAATTGCTTGTAATAGGGGTTTTTAGCTAGTCTTTGGTAGGCAGATGAGCGAGTGTCTGGGGGCTGATTACGAGAGGAGGGTCTAAGGCAAGCAAGAGACAGAGCCCCAGGGAGAGAACTGACTGTGTGCGGGAGAATTAGGATCCAGAAGCATTGCTCCCCCAGTGCTGCTAAGGGGAGCTCTCCCTCTGGCTTGCCACACACTTTGTAAAATTACTCACTGACGGAGCGCTTCTGTTTGGTTTCATTGTGTTATAAATGTCATGCAAGGTGGTGGAATCGAGGGCATGGTTAATATTCCATTGATAGTAAAAGGACGAAAGGTAAAGAGAGATTTGGGGCTCTAGGATAGGTCGTTGAGAAATGACAATGTATGTCAGAGGACTTAAACCATGATTTTGATAGCAAAGCACTTATCCAGCTGTCGATTGGGCTGGAAACTCTGAGGGCAATTGACCAGGTTATTCTTTATTTTATTTTATTTTTTAAAATTTATTTGACAGTATGAGAGCACAAGCAGGGGGAGCAGCAGAGGGAGAGGGAGAAACAGACTCCCTGCTGAGCAAAGGGCCTGGTGCAGGGCTCGATCCCAGGACCCTGAGATCATGCCCTGAGCGGAAGGTAGACGCTTAGCCGACTGAGCCACCCAGAAGCCCCCGACCAAGTTATTCTTGTGGTGTCTTCCTTAATGGGAAACCAGCAAGCCTTTGGAAAATTACACCTTCTCAGCAGTTTCTCCTTTGTAAAGACACACATGAGCTACAGCAGATTTTGTGACTTGTTACAGGCTGAGGAGAAACCTGCATCTCCCTTCCCCAGAGCTCCCCTGCACCACGTTTGCGTTTTCCAGCGTGCAGAGTGAAGGTGTTGGAGCAAAATGTTCTGCTTGCCAACCAGAGAGAAGGTGTTAAAAAAAAAAAAAAAAAAAAAAGTCTGTTACTTGCCAGTTTGAAAATATGTGTGTTCCAACATTTTGTCATTAAGAAAACTTTCTGTAGATTGAGGTGGCTTTAATCTAGATGAATTTCGTGTATTTTAGTGTGTCTATGAGAGGTGTCTGATTTCACATGTTCAAATCACCATTTTTTTGAAGTGAATTTTATTCACATTTTGAACTTAAATAAAATTCACTCTTTTTGCTATGCATTTCTCAGAGTTTTAACAAATATATACAATCATGCAACCCTCCACTTTATTCAAAATACAGAATAGTTTTGTCACATACTCCCTCTACATTCTTTCTGATAGCTGTTTTGTTTTCCCTACCCCTCAGGCAATCACAGATATCTTCTGTTCCTAATAATTTTAGTGTTTTCTGAATGTCATCTAAATGGAGTCTTGTAGTGAACCTTTTAGATTTAGCTCCTTTGACTTAACAAAGTGGATTTCCCATTGATCTAGGTTGTTGCTTGTATCGTCAGTTTGTTCCTATTGCTGCGTAGTATTCCATCGTATAAATGCACCATAGTCCGTTCATTCATTCATTCATTCATTGTAGGGCAGTAGGACTGTTTCCAGTTTGGTGGGGGGGGTGGTGTGTGGATTATGAATAAAGTCACTAAAGGAACTTTCAAAGAGAGGAAGACAAAAGGCTCAGCATCCCAGAGAAAGAATTGAATGTGTACCAGAGAGGTTTTGAGTAAACATAGATTCCCATTTTGCTTGAGTAGATAAGAGTGAGATTTCTGGGTTATGTGGGGAGTATGTTTGACTCTATAAGAAACTGTCAGACTCCTTCCCAGAAAGCTGTGCCGTGTTGTGTTCTCCCTTGGCAGTATGGAAGCCTTCTGCTTCCTCTGCATCTTTACCAGTTCTTAGTATTGTCAAATGAAAAAAGAATTTTTTAGACTTTAGGTGTTCTTATGGGGTGGTGGTATATCATTACGATTTTAGCTTGCACTTTCCAAATGATTAAGATGGTGAGGCACATTTTCTTTTTCTTTCTTTTTTTTTTTAATATTTGATTTATTTGACAGAGGGAGAAAGATAGCACAAGCAGGGGGTGCGGCAGACAGAGGGAGAGGAGGAAGCAGGCTCCCCGCTGAGCAGAGCGCCCAGTGTGGGGCTGGATCCCAGGACCCAGGGATCATGACCTGAGCCAAAGGCAGACGCTGTACCGACTGAGCCACCCAGATGCCCCTGAACCACATTTTCATGTGCTTTTTTGACGTCCATGTGTCCTCTCTGGTGAACTGTCTTCCATCCGTTTTTCAAATGGGGGATTTTTTCTAATCACAAATTTACTTTTTAAATTTTTGTAAAGATTATTTATTTTTATTTATTTATTTGAGAGAGAGAGAGAAAAGATAAGAGAGGGAGAGCTTGAGAGGGGACAGGTCAGAAGGAGAAACAGACTCCCCGCTGAACAGGGAGCCTGATGTGGGACTCAATCCTGGGACTCCAGGATCATGACCTGAGCCAAAAGCAGTTGCCTAACCAACTGAGCCACCAGGCGCCTTCCGATCATGAATCTTAAAGAAATGTACAAACTGTCACTCAGTGCTGCTCACCCTTGGTTTGCCTGATTGAAAAAAAAAATACCAAGATGAAAAAAAAAACACCCCAAGATGATATTTTCCAACATTATTTATAAACATCTTGTTTGAAACATCAAGCTTATGTCAGGAGGCAGATATATGCAGGACACCTTGGCTCTTGTCATTGACTGTGTGGACAATTTTGACCTCTGTAAGACTCCTTTACTTCATCCATAAAATGGGCATCATGCCTAATTGTTGATGGTTGTTAGGATTAAATGAGCACCGTGCAGAGAATCTAACACATGGTGGGCATTCGCTAAATGGTAATCCTTATTACAAATATTGTCAGGATTACTGATTCGGGTAAATTTATGTAGGCAGGTCCTTGTCACATTAATTTACCGTTTTAGCCCCAGTGTCTAGCGTAGTACCCAGGGCACGAAAGGCTTGAATGAACTGGTTGGATGGATACATGAATGAAGGAAAGCACGCATAGCATTTACGGTTGACCTGCCAAGAGTATTATACACAGAGTTTTGTGATGTACTGTCCTGAATTTAGGAGTATTTGTTGAGTTATACCTTTCTTATAGTTCCCATTTATTTTAGTGCTGTAGTTACTGATAATTTTTTTATCTACACACTTCAAAATTATTTTTAGGGAGGCCTGAGGGCATAAGGATTTGGAATGACGTGTGTTTTCCTTTTTTATTTTTTTCCCCTCCATTTATATATTCTTTTTTAAAGGTCCACAGGGCTGTGAACCATGATTCATTTTTAGGTTTATCTTCCCCTTGAATGTGATATCTGTAAGTAACTGCAGAGTAAATCATTGATGTCTTAGCTCTGCCAAACAAACCTCTTTTGGGGGAGTTTGCTAACAATTCTTTCTTGGCTGTTTGTAGGATGGTGGGTGTGTTACAGGCCCTTCTTGCCTTTCTGCAAGAAGGAGGGCCTGTAGATGCAGCATCTGGGTTCCTGTGACCTGACCCCAATTTGCAGAAATCGCTGATTTTGGCAGGGTGCTTTCAGAACCTCAGAAGTTCCAGGATCGGTCTCCTGGAAGCACGGCTCCAGCCGCTCTCTGCTGAGTCAGCTCTCAGAACTGGGTCAGAACATCTCTTTCTGTAGGCTGAGCAATACTGGAAACCACCCTTCCCCGGGAAGGGAGAAAGTTAACTTTTTTGACCAGTTTGCTTGCTTTTTCAAATGTGGCTTTTTGATGCCATGTAAAATGGAAGTAGGAGTTGAGGATGCCACAGTCTGGGTGCTCTATGATGTGTTGATTATGTCAGGTTCCATCTAGCTGGGAAGTTTACACCCTGGTCACTGTAGAAAGTTCTCCAAATTGAACTGCCTTTCATCTTCTGGTAATCCATTTCACCTTTGAGAGGTTAGCAGAAGTGATAATTTCATCTTCAGGGAGAAAATGACAAAGCTCTTCTTGGTATAAACTTTCAAAGCAACTCTTTCGGCCTGTGAACTACTACCTAGCCTGAATGTGTTCTTAGTTCCTCTTCATTAAAAACTCAGTTCAAACATTCCTTTGAGCCCTTACAGAGTCTTCTTCTTCTTCTTTTTTTTTTTTTTAAGATTTTTATTTATTTATTTGACAGATCACAAGTAGGCAGAGAGGCAGGCAGAGAGAGAGAGGAGGAAGCAGGCTCCCCACTGAGCAGAGAGCCCGACGCGGGGCTCGATCCCAGGACCCTGGGATCATGACCTGAGCCAAAGGCAGAGGCTTTAACCCACTGAGCCACCCAGGTGCCCCCAGAGTCTTCTTCTTAAACCTCATCTTGGTTATACCTCTTAGAACACTAAGAGCTGGCCTACAGGGCACACTTGTAATGAGAAGGTAAATGCACTTAAATTTTCTCCTGCTTCCAGCCTCCTTTCCATTGCTGTTTGGTTTGTTGTTTTTTTTTTTTTTAAAGTTGTTGTTGGCATAGCTGTTTCAAAAAAAAAAAAAAAAAAAAAAGGCAGTCAGCACACACTTGCCTTGTCATCAATAAGAAACACCACTGTAACAAACCTGAGGAAGTCAACAAAATGAGCTCTAGTGAGAGGTCAGAGACAGGCACCTGTTATTTCGGAGTAACAGAGCCCAGGCTAGTTCTATCCCACTCAGCAGCTCCTCTGCCCTGTGACGCTGCCTGCCTCATTGAACTGCTTTGCAAGAGTCATGTTTTGAAACTGAGAATAGAGAAAATGTTGTCGCAATGGGTTAGAAGATTTTTTTTTTTTTTAAAGATTTTATTTATTTGTCAGAGAGAGAGGGAGAGAGAGTGAGCACAGGCAGACAGAATGGCAGGCAGAGGCAGAGGGAGAAGCAGGCTCCCCACCGAGCAAGGAGCCCGATGCAGGACTCAATCCCAGGACGCTGGGATCATGACCTGAGCCGAAGGCAGCTGCTCAACCAACTGAGCCACCCAGGCGTCCCAGGTTAGAAGATGTTTTAAAGTCAGTTACAAGGTCTTCAGATGATATTGGTCAGAGAACAAAAAGAGCATCCTGAAGGAGACGGGGCAGAAAATGGAGACTTGTGCTCTCCAGGATGGTAGCCACCAGACATGTTTTCTTGGTTTTTTTTTAAGATTTTATTTATTTATTTGACAGAGATATCACAAGTAGGCAGAGAGGCAGGCAGAGAGAGAGAGAGGAGGAAGCAGGCTCCCCACTGAGCAGAGAGCCCGATGTGGGGCTCCATCCCATGGGATCATGACCTGAGCTGAAAGCAGAGGCTTTACCCACTGAGCCACCCAGGTGCCCCCAGACATGTTTGCTTACTATGCTTACTAGAGCATTTCTTTCTTTCTATTTTTTTTTTTTTAAGATTTTGTTTATTCATTTTGAGAGAGAAAGTGAGAGAGAGCACAGGCAGGGGGAGCAGCAGGCAGAGGGAGAGGGAAAGCAGGCCCCCCGCTGAGCAGGGAGCCTGACATGGGACTCGATCCCAGGACCCTGAGATCATGACCTGAGCTGAAGGCAGACGCTTGCTTAACTGACTGAGCCACCCAGGTGTCCTACTGGAGCATTTCTAATATGGCCAGTCTGACTGGGGATATGCTGTCCATGTAAAGTATGCAGTGCATTTTGAAGGCTTAGTATGAAAAAAAGAAGGTAAGATGTCTTATTAGTAACTTTTTAATGCATATTGAAATTATAGTAGTTTGATATGTTTGGTTAGAGTAAATACTTTATTCAGTTGGTTTTTCGTTTCTCTCTACTTGTTTCAATGTCAACATATGTGATTTAAAATTACATATGTGGTTCACATTATGTCCTTATTAGACAGTGACGAAAGACAGAGTGTGACAAGGGAACCCATGATTCCCAAGGTACTGGAAGCTGAAATCCTATCTCATGGCAGTGGACACTCGCTAAAGAGGCTTATCCATGCTTGGAAAATTCTCATTTGTGTAGCGAAGCCTGGGGGAGAGTTGGGCAGATCAGAGGGGCTCAGGATAAATGATGGTTAAGGTTTCTTGTCTGGATAATTGGGCTCATGGTGGCCTTGGTGGGAAGTTCAGGATAGAGAAATGAGGTAATGAGGTCAGAAAGCAAGAGAGGGAAAATCCCAGCAATTCTTCTGGAGAAGCTTGCTTTCCACAGGAGTTTCATTTGACCTCATTTTCATGCTCAGAATCCTCATGTATGTCAACATTGGCTGAGCCTCTCTCTGATGTGAGGCATCTAATAGGAATTCCAAAAGGCTGCCACCTGAAGTTAAGTGCTTCTGTGGCATGTATAAAATCATCCCTTTTGCTAAGATTCCCAAGAATATTGAGGTTAGGTTTCTGTGTAAAACTGCCAACTATGATTTTTTTTTTTTTTTAATCTGACCATTAGGAGAGCAGGCTGTACCTCTCATCTGCCTTGTGTTCCTTCAATGTGCTGGGTACAGTCAGGAATTCAGAGTAGACAAGACCTGTATTTCTTGTCCACAGAGAGCTTACTCATTCACCAGACAATGAGTGCTTACTATGTACCACATACCGTTGGATGGCCAAGGGTGCAGCAGCAAGACATCAGTCTAAAATCCCTGCCTTTAAGGAGTTTATATTCTCTTAGAAACTGTAATATAATTTAAAGCACTTATCTGGAATAAATCTGTGAGCCACAGGGAGACTTGAGATTTTTGTGGCTTAACCTATTTATTTAATGGAATTATTGTCCTATTACATGTTGAGTCTATCGTAGGGGCTTAGTGCAGTGCTGTAAATATATATGGTGGGTATCAATTGTGTATCATTTCTTCAGTAGATATTTGTTAGCTACCTACTGTGTTTTAGGCACTTTTCTAAGGGTCGGGGATATATTGGTGAACAAAAGGAAGATTGCCGTTCTCAAGGAGCTTAGATTCCATCTGGGGGTGAGTGAGGGGGAGTCAGACAACGGCCATGAAATACAAGGTGGTGATATGGTATATCTGAAATTGATAAGAACTAAGAACGGAAAAAGTAAAGCCAGGTAAGAGGTGTTGGAAATATGGCAAGTATCTATCCTGGGATGGGGTCAGGGGGAACACGTTCCAGGTAAAGGGAACAGCCAGTGCAAATTCACTAAGGCAGGACTATGCCCAACTTGTGTCAACAGCAGCATGGGGAGGGTCCAGAGTGGTTGGACCAAAGTGTATGAAGGAAAAGAAATACTATCAGAAGATTAAGTCAAAGAGGTAATAGGGAATCGGATTTTGTGGGAACTTCCCTTTTATTTTATTTATTTATTTTCTAAGATTTATTTTGAGAGAGAGAGAGAGAGAGAGAGAGAGAGCGTGCGTGCCCATGTGAGCGGGGGAGGGGCAGAGGGAGAGGGAAAGAATTCTCAAGCAGACTCCCCACTGAGTGAGAAGCCTGGTATGGGGCATGACCTGAGCTGAAATCAAGAGTCAGATGGTTAATGGACTGAGCCACCAAGGCGCCCCGTGGACACCTCACTTTCATAATACAGGGTTTGGAGCGGAGAACTTCTGTGGTCTAATATCTTTCACTGAACTTTCTTAACACACAGTAAAAATCTCCCTAATGGCAGACAGTTCTCTGAGCTTTTAACAAAGCCACAAGGTCTCGTACCCATCACAGTCCAAATACAGAGTCAGTCATTCCAAAAACCAACCCCCTTCCTGCCCCTATGTTGACTTAACTTTTCGAAGGACAATTCTGGATGCTCTGAGGATATTAGACTCCAGGGAGGCAGGCTTGGATGCAGGAAGACTAGTTGGCAGGCTCACGCAGCTATCGAGGTGAGCGGTGATGGAAGCTTGCCCAGGGTGTGCAGGAAATGGTCGGCTTCTGGGTGTATTCTGAAGGCTGAGGTTTGATAGGAGGTGTGAGAGAAAGAGAAGAGAGAAGGATGACATCATGATTTTTGCCCCGAGCCACAAAGAAAGCTGGAGTCATCATTTACTGAGATGAGGCAGGCTGCAGGTTTGAAAGGGAAGATTATAATTCAGCTTCAGACATTTTGGGTCTCACTGTCTACTAGCTAGCTCTCCAAGCAGAGATACCGATGGGGAAGTCTGCTGAATTGGAATGCACAATGAATGTTTAGAAACCAATATGCATGGGGCGCCTGGGTGGCTCAGTCATTAAGCATCTGCCTTTGGCTCAGGTCATGATCCTGGGGTCCTGGGATCCAGTCCCGCATCAGGCTCCCTGCTCAGTGGGGAGCCTGCTTCTCACTCTCCCACTCTCCATGCTTGTGTTTCCTCTCTCGCCATCTCTCTCTCTGTCCAATAAATAAATAAAATCTTGAAAGAAAAGAAAAATCAGTGAGCACATCTCGAAACAGTTGGGGAAAAAAAATATATGATTCTTATAAGAACCTCTTGTCAGTCTTTAGAATTCAGAGGTGCCTGACGATTGTTGCCTGCCACACCTTTCTTGTTGTCCTTCAGCTCCTTTCTTCATCCGTTCTTTGGTAGAAAGAGAAGTGTTCCGTTCTGTGCAGGGAACACCACAATGTTTAATCCGACTATCAAGGTCCTGGTGTGTGCTTGATTTGTTAATCTAAAAAAATGACTTATGTTAAGAGTAAGGATGAACGGATTCTTTTTATTCCCCCCACATTTTAAATTCCAGGAAGAACATTCGGATGTTTGACTTTGGGTCCCTGTGTATCATTTTACTCACTTCTGGTGTCTTTAGCTGCCAGCGCACTTGAGTTGGAGAAGAGAGAACGGAAGGGAAGGCTAAAATTAACGAGATATGATGTTAGTTGGCAAAGGCTAGGATACAAAATTCCATATATGGTGTAATCTCAAATTAGATTGAAAATTTGTATGTACATGTATGAAATACATTCTGAACAGAATATCGCAAAACGTAACAGCCACTTTCTCTGTGTTGTGAGATGATGGGACAGGTTTGGTTTATTTACATCATTTTACCATGTTTTGGGGATTTTTTGCAATGATCAAATACAGTTTTCTTCTTCTTCTTTTTTTTTTTTTCCATTTATTCAGGAGATGTTTATTCAATGTTAGATTGAGACCTGGGCAGGGGATAGACTAATGAACAAGACAGAAGAAGGCTTTTGCAGCTTTGAGCTAATAGCCTTATGAGATCGTTATCAAGTTATAATTAGAAAAAAGATACATTAATTAATGAAGAAAGAATGCAAGTGGACTTGTCTAGCTTCGTTGGCTTTATTTAATGCACTGGTACTAAGTGAGGTTTTTATGAATCCCTCTCCGTCCACGTTTCTCCCTATTATAGGCTCAGAGGGATGGGCATTTGTGACCTTGTGACTTCTTGCTGTATTTCCGAAGCCACTTGGGTAATATGCTGTATCTTGTCATATAGCCTTACCACGGGGAGGGACTGTGTAAGGCTGGAACATGTGTCAGCCTTGGGCTTGAATGGTCCTCCCACAGGGCTGCAGAAAACATCATGGTTGTCATGGTTCCTTGACAGAAACTTTGGTGGAAGGTCACACCTGCTGTCAGTATGATCTAAGACAAGTCACCAGGTTTTGCTAAGCCTCTGTTACTTCATCTGGAAAATACCTGGGATGAACCAGTGGAACCTAAATCTTATGACTCCAGAATTTTCACAGGCTTTGGTAATGGTCAGCAACGCCTGATTTGAATTTTAGGAATGTTCACCTCCTGGATAGTTACATGAACATAATGATCCAGCCTCCCTTCTGCCGTAAGAGGCCTAGTGCCAAATCCATAGTTTGTGTCAGTGACCCAAAAAAACAGAACTGATTTCAGAGAGCTTGCAGGAAATGTCTGTTCTCACTGAGAGACTTGGCCTGGGGAGATTTCATTTTCCCCTATGACTGTTTCTCCATTTAGGCTTAAATACGTTTAATGGAATTGGCATCCAGCTCTCATATTAGTTGGTGACTGGCTAGATGCCACAAGTGGGAACAAAGCAGAATCGGAGAGACGATTTCGCACCTCAAGATTTGGAACCTTCCAGAAACATCCTTTTGTATCTTCTCTGGACTGGATCTCATAGCTGGTTGAGTTTTACTTTTCTGCCTCTCTCTCTCTCTCTCTTTTTTTTTTCTCCTTTCTTCTTGTGTGAAAATGTTGATATGGTGACTTCCTTCTAATTTTATCAAATACAGTATGTCCAGAAACAAAACAGAACCATGTTTCTGCGTGCGATTCCTGGCAGAAGTTGTGCGATTTCATCTCAGGATAAAACTGTGAATTTGTGGAAAGCAACATGGTATGGGTACTTAGGGAAAGCAAAAGGAATACAGAGCCCGGCTGCCAGAGTCGCCTTTGTCTTGGCGGCTGGAGGAAATCACTAGTGACTTGTGGGAGCAGAAGCTCCTGAGGATAGTCAGCCTGTCAGTAGGCAGGCCCTCTGGCTAGAGCCACCAGGGCAGGCAGTAGTGTATTTCCAGAAGAATCCCATTATTTATGCATAACAGTTATACAAGTCAAATGTGTGTATAAGAGAGACAGGGAGAGGGAGAGAAAGAACACAGATAAGAACCAGCACATATAGGATAGAGCGGTTAGATCCACTGGCTGTGCCTGGAGTCAGGGTGACATGGGACATGTGATTCAGCTATTCTCAGTCCCTGGGAGCCTCCTACAGCCTCAGCATCTCCCTGAGCTGACTGTGACTCTGCTACGCACAGGCATGTATTGTTATAGAACAGGTCCTATGACTTCTTCGTCCAGGGCTCATCAGATGGAGAAACAGGGAGCTGTTCCAACATGGAAGACAAATGGACAGAGTTGAATTTTTTTAGAGGAGAATATTATATTTTGTAGACAGTCCTTGGGACTTTTCAAGGGCAATTTTAATTGTTCTGCAGGGCTGGGATTAGGTGAAGCGAGGGAGGCACTCACCTGGGGAACAAAGTTCAAGGGGGTACTAAAAAATTTAATAATCAGGAGAAATAATATTTTAGCCGTATCTTTTAAAAATTTTTTTAAAAATATTTTATTTATTTATAAGAGCAAGAGAGAGAGTGCATGCACACACAAGCAGGGGAGCAGCAGGCAGAGGGAGAAGCAGTCGCCTTCCCTGAGCAGGGAGCCCGATGTGGGACTTGATCCCAGGACCCTGGGATCACGACCTGTGCTGAAGGCAGACGCTTAACAACTGAGCCACCCAGGCATCCCTGCGATATCTTTTAAAAATCAAAGTCATTAAAAAAAAAAAAAAAAAGAAAAGAAAATCAAAGTTATTTATTTATGCCTCAAACTTTAATATAGCTTAGTATGGCACTGTTAACTGATCTTGTCTTTATTTAAAACTGATGTTTTTGGATAAAGAAGTTGTGAGATTAAGCATGCATCACACACACAAACACACACATGCACAAACACACTGGAATATTACTCAGCCATAAAAAAGAATGACGTCCTGCCGTTTGCATTGACATGGATGGAACTAGAGAGTGTAATGCTAAGTGAAAGAAGTCAGTCAGAGAAAGACAAATACCATATGATTTCACTCACAGTAGAATTTAAGAATCAAAACAGATGAACCTAGGGGAAGTGGAGGAAAAAATCAGAGGCACACCGGAAAAGAGACTCTTAACTATGTAGAACAGACTGAGGGTTGCTGGAGAGAGGTGGGTGGAAGGATGGGTTAAATGGGGAATAGGGATTAAGGAGGGCACTTTGGGTGAGCACTGGGTGTCATATGTAAGTGATGAATTACTGAATTCTATTCCCGAAGCTAATATCGCACTGGATATAAACTCACTGAAATTTAAATAAAAACTTGAAACTTCAAAAAAACTAAAATAATACTGATGTTTTTGTTCATCGTGGATTTTTTTTTGCATTAATTTGACTTTTGAAAATATTGTGTGAAAATATTCTTTCGCTTAATTACTGAGGTTTTTTGGCACTTCTTAAAATTCACACCTCAGGATCGTGCCTCATTTTCTTCATCCGTAGTTCAGCTCTGGTTCTGATATTTCCTTTAATTTCTAACTTCAGAAGTCCCGAGTGAAATAGGATTCCAGGATACTAAAGAGCACTCTGGGCACTATCTTCAAGAGGCTCAATTCTCAGAGAATGTTAACAGTGTGAATGAACTGAACTCCCTTCTATGCACCATGTTATATGAAAGACTGTTTATGTATTTACTTAATAGCTACTTATGGAACACCTACTATGCGCTTGGCAGGATTCTAGGTGCCGGGGTTATGGTGATGTGCAAATTAGACAAAATCCCTGTATTTGGGGCACCTGGGGGGCTTAGGTCATGATCTCAGGGTCCTGGGATTGAGCCCCGCATCGGGCTCTCTGCTCAGCAGAGAGTCTGTTTCCCTCTCTCTCTGCCTGCTTCTCTGCCTACTAGGGATCTCTGTCCAATAAATAAATAAAAAAATCTAAAAAAAAAAAAAAATCCCCGTATTTGCAGAGCTTCCTTCCCAGTGGTGACCGTGTATCATTTCTAGCCCTCACAACAGCTCTGCAATATAGCTCTGTTTTACCATTTTGCCAGTGAGCAAAGTGGGGCTCAGAGAATAACCCTACCAGCAGATGACTAGATACAACATTGTCCAGCACAGAATTTAGTGTCGAAAGGACTCGGAGAAAGTCAAACTGATCATGACATGAGCTTAGTCATTAGGAAGCTTCCCGGAATACATTGGTCCTATACTGGTTCTTGTCCTCACCCCTAAGATTTTATGTATTTGAGAGAGAGAGAGAAGGAGCTGGGATGGGGGGAAGGGCCAAGGGATAGGGAGAAGCAGGCTCCCCGCTGAGCAGGGAACCTGATGGTTCTATCCCCAGACCCTGAGTTGAAGACAGGTATTTAACCGACTGAGCCACCCACCATACTGGTTCTTAAAGGAGAACATGAGATAAACATATTTAAGTGCCAGACTAAGGGTAGGGAACAATACAAAACACATTTTCCATGATTTTGGCAAAGCAGTAAAATGGCACAGAGAAAGCTGAGCAGAAAGATGAAGATAGAAAAGTATTTCTTTGTCTCAGTTAGCAGCACCAAATAGACTTCCAGAATGGCAAACAGTGTTGACTTTTTTACTAGCCAAAGCTGCTGGAACTGGAAGTCCTTTATCCAGACTCAGAGGGGAAGGATACAATGATTGATTAGCAATGTCTGTATGGAAGTTCCATAGATCCTCACTGATTTCTTTGTAGTGTGTCACATCAATCATGGTATCGGTATTGCTGTGTTGATTATCCTAGTGCCCAGGAGCTCAAGTTCCAGATAACTTGATGCTTAAGTATTTGGATGCTTAAGAAGTTGTGTTTAATGGGTTCTTAATAATTGTTACATTTTTTTGATGGGGGGGTTTGTTCATTTGCACAAAATGTATGATAGGATTTTGATTGTGATTGCGTTGAATATATACATATAGATCTGTTTCAGAAGAATTGATATTTAAAATGGATTGACCATGAACAGGTATTGACCATGAATCTTTTTAAATTTCTCACTATAAATTTTTACAGTTTTCATATAGGTCATTCACATCTTCTAGTTAGATTCATCCCCAAGTATTTCTTATTGTTTTTGGTGCTATTAAAATGGTATTTTAGAATTTTACTTCAGTTATAAATTGCAAGTATATAGAAATATAATTGATATAATTGATTTTGCATATTATTTTTGTATTCTGCAGTGCCTCAAGTTCTCATAATTTTATCATAGATTTTATCAGACATCCTACATAGATCAGGTATCAGAAGACTTTTTCTTAAAAAGCCATATAGTATATATTTTAGGTCTCTGAGTCATATGGTTTGGCAGTTTCTAAACTTTTCCCCATTGTAGGTGAAAGCAGCCATAGACAATACATAAGTGAATGGTTGTGACTGTGTTCCAATAAAATTTAATTTACAAAAACTGTTGTAGTTTGCCATTCCCTGATTTGAATAATCAATCTGAGAAAAAAATAGTTTTACATTGTCCTTTTCCGATCTGAAAGCCTTTTATTTCCTTTCCTTGCTTTATTGCATTGGCTAGGATGTCTAGTTAAAATATTGGATAGAAACGGGTAGAGAACTTGTTCTCATCTTGATGGTTCATTCACCATTGAATATGATGTAGATTGTAGATTTCTTACAGATTCCCTTTACCAGGTTAAAGAAGCTCCTTCTTATTTATAGTTAGCCAAGGGTTTTTATCAGGACTTGATGTTGGGGTTTGTCAAATGCTTTCTCTGTGTCTATGGAGATGATCATATAGTTTTTCTTTTTAAGTTTATTAACTATGGCAAATTATTTTGATTTTTTGTTAGACTAATCTTGCATTCCTAGAATAAGCCCCACCCAGTCATGATTTATTATCCTTTTTATTGTTGGATTTGATTTATTAATATTTTATTTAGAATTTTTATATAATATTCATGTGAGATATTCTACCATATATATAGTTTGATCCTATATTGATGAAAAGAAACATACCTTTTATATATGAGTACTTACATATGTTTATATAGTTTTGTATGAAAGGAGTGAATATAAATACTGGGGTATTTACATTGGTTATTTTAGACATGGCTCGGGGGCTAGGGCCAGGACAATTAACTTTGTCTTCATGTATCTGCAACATTTACTTTTATAATTTTTTAACTGTGGAAAAAACCCATGTAATCCTACATTTAATTTCATGGGTAGGCTACACTTCTGGGAACTGTGTAAGTTGGAGAGAAACTGTCTGGTTTTCTGGCAAGAGTTTGATCCTTACTGAAACCTGTTGAACAGATAAAATGGTCAGGTTGCTGAAGGTTGGAAAGGAAAATAAGGTAGTGGGCATGAGTTTTGTAACCAGACACATCTGACTTTGAATCCTGGTCCTGTTGGTGACTTACTGTGGGCCTTTAAGTTTTCTATGTTTAAAATGGACATGATAAGTGCTCGCTTCGGCGACACATATACTAAAATGGACATGATAAGACCTACTGCACAATATTGTTATAAGAATAAAGACTAATGTAAGAAAACTAGCACACAGAACTTTTTTTTTTTAAGATTTTTTTGTTGTTGTTGTTTATAGCATTTAGAACATTTTCAGTAAATAGTCATCTCTCCTACCACTACTCCTGCTGGTACTGTTCACAGGATCAAAGAAACTTGAGGTATCTAGTTTACTTTTATATTCAATGCTAGGTCCTGTCTTCATCTTTGGCAGGTCATTTCTTGCTTCTGCTTAGCCACATTGAAGGACAGGTGTTCATGACCTTGTAGTCTTCTACTCTTCTGCTGGAATGGTCAGCAAACACTCCCCAGCTCCTTGACTAGTTTCCCTTTGTTTTATGCCACACACCATGCACTAGCAACATTGGCTTTCTTTCTGTCCCTCTAACCTGTTAGCTTGTTCTTAGCTTGTTATGTTTGCTTTACCTGTTCTCTTAGCCTGGGATGCAAATCTAGCTTTCCTTACTTAAAGTCATGTGACCTGGATCATTCTTTAACCGCTTTGAGTCTTAATTTACTTATCCATAAAAATGGATAATTTAATAATGGTGCCCTCATAGACTGACACTGATGAGCTATTACTTGTGAAGTATTAAGAATGGTGCCTGGCATATAATAGTGCTCAGTACTCTAAACCTGTGGGATCTGCCTCAGTCTTATTAATCAAAACTAAATAAGACTCATTTGTTCCATGTTTTTCACATCATTTCTCTGTTAAAGAATAATTCCTTCCTGTCTCTTCTAAATGTTTTCCCCCATTTGTTCATATGTACTGTGGTTTTTTTCTTTTTACCTACCCAAAGAATAGGACTTGTGTTTTTTAATCTTTTCTTGTGAGGTTGGGTATACTTTTCTAAAGAGACGAAAGGATTTTTTAAAATATTTTTTTATTTTAAAGATTTTATTTATTTGTTTGACAGAGATCACAAATAGGCAGAGAGGCAGGCAGACAAAATGATTTTCTTTCTTTCTTTCTTTCTTTCTTTCTTTCTTTCTTTCTTTCTAATTTATTTGAGAGAGAGAGAGTGAGTGGAAGGGGCAGAAGGAGAAGCAGACTCCCCGCTGAGCAGAGAGCCCAATGCGGGGCTCGATCCCAGGATCTTGGGATCATGACCTGAGCCGAAAGCAGATGCTTAACGGACTGAGCCACCCAGGTGCCCCCAGACAAAATGATTTTAAATCTTTCTTTCATACATCAAATTGTCAGCACTGTCTTAGGGCTGTTTTTGATCAGTGTGCCATTTGTATTTTCATTTAAGACATGCAGAATCACTGAATGGGACAATCAAATACAGAGATTGGTGACATTTCTTACAATTGATTCATCAGTCGTTACCTTTTGGGTATGGTTGTCCAGTCATCCACGGGTCCTCTTTTTTGCAAGGACATTTTGGGAAAATCCTACCAAATGCCTTTTGAAGTCCAGGTATCCTCTGCTATAGTTTTTGACTTATGATGTATAATAAAGAGCCCCAAGAATAATGTAAAGAAGTTGGTTGGCTATTTTTTTTTTATAAACCCATGGTATATCCTAGTAATACTAGGTGCTTTTGAAGGGTACATTTAATAAATTTGTCGAGTAGAAAGGCCTGTTTAATAAAGTCTTCTGAAATTAAAAAAAAAAAATATTTTATTTTTAAGTAATCTCTGTACCCCACATGGGACTTGAACTCACAAACCTGTGAACAGGAGTCACATGATTCCACTGACTGAGCCAGCCAGGTGCCCCATGTCTTCTGAAGTTTTAGCTAGAGGTTCATGTACCTTTCTTTGAGTGATAGACCCTTGTATATGCATTCATGGTTTTCAAAGCCATTAAAGAACTCTTATTTTCTTCTATATTTCCTTAAATACCAAATTTGAGGGAAAATTCCTACTGCATATTTGTATTACCTTGGTAGAAAGTTATATGAAATAATTTGCATACAGTTGAGTAAAGAGGGGAGAATCCTCCTTAGTTTCAACCACAGCAAATTTTAAAATGGAATTTTCCAAGCAATTAATCCCTAATGTGGGCAGGTGCATTTAGGTTTTTCATTTGCCAGAACATATTTCATGTTTAAAATTTTAATGAAAAACAATAAAAAGCAAACTGGTTCATAGGTTTCTGGAAAAAGAGATGACCTTTCTTTCTGTTCTCTTTGAGGTAACAAAAGTAGTAAATGCACCCAAGTTTTAAAAACACCGAAATCCTCTTTTTTATGGACATCGTTAGCAAAATCGAATTTGTTATCCAGTAGTTGGCAGTTTGGTTTGTTTCCTTTTTTTAAGTAGTTCTTTTAAACCATGGAGTTTATTTATTTATTTATTTATTTATTTTTTAAAGATTTTATTTATTTAGTTGACAGAGATCACAAGCAGGCAGAGAGGCAGGCAGAGAGAGAGGAGGAAGCAGGCTCCCTGCCGAGCAGAGATCCAGATGTGGGGCTCGATCCCAGGACCCTGGGATCATGACCTGAGCCGAAGGCAGAGGCTTAACCCACTGAGCCACCCAGGCGCCCCTAAACCATGGGGTTTAAAAGAAATTCAAAACAACTAGACAGCTAGAAATAGAGTGGGGAATGGGAAAAATCATTGTTTAGTCCATTTTCATTGCTTATTGTGTTTTCTGTTTCTTTTTTCCCCGTTTTACTTTTACTTTCCCCGTTTTACTTTTAAGTAACCTCTCTACCCAATGTGAGGCTCAAACTACAAACTTACAAACAAACCCCCGATATCAAGAGTTGCCTGTTTTACCAACAGAACCAGCCAGGCACCCCTGTGTTTTCTATTTTTAAGTTGATCTGTTTGTCCCCCTATAGAAGTAGAAAGAATGGTGTAATAAATCTTGACATACCCATCACCTAGTTTTAACAGTATCCCCTGTTAACCAGTCTTCTCTCATCTGTACATCCATTCCAGTTTACTCCTTCCCACTGGATTGTTTTGAAGCAAATCCCAGGCATCAGATAATTTGATTATAAACATTCCACTGTGTTTGATTGGTTTATGGGCCTTACGGATAAAGTATATTGCCTGAATGTTTGGTAGTCTTTATTTTTAGTACAATTTAAAATTTTAATGAATTTATCATTTTCTTTATTATATTTTTAATCTGATTGATAAAACAGGTATTCCTTAAGAGGAACCCTAGAAATGAGAAGTGCTCCCCTACATGTTGAGAGGGAGTACTGCTTCTCACTTTCCTTCTGCTACTGTCAGTTCCTCCTCGTCTTATCCCAACTGACTATTTCTTTAAAAAATTTATTTATTTAATGTTATTTATTTATTTATTAAACCAGAGAGAGAGAGTGAGCACAAGCAGGGAGAGTGGCAGGCAGAGGGAGAAGCAGGCTCCTGCGTGAGCAAGGAGCCCAATGTGGAACTCGATCCCAGGACCCTAGGATCAGAAACCAAAGGCAGCCACCCAACCAGCTGAGCCACCCAGGTGTCTCTTTTTATTTATTTATAGAGAGAGAGCCTGTGAGAGGGTGAGTGCGAGTGATGGGGGAAGGGCAGAGGGAGAAGGAGGAGAGACTCTCAAGCAACTTGCCACTGAGCGCAGAGCCTGATGCAGGGCTGAGCCTACGACACTGAGATCATGACCGGAGCTGGAACCAAGAATTTGACACTTAACTGACTGAGCCCCCCAGGCCCCCGCAACTGGAGTATTTTATAAAAATAATGTAGGAGTCAACATTCACCAGGTAATGTTTTCTTGAACATGTTTATTCTTAAAGGATCCTTAAAAGAAAATAACCTGGGAGGATATACACCACAATAACGAGTATGATTATTTCTGTTATGAACAGATTTATATTTTTCTTATCTGCATTTTCTGATTTCCACAATACACATATATTCATTTTTATAAAGGAGGATGGCTTTTTTTTAAACTTTTTTTATTTTGGTAAAATAATACATGACAAAATTTCCATTTTAACCATTTTTAATTATACAATTTATTTTCCTAAAATGCATTCACACTGTTGGTGTAACCACTATCTCCAGAACTTTCTCATTTCCCAAACTGAAACTGTTAAATTCATTAAACAATGATTCCCCGTTTCCTTCACCCTCAGATTCAGGTCACCGCATACCTTCTCTCTGTCTCTGTGATTTTGACTCTGCAGGGTACCTCATGGAAGTGGAATTATATATTTGTCTTTTCTATTTGGTTTATTTCACTTTGCAAAATGCCTTCAAGTTTCATTTTTTGTACATGTGTCAGAATTTTCTTCTTTATAAAGGCTGAATAATATCCTCATTATATATAAAATCTCATTTTTTAAAATCCATTCATCTGTTGATGAACATTTGGGTTATTTTCACAGGTTCTTTTAAAATTAATCCTTTACATGTGTCCTTTGCTTTCCAGTTAAGAAAAACTCTGATAGCCATGTTTTATGTGAATCTGCAGAAAACTTTAATAGTGGACAAGGGTCACCGACCTCACCTAACAGATGTGGAAACAGATTCAGAGAAGTTATAGGCTTGCACGTGAATATAAAGTGTTCATATTTGCAGCCAGCCCTTGGGGCTCCAACTCTGGTATTGTGACATTAGTGCACACGTTCTGTATCCTCAGTCACATGCTGATGGCCTGAAGGTGCCAGGTAGCTAATATAAATCAGTATGGTTTTTTTGTTGATTTATTTGAGAGAGAGATAGGGAGTGTGCAAGCGCATGAGCCGGGTGAGAGGCATAGGGAGCGGGAGAAGCAGACTCCCTCCTGAGCAGGGAGCTCAACACGAGGCTCCATCCTAGGACCCTGAGCTCATAAACAGAGATGAAGTCAGACGCTTAATCAACTGAACCACCCAGGTGCCCCCCAGTGTGTTTTTTCTTTAAATTGAGGAACTTATTGACCATTCGAGTGGGATGGTTCCATTATGGACATCATCTCAAGTATCAGAGACCCTTTGACATTCCTGCTTTGGCTCATTAAATGCTGATAACACCCAGCTTTCATCATGTGACAACTAAAATCATATCCACCCATTTTGCCCAAGCTTCCTGGTTGGGGTGGAGGCAGGAATTACCCTTCTGTCAAACTGAAATGTCTGAGATCTGCAAAGCACTAGGTTCATGCTCCATGATTAGACATAAAATAATATGGAAACTTCCAGAAGCAACCTTTTCATATGACTTCTGGTATTATAGAATTATTCAGTACAACAAAAGACGCTAGAACATGCACTGGCTCTTTCTACACCAAATCTTCCTGTGGGAGGGATAGCAGCCACAGGACGTTCTCTCTAGATCTTTGTCTGGAATGCTCTATTCGTCACAATGGAGAAGCAGAAGGATCTTCATATTGCTGGGGCTACCAAGACCATCTCTGTGAGCTGACTCTGATATAAGGACTCTGGACAGCGCAAGGCCTGGAACCTCTATTCAGAGACTGGCCATTCCGGTGTTGAGAGAGTGAAGAGTTGCATTCACCCCTGCAGTGAGATTGAATGTCATCGAGCTGGGCAAGCTGATGGCTTTTCATCACTAGCGAGTCCCAGCCCCAGCATATTGGTCTTAGTTCCAGCTCTTGTAGGTAGTACCTGCCTTACTCCCATCCACCTACTTTTAGTTTCCCATGTATTCAGAAATCAGGCAACCTTAATACGCTGGTTGGGATAAGATGTGGTGTCCTTCTCACACCACACCCAGCTCTAATGGCTACTGATAAGGTGCTCTGGCTAGGAATGGGACTAAGAGCCAAAATTCATACCATAAGCACTCTTCATACCCATGTTGGGAAGTCTGGACGCGAATAAATGACATGTGCTGTGCAGATTGCCGACAGGGGTGGTGGGGACTTGGGAGAGCTGGAGCACACAGAGGGAACATTGTTGTTCTATTCTTGCTGCCCAGGCCTGGCAGTGGGGGCAGGCCCTGTGTTCCCAGGTCTTCTCCCTTTTTAAAGAAAAGCTGGAAATCGGAGTTTGTTTTCTGTGAATTGTCCCAATTTTTACATCATGGTAATTACTTGTTTTTAGTTGTGCTTAAGCACATAGGACTTAACATTTATCATCTTAATCGTTTTGAAGCGTCCAGTTCAGTGACATCCCATTGATGCCAAATGTAAGATATTGGAAAGTACATTTATACAGTTTTGCAGCCCATCTCCAGAACTCTTTTCGTCTTGGAAACCTGAAACTCTCTACCTATCAAACATTGAACTCTCTTTCCATTTCCCACCCCCGCCCCAGCCACTGGAAACCATGATTCTGTTTTGTATCTCTGTGAATTGGAGTCCTCTAGCTCCCTCAGATAAATGGAATTCTGCAATATTGATCTTTTTATAACTGGTTTCTTTTACCCAGCACAAAGTCCTCAGGGTTCGAACATGCTGTAGCACGTGTCAGAATTTCCCTCTTCTTTAAGGCTCAATAATATTCCATCATATGTGCGTTCAGCATTTTGTTTATCCATTCATCCACTGAAGGATGTTTGTGTTGCTTGGCAACTAATTTTTTAAAAGCATTGGGAGTAGTGTGCGAGCAGGTAAAAAACTTCTCCGCTGGCTATATTTAGCACATGGGCTGCCATATTGTGTCAGTGGCACTCTATGGATAATAACATTGCACATGACGTTATTATTAACTCATTGCTCCAGGTCATAGAAACCTTGAAGTGCAGAGGATAAAGCAATCCTGGAAATCACGCTAATGAGACAGGCCTCTTTCTCCTTAAAGGCTTGGCTAATTCCGTAAGTGAAATTTATGGAGCATTATCAGAGACTTTTCAAGACACTCTGCACTTATATTTCATACTCATATTCATACAGCATGGTTCAGTTCCTAAAGCAAAGTTGGCAGCGGTCCTCCTCGCTTGGGATCCAACGTAGAGCCCAGAGCTGTGCCCAGAGAAGGAGCCAAACAGGTGTAGAATGAACGAATATATTTCGGTGCTGAGTTGTGCGTTCCTTTTTCTCCAGTACGCTGCTGTAGACATTAGATGGAATGGCAAGACAGTCCACGTGAGTGGAGCATGGTTGTAATCGAGTCGGAGCTCCCTGCTGCTGGGCACAGATGACTCCATCCTGTGCCCTGATTTGATTACCATAAAGGGCTTCCCTGACAAATCATAACAGGGCATCACTCGGATTGCTCGAATGGATATAACAAGAGCTCTCAAAGCTCCTATGAACAGCCACAAAGGGGAGGAATGCATGTTTTCCCAGTCAAAAATTAATTATTTTTATTGCCGCAAAGCTTAGGATGTGAGTGGGGGCAGAGACGGGCCGTGGGTGGGGGATCAGTTCCGGCTTCCCTGCCCCCAAGCGTCCTGCCTGCTCTACTCAGATGTGTGAAGAAGTTCTCAAGTTGGTCTTATGGTGTGTGTTAGGTCCTTCCACTCTCATTCACGTTAACTGCCCCTCTAGTGTCCCCTTTCCCTGGTAAATAGGTTCCCTCAGGACAGTGCTTTGAAATGTCTCTCCGTTGGTATTGACGCGGGTGTTGATATCTGGATTTATATCCTGGCATCCCTTTGAAGGAAACATTCAGTTCCTAAAAGATTTGCTAGAGTCCTGTTCAGTCTAAATTAAATGTAAATACCACACACCAGTGGGATGTATTACAGCAGTCTATGAAGAGTGCTTACCATTTTCCTCCTTCTTGTCTTTCTTTTCTTCTTTAATTATCAGATTTGATGAAATGATAAAGGACACAACTGTGGAGATTTCCACCAAATGCTTTTTGGAGTAGAACATTTCAAAAGTTTAATTTAATTTTTTTTTCTTTTAATTTTAGTCGCTGTCCTGTAGAGAGGCATTTTCTTCTCGAGAGGGGCCAGGCAATCTATTACACGTTTCCATTGCACCAGGGTGGTTGTGGAACAAAAAAATGACCTCAAAGTTAGGCCTCTGACATTATCTACAAATGAAGGATGACATAGAACTGTATAGGTATCTTCCTAAGATTTTAATTACTGTATCTGAAGACAAGCCACAATGTTTTATAACCATTCCTGGACATTTTATACTAGAAGCCTCAAAAATCATAAGCGTCCTAGGCTTCTTTTGACATCTCAGAGGCCCTGTCAGTTTTGCATACTTTTAGAGAAGCACTGCTCATTAAAACTCTCTGTACTGTACTTTGGGTTTCTTTTTGACAAATGCATAAACTCTTGAGCATAACCATATGATCCGCAACCCTTATAAACAAGCAGAGATATACCCAGCAACTGACTTGGGAAAATTGACCTGTGAGTTAACATGCCAAGTTAGCCACAGCCTTAAGTAACTTTGAAAACCACTTTCCCCAGGTTATATTAGTATATGAAGTGTATACTTTCTGCCTTTGTTACCATTTGGAGTTAATGTAAGTATCACAGAGATCATTTGTGTTCATTGTGGGGGGAAATACAGATAGGCAAAATAGAGGGGGAAATCACCTTGAAACCCACTCCTTAGTCACAGGTAATGATCTGATTTTGATATCCTTCCTGTCTTTTTTCTGTGAGTATATAGAGGATACATGTAGAAATGTAACATGCATACCTACATTAACCACAATTGCTTTTTATCCTTTTATTCTACTTAAAATGTCGTGACATTTTTCTCTCCCAGTTCCTGTAATGGCCACATAATTGCTCAGGGCTCCCTCTGAGTCTGTTTTGTGATAGGTTTTCACTTAACTTCTGCATGCCCCACTTAGGGGCATGTAGAATGTTCCATAAATGTTTCTTAATGAGAATACTTTTGCCCAGACTGAACCACATTGTCAAGATGAACAAGGTGAGGATCCGGGATGTTAAATCAACCCAAACATCTTGACCTAAACCGTGAATACAAATGACCAGTGCATGATTTTCTGTTTTAAACTATTCCGCAAGCCTTGTGAAATATTCTTATTATTCCTATTGTGAAATATTCCTACATAATTTCTAATTAGTATTGCTTGTGACATTGGGATTAACAGCAAAGAATATGATAGGCTACTGATAAAAATATTTATTTTCTGTTAGAGTTAGCTTGCATCTAATATAGGGCACAGTATCTGTTAAGGAGAAAAAAGGGGGAAAGTGTCTTAAATCATGCACTTTTTTTTTTTTTCCTCATCTGTCACTGGAGATGTGCTTGAGTCTTTAGTGAATTGCTTATGCACACAGGTGTGTGTATGTACATCCGTATTTGTACATGTGCATGTGGGTTTGTGTTGGTGCCTGTTGGTAAGTATCCAGGTTTGGGAGGAAGAGATAATCTCTACAAATATCTTGGCAGTTGAGCTGGCCTTGACTGACAGTCTGTTGTTTTTATGTTCTCTAGGGAACCAGTACTGTGGTATGTAGCCTACACTGCTCATCTCTGTCTTTGAGGTGTTGTCTTGCTTGGTCTGGAAACTTTGGAAACACATGTTGCTTCTGCCATTGATGAGGTGGATGGCAGTGAGGGACTGGTAAACTTATTCCCTCATAGGCATTTAATGACAATAAAACATTAGTGAGGCACTTAAGAGAATTTTTAAAAAGATTTTATTTGGGAGAGGGAGAGAGAGTGAGCACAAGTGGAGGGAGGGGCAGAGGGAGAGGGAGAAGCAAGCTCCCCACTGAGCAGGGAGCCTCAAACTTGGGGCTCAATCCCAGGACCCTGGGATCCTGACCTGAGCCAAAGGCAGCTGCTTAACCGACTGAGCCACCCAGGCACACATTAAGAGCATTTTTGACGGGTTGTCCCTCTGCTAGAGACCCTTCCTGCAGATTAGAATACTGTTAAGTCATCAAAATGTGAAACAAATCTTTAGGTTATTGTTGAACATGAGACTGAGATTGTGCCTGTTTTTGAATTTCTCAGGGGATTCCAGCTTAGACATTACATGACCCATTTTTTTTTTTTTTCAAGTGGGGGTGGTCTTCATGTTGTTGCTTTTATAGATGGGATGACAATTCTCCACGGTTATTTCAAGATTTTTGCAGGGAGTTATTTATAAAGAATCTTTTTTTTTTTTAATCTCATTCATTCTTATGCCATCTAATTGTCTCTTCGCCTTGGCTAGATCTATTCAGCGAACAAGAAAAATCAGAATTAGATATGGAAGGCAGCCAGATGCAGGGGCAGACTGTGGCAGTGGAAATATCAAAATCAGGGCACTTACGAAGCACATTGTGATTGTAAAAGGAAGGAAAGAATCTTTAAAATAGATTTGTTCTGCCCCCCCCCCCCTTTTTTTTTTTGGTTCCCCTTAAAAGATTTGTTATCTATTTTTGTAGCCTTGCCTATAGGCGAGGGAGCTGGCCCAGGATTCTTGAGGTCACTTGCCAGCGCTGCATTCCATTTCAGTTGGTTTTTAATGACCTAGTCAGGAGAGTGGCTTTGATTGGAGGGAGGCAAATGGTAAATGGCTTTGATTGGGGGAATGGCAAAGGGTAAATGCAGGTTGTTGGGTGGTCCCCTTGGCTAGTGGGGCCAGGCTCCTGTTCCCCAGGAGCACAGGCTATATCATTGTAGGGGTGCTTTCTTACATGTGCTCTTCCTAGAAGCTGCATTTCTTAAGTACTTCTTGAGTACCGTGCAGTAGTACCTACCTTAGTAGGTGAGAAGATAAGAACTATGAAGGCTTATCACTATGATAATATGAATATAAAGGCTTGGCATAGTAGTCCAATACAATTAAGCATTCTGTATCTTCAGTTAGCAATACTTGTACTGCATTCATAACAACTCCTCATGGTAGCTCAGTGAGTTGGCACAATTGTCAACCCCATTTTACTGATGAAACCATTGAGCATACCTCATGGGTGGCATACCTCACCCCAGGTCACCAGGCTAGTAAGTGGCTGACTCTGGGTTCAACGCCAGGTTGTGAAGATTGTGAAACTTGTGCACATAAACACTGATAATTTTAGTGATCAGTAACCATTTGTGTAATAGTTGCTTGCTATTTGCAACTAGGGTATAGATCATCTCATTTAATCTTTGTGACAACCTGGTGATGTTGGTATTATCTGACTTACCCCAGATCATGTAGCTTGTAAGAAGTGGGGTTGAGTTTTGAGCTCCTGATACTATCTTCTCTGCTGTCCTTGTGATTTCAGTCCTGGAGGGTGAGGGACTGAAGAGTGAATTAACTGTGTTTTTACGAAAATTGGGCTTCTAATTTTGAGCTGGAGTTTAGCTCTGATTTCCCCGTTCCCTTCTCCCTGCAACCTCTGTATCCTCCTTACACCGGGGGAAGTTGGCAGACAGTTAGAAGGATTCTAACCATCCCAGAGAGTGAGTTGCTCGAAATCCCCTGCTCTGACCAGTGCAGAGAGAAAGGATAGAGAGAAAAGAAAGAGAGAAAGGATAAAAAGCATCCATGCATCAGCTGCCCCTTCTTAGTATATTAGAGAAAAAAATGGGTGCCCCAAAGGTAGGGTGGCTATGAAATTTTGCTTGAAGTCTTAATCTTCATGACCTGTTTCCTGATTTGTGAAATTGGGATGATAATATTGTCTTTATAGGGTAAGATGTTGCTTATTTAGCTAAGAAATACAGTATATTCACGACACATGAGAGCCATGGCTTCTGTTTTTGGTTTTGTCAATCAAATACCCAGCCTTGCCCTTCTGTGAATTTTGAGGTCTTAAAAGCCTGCTTTAGGGACGCCTGTGTGGCTCAGTTGGTTGGACGGCTGCCTTTGGCTCAGGTCATGATCCCGGAGTTCTCGGATCGAGTCCCGTATCAGGCTCCCAGCTCCACGGGGAGTCTGCTTCTCCCTCTGACCTTCTTCTCGCTCATGCTCTCTCTCATTGTCTCTTTCTCAAATAAATAAATAAAATCTTAAAAAAAAAAAAAGCCTGCTTCACCTAATACATGCTCATAAAATACATTAGCCTGCTGTTATATTTCACAGAATGGATTTATTTAGCTAAGTCTTGACCATGGGATTTAAATAGAATGTTAATAGTTTCTGCTAATTGATTTCTTTTAAACATACAAAGATGGATTGGATTAACTATTTTGCAGTGCAGTGTTTTCTGGATCCTTTTTTCCATGCTTCTTCTGCCCTTTGGTTTGGTGCTGAAACAGATTTCATGTGGGTTTCTGAGACCCACTGCTTGGAACCTGACAATTCCAAAGGCTGACCACTCCTTGATGTAGGCACGATGCAGTAGAAGAAGATGGGAAAGCAGGTGGGACTGAGGTTCCTGGCTGGAATCCACAGCAGGTGTTGAAGTGGGATATCTGGCTGGAGGTTTGCCCTCAGGAAGGCTGCACATACAAAGGTGTATTGGATCTTACCATGTCCCTTGTTCTTCCCAACTTCCATTTGTGTATGGAACTTACTCATCTTTAACCCAACCCTGTTGCTTTGCTGGTGCCATTAGCTCCCTCTCTTAATTCATTACTCATCTTTGGTGTAATACCTAACTGGGGAATTAAGAATGGCGACATAGCCTCACATACAAAGGGGTATTTGGTAGCCTCCAGTAGTATAGAAATCCAGATAACCTATGGTGGAACCTCCACTCAACTAACTTGTTCATTCTGAATGGTACCCTCAGCCTGCTCACTGCCCACATTGGCTAGTAGGTTGTCCTACATTTTCTGTAGATCAGGAATTTGGGAGGGGCTTAGCTGGGCGGTGGTGGGCTGGGGTCCCTTGTGTGATTGTAGTAGAGATGTCAGCCTAGGTCGCTATAGCCTTCTGAAGGCTTGCATGGGACTGGATGATCCACTTCCCTGATGTCTCACTTACATGCTGGTTATTTCATGCTGGTTACTGGCATGAGACCATGTGGACTTCTCCATTGGGTTGCGTGAGACCTCGTGACATGGCGGCCAGCTTCTTATGAATAAGAAATCAAGGGAAAAACAAGTGGGAAGTTGGAATGTCTTTTACCACCTAATCTCAGAAATCACCCTCCGTTGCTATAGTATATGATGTCAGCACTATTCAGTGTGGGAGGGAACTACACAGGAGCTTAAATAGCTGGAGGCAAGCATCAGTGGGTGCCATCTTGGAAGCTGGTGTGTATTTGCACACGTCACGTGCCACATATGATATGTCAGCAGTCTGTTGTTTATTCCCAAACTTGCCTATGCCTGTTCTATTGTTACTCTTGATAATATAATTTAACTAAATATTACTTGAACCAATGACATAGAAGTGTTCCAGAGAACACTTTCCTTGAGAACTTGGGTGAATCCTTTAGAAAGATGCGATGAAGTTTGGTTGCTTAAAAACTGCTATTAAATTAGGTGTAGGTAAGGACTACAAGTAGATCACAAGTAGGCAGAGAGGCAGGCAGAGAGAGACAGGAGGAGGAGGCAGCATGCTTCCCCTCTCACCCTCTGCTGCTCCCCCTGCTTGTGCTCTCTCTCCTTCTATCACTCTCTATCAAATAAATAAATTCTTTTTTAAAAAAAAGATTATGGGCTTGAATATTTTTAAAACATGGGCCTCATTTGTCCTGATGCAAAAATTTATCTCTATGGGCCACCTACTTTGATGTTCAAATCAGTGACTTAAATAGTTTCTATCTGGATTAATTACCAAGCAGTCTTCATCTCAGACTTCTTGAGTGTTTGGAGATTTACTACTTGTCTCTTTTGGTCTTTAGGGGTGTACCATAAACTGTCCCACATAGGCAAACCCCATCATTCTGGCTTTGTATGAGATAGGTTTCATTTGGTGGATTTAATTTCGCCTTCGTAGTACTCTTTCTTGCAAGGGTCCATCTTTCTGTGTCTGATAATGTAGGGACAGAACACAGTTCACATTTCCTTTGATCCCATTAAATTAATTTCAGGTGGCTGGCTCCTTCAGAATCCAAAACTGTCTTTAGAACTTGGTCTAGCAGTTGGAGCACCTGGGTGGCTCAGGCGGGTAAGGGTCGACTCTTCATTTCAGCTCAGGTCATGATCTCAGGGTTGTGAGATTGAGCCCCATGCTGGGCTCTGTGTTGGGCATGCAACCTGCTTAAGATTCTCTCTCTCCCTCTTTTTCTTTCCCTCTCCCCCCAGCCCTGTTCTCCTCGCTGGTTCTATGTGTATGACTGTTTTAGATTCTACGTACAGAGGAGATCATATAATATTTGTCTTTCGCTCTCTGGTGTATTTCACATAGCATAATGTTCTCCAGGTTCGTCCATGTTGTAATACATAGAGTACTGGAATATCTTATTAGAGAATATTATTCAGCCATTAAAAAAGAAGGAAACCCTGCTATATAACTACATACACGCAGGCCACATTTTCTTTATCGATTCACCTGTGGTGGGTACTTAAGTTTTTTCCATATCTTGGCTATTGGGAATAATGCTACAGTGAACGTGGGTGTGCAGATATCTTTTTTGAGATACTGATTTCATTTCCTTTGGATATATACCCAGGAATGGGATTGCTGGAACATTCAGAGTTGATTTAAATCTTGGTTCATTGCCCATGAGCCATGTGAACTTTGACAAGTGGTGTAAATTTTCTGAGCCTTTTCTGATCTATAAAAAGGAAAAAAAAAATCCCTCTTTTGTGGGGCTTTAGGGCAGATTAAAAGAAGTGCTGGATGAAATCACAGCACTCGACAGATACCAAGCAAGCACTGTAGGAATTGTAGAGATAAATACATTTCAACAGAGACAAAAGGGAGAAGAAATTAAAGTCAGTTTAAGGTTGTATGTATGTAAATATATTCATGTAGATCATTCATATTTTGAAAAAGGAAAATAATGCAGAATCAGCCAGTCACATAGAAACATCCGTCAAAATTTCAGGTAGGTTTATTTAAAATAGGCTGGAAGTAGGGGGTCAAAAATAGTTTCTTCATCATGACCCCTGATAACATAAGACATCGGGGCAAAGAAACGTAAAAATGTAAAAAGAATATGAGTCCTCTACTTTGGAACACTGTTTTATAAATCTAAGTAACATTAAAAAAATAATAATTAAAAAGAAAACCTTCCTGGCCATTTCCTCAAATGCTTACCTTCTGAAGAAGATATATATATTTTTAAGATTTTATTTATTTATTTGACAGAGGGAGACAACACAAGCAGGGGGAATAGTAGAGGGAGCGGGAGAAGCAGGCTCCCCACTGAGCAGGGAGCTGGATGTGGGGCTCCATCCCAGGACCTTGGGATCATGACCTGAGCGGAAAGCAGACGCCTAACCATCTGAGCCACCCAGGCGCCCCTGAAGGGAGATATTTTTGAGGCGATATTAAAGTCGGTTCCTTATTTGTGAGTTCACTAGGAAAGAGTATTGTTATTTTTATTGTTACATCACTTTTTTTTTTTTAAACCCTCATCAATTATGAAAAGGATTTGAGCGATCTAGTGGGTGATATGTGTACAATTTGTTCCTTTCGGTTCTTTGGGGAGCATAATCCAGTAGTACTGGAAAATGAAGTTCCCACTGTTTTTTGCTTAAGAAGGTTCATTGTTCTCCACTTTTTCTGTCACTTGTATTAGAGCAAGTGTGTGCATTTGGGAGATCCTAGTTCATTACAGTGGAAGTGATTTTAGGTCATATGTGAGCCTGGTAATATGGTCCACTTCAGGAGTTACTGGTTAAAATGCATATTCCTAGCCTCCTCGCCTGGAAATCCTGACTGAGCATATCAGGATGGGATTCTAAATTTGATTTTTTTTTTTTTTTTTTTAAAGCAAGTGCCCCAGTTGAAAATGCGTATTGTAGCAAGTCTGGACAATTGTAGCCTCTACAGTCAGCCCACTGGAAGCGATGGCTAAACCCTTGTGTTCCTTGAAGTGAAATGTGGGCTTTCTTTAACCACAAGATCTGAGTTTGGGGAACCATCTGAGAGGGAGTGGGGAAAGGGGAAAGTAAAATCTATCACCAACTTTGGTTAAACATTGCATGTTAGTGGTCTGTCATATATCTTTGTGGTGCTACTGGCTGTATTTTACTGAGAAAACAATTCCATTTGTGACCAACAGTCTGAGTGTTGCAGAGGGGAGGCCAGCAAAGTGGTTGTCATTTGTGTGGCATGAAAATCAACCAAGTAAAAATAAAAACTTTCAGACACAGGAGCCCTTAGCCCCCTGGTTGGGCATTGATAGCATCTACCTCTAGTTTTTAGGAAGACATCGTATTTAATGTGGAGAATGGTTGATAATTATCCTTCAAGGTTGAAAAAGCCTCTTAGTGCCCTGGACTTCCATAGGTCTGCAAGACAGTGAGAGGAGAGAGACTGCTATGTGGCCAGACCTGGGTCAGATGCTATTTTATTGTTACCAACAGTCTCTTGGGTGGAAGGCAGTTTGGTGCCAAGTGTTCCCTACTGAAGATATGCTGCCTGGTGACATTAATGGTGGATGAGGTTGTGGTTGGGGGACTTGTCTATATGCATAGCTCACGTTAATCATTGACTCATTTTGTATGGTGACTCCCTACCAAAGGTAACTTAGCAATGTGATTAAGTTATTGAAGGAAAGTCTTCTATGTGTCAGACTATGACAACCCAGTTACCCAGCGTTTTTCAGGGTCCATTTTGTGCCTATTGTAGAGTTCTGGAAATACTGTAGTGAGATGGAGAGACAAAACCTAGGAAGAGACCAACATTAATCAATTTACTTCATTAAATATATAATTACCAAATGGGATATGCATGAGGAAGGCGAGCATTATGGCTCTGTGAGAGGGTATAACAGTGACGTCTAACCAGGTGTTTTCATTATTGACTATGTGAGAAATTACCCTCAAAATCACTCCCCCCAAATTAAGCAATTTAAAACAACAAACATGGAATCTCACACAATTTCCAAGAGACAGAAATCCAGGAGTGGTGTAACTGAGGGGTCCTGGCTCAAGGATTCTCATGAGGATGCAGCCAAGCTATTGGGTGGGGCTACGGCCATCTGAAAACTTGACTGGGGCTGAAGGATGTACTTTGAAGATCCCTTACATGGCTCTGGGCAGGAGTCCTCAGTTCTGGGCTCTTCACAACATAAGAGCTGGCTTCCCCCGGAGCAAATAGTGCAAGAGGAAGACAATCAAGATGGAAGTGGTAGTGCCTTACAACTCAACCTTGGAGGTGACACATTCCATCACTTCTCCTACTTTCTGATGACCACACAGATCAACCCTGTGCACTGTGGGTGAATACACAAGAGTCTGAATACCTGAAATAGGCACCATTAAGGGCTATCTTGGAGGTCACCCAACTCACTGGGTCTGAAGAATGGTTGGCAGGGTTTTCTGAAAATGTGCTGCTCAAGCTAAGATACAAAGGGTGGGTGGGTGGAGTGAAGGTGATTTGGTAGTAAGCCTTTCTCGGGCAGTCAGAGCATGGTATGTTTTGTAACAGTGAATGATGGCAGTGTGGATAGAGCAGAAAGAACTGGAAATCAGATGCTAGAGGATGGTGCTGCAGAGGTTGGCAGGGACCAGACCGTACATGTTCTTTTAGGTCAAATTAAGGATTTTGTTCTTCAGAGACATAAGCTGGTGAAAGGCATAATCAGATTTCCTTCCTGAACCCCCGGCCCTCCTTTGAAGGTCTCTCTGCCTGCTGTGAGCAGAATGGATTACAGGTAGGGAAACCAGCTTGGAAGCTATTATAATTGTCCACGCTAAAGATCATGGTGGATGTGAACGCTGGCAGTAGGGGTAATCGTGGATGGCCATGCAATGTATTTAGGCAGGATATTTATCAGAACTTTGAGATGCAGTGAAGTGGTGATTCAAGATGAGTGCTGAGGTTCTGACTTCTATAATGGGACACATGGAGGTGACATTCACTGACAGTGATCCCTGAAAGAGGATCAGGTACAAGGAATACATGACAGAAATGACCTTGAACTCAGAGATGATATTGCATGCAGTGAGGAAGCAGGTCAGGTGGTTCAAGTTTGGGGAGGAGCTGGGAGGTCTTTGCCAAGAAAAGTGTAGTTCCACTCTGATTCCCAAAAGCATGCTGCATTTTTAGAACCATATGACAGGTTTTGTTTTTTGTTTTAATTTATGTGTGAATAGCTAAAGTCTGGCAAAGTATGACAGGGAATTCTTGGTGTTTCTCTTTTGATTATCATTCTTGTCTTCTAGAGCAAGTTGTTGAAATCTTTTAAATCCCAACTTAATTAGTTTTTGAAGTATGAGGATGTACTGGTTCACGTCTCTATTCCTCCTTCCCACTACCTCCAAAACTAATTCATTAACAAACTCTCACACAATCTCTTTCTTCAGCATACACACAAACACATATACTTGTATTTATCAAAGAATTAAGTATGATGTTTTATAAAGTTAAAGGATTTAAGTATCTAGAGAGACCAACAGCTGATCACTTTTGTATTGTAGACAATAAATATTTTGATTGAACACTGAATTTGTTCTAGGCTCTGTATCATGGCTTCCATATTTTTAAAAATGGGACCTACTTTCACCTGTCAAAGATCTGGTACCCAGCACTACAGGCATGTGTTACAAGCCAGACAACAGACTTAGGAGCTCTCTTCTCCCTTCCATTCCCCTGGGGGAAAGGTAGAGGGCAGGAGCTATACCCCACCCATGAATAATTTATACTCCCACCATGGGACATGTGTATTTACACTGCCACAATGTGGCAAGGCAGTAGTAGACAAGATAAAGCCCATAGGTATTCTGAGGAGGAGAGAAATAATGAGAAAATAATGTTCTCTATGATGTTAGGGATTTTGTCTTGTTTGGTTCATTGTGAGTATCTAAGCCATTGGAAGGGACTAGCATGGGGTAAGCCTTTAGGACACATTTATTGCAAAAATGAATGGGTCAATCACCACTTGTTTTTTTAACTGTTTGTTTTGAAATAATTTAGGCTCGGAGAAAAGTTGCAAAATATAGTATGGGGAGTATTCCCGTTTATCATCCATCCGGTTTCCACTAATGTTAACATCTTCCATATCCATGGTACAATGATCAAGGGCATAACATTAACATTGGAACAACAGTATTAACTAAACTCAGGACTATTTGAATTGCACCATTTCCCCCCCACTAATGTGTTTTTCTGTTTCAGGATCCAATCTAGGATTCTCGTATTTAATTGTCGTGTCTCCTCCTATTTGGAATGGTTCCCCTGTCTTTCCTTGTCTTTTATGAACGGGACACTTTTGAAGAAGAACTGTGGACAATTATTGTGTAGAATGTCCTTCAGTTTAGGTTTGTCTGGTGACTGAGGGCTGCTAAAGACCTGAGCAGCTGGGAGCCTGCTTCTCTCTCTGCCTGCCACTGGCCCTGCTTATGCTTTCTCTCTCTTTCTCTTTGACAAATAAGTAAATACAACCTTAAAAAGTAAAATAAAAAAGACTTTGGGAAGGAATAGCACCTTTTGGTGGGCTTGGTGGAGCAGTGGGACTTGGAAGGAGAGCATTTTTCTGTCTAGGACACCTGTGTACAAACATGTCAATCCTGGAGCATTTGGGTGTTGTCTTGGTTCTTCTTTGCATGTGTAAGTGACGGGTACCCTTAGCTGACAGTTAGGAGTTGTCATCACTCTGTGTCCAGCTGTCCTGCTGCTCTGGGTCTGTCCTTTCTCCCAATAGCAAGATGGTCTTCTGGATTCGGGTCCAACCCCAGGTTTCAGAGGCTTTAGCTTCCTGGGTGTCAGAGTTGATATGCCCCAGGCCATCATTTTACTGGACTTTAGGGTCTTATATTTATTTTATTTTTCTTACTGTGACTTTTATATTGGCTAATGTTTAACGAGCACTATGTGTCAGACTCTAGACCTTGCTTTCTCAGTGAGGAGCAGTATCATCCCTAAAGGGCGAACACTGGCTCTTGGCAGGCGATGGGTCTTACTCTTTTTAGGTATCATAGGCATATCGGTACTTTGTATCTGTTCAGACATACAAGATACCTGTGGCATTTAAATTTCAAGGAAGGGGAATTGATTGGTGGAGAAGAATCTTAAAATCACTCATTGGTGGGAGCAGTCATGGAAAAAAGTTTGAGAAACATTGATCTAGACCA
This sequence comes from Enhydra lutris kenyoni, assembly GCF_002288905.1. Taxonomy (NCBI): domain Eukaryota; kingdom Metazoa; phylum Chordata; class Mammalia; order Carnivora; family Mustelidae; genus Enhydra; species Enhydra lutris. The sequence continues at coordinate 22,401,009 of NW_019154094.1, read as the reverse complement.
AATGATTTCCCTATATTAGCTCATTTAATTTTATTACCCCTATTTTCTTGTCCCCACTGAAAAAGGAAAATGAGTTAACTAAGAATTACTGGGATTGAGTTGCCCATAGTCTCTCTGAGGACTGGGGGTACCCACCCAGGATGCATAAACTTCAAAGTCCAAGATCTAAAACAGTGAACGTCCCTATCTGTGTGTAGCCTCGTATTAAAAACCACTTAGAGAGTCAACAGAGACAAACACATAGCCTATTCTAAAACCAGGGAAACCTCTTCTAGGTGCATTCATTCATTGGAATTTCCTGATACAGTATCTCATCATTCGGCTTATTAATAATTGTGTCAGCTTTGAAAACATTTGTAATACAAAATGTTAGGATTCTAGTCAGGTGCAGGCCTATAACCACATGAAGATGGGGCCTTTTGTCTATTCACTCTTATATTTCCAATGCCCAGAATAATGAACGCAACACCTAGGAAGTGCTCTAAAAATATGTGTTGAATCAGTAAAAGGGAAAAGGATGTTATATTTCAAGAAAAAAAAAAAAAAAAGATTTCAAAGCCAAAATGATTTAATTCTGTTTGATGTTAGAGCCATGATGTTTGTCCTTAAAAAAATAAACACCAACCGCCCAAAATGTAGGAGAAGCCTCATACCTACCACAGAGAAAATGAGTTCTGGGTGGCCAGTTGACTTTAATGTAGAAGCAGCTTCTAGCTACTCAGAGCTTAAATGTATGACTTAATATTGTTATAGCAGGCATAGCTGATAGAGAGATTAAATCAGACTTAATTTTCCACCCATTTTGAGGGGCTCAGGAAAGAAAAAACATACCACCAAGTATTATTGTTTGAGATAGAATGGTGATATATATGATCTTTCCTCTTTTTTTTTTCATCTTCCAATTGAGTTTCAAGAACAGCTGTTTATGTCTGAGGTGGGAACTAAATCTACCTGAGAGGTATTGTTGCACTGGATTGATGATGAAAAAAACCCAAGTTATATGAGGATGTAGTTTCCTGTCCCTAAGAAATTTTGCATTTATCATCTGTAAACAGGAATAACAAGTATCTTTTTTATTTTATTTTTTTATTTTTTAAAGATTTTATTTATTTATTTGACAGATAGAGATCACAAGTAGGCAAAGAGACAGGCAGAGAGAGAGAGAGGAGGAAGCAGGCTTCCAATGTGGGGTTCGATCCCAGGACCCTGGGATCATGACCTGAGCCGAAGGCAGCCGAAGGCAGAGGCTTTAACCCACTGAGCCACCCAGGCACCCCAGCAGGTATCTTTTTTAAAAAAAGATTTTGTTTATTTGACAGAGATAGAGAGTAAGAGTGTGTATACAGGAGGGGAGGGAGGGGCAGAGGCAGAGGGAGAAGCAGGTTCCCTGCTAGAGCAGGGAACCCTAGGCAGGGCTCAGTCCCAGGACCCTGGGATCTTGACCTGAGCCAAAGGCAGATGCTTAACTGACTGAGCCATCCAGGCACCCCTGTAAACAGGAATCTTCAATTGCTCATCATATTACACAAAAATCTGTTAATTCATCTCATAATCCTTACCAAGGCCTAACATGTGCTTCTGGTTGTGATTTAAGCATGGCTGCAGGATTGATTTTGATTTGCCAGACTACCTCTACGGGCAAATTCAAATTCCAGTTTTCACAGATCCTTCCCAGATTAAGCAATTCAGAGGATCAGAATTCAGGAAAGGCTAGATTGCCTCCAAAGAAGCCCAATTTCATATTTACAAGTGGAGATAGACAAAAGGATGGTGACATCACCACCGTGTCCTCATTTTCTTGTTCCCAGTGGCATTTACTAGCAGCCTTGAGAGGGCTTCTAAGAAAATCTACCATGAGTGCAAAGGAAATGAAAAGTTGTGTAGCTCAGAATCTGAGCGTGGTTAGGAATTTTGCTGGCTGCTTCAAAGGATAAGCCATTTTCCACCCTCATGTTAGACAAAAGCTTCCTTTGGATGTGGGTTCAAATATTTCTTTCTGTAAATCACATTTTTTAGAGTCCTATAAAGTGGCTTTTTTTGTTTTCCTTTGCTTTTAATTCTGCTTTTCCCCATCCCCTTTGAAGCTTATAAAACTCGGCATAGTTAAATGGTAGTGTTGGGAAGCAGGGACGCACACAAAGGCAGGCTCACTGCTGTGCACACACTCAGACCCCTCTTACCTGGGCAAGCGTACTCCAGCCCTCTTCATGGAGAGGTGGGTGCTTCATGGCTTCTAATTACAGGCTTTCTGCCTCCTAACACTGAGCCTTTGAGAACCCTCTCAGCAGGAACACCGTGTACTACAGACACTCCATTCCACACACTGAATGACCTAATATAATTATTCAGAATTGAAAATCACTTTCACTTCAACACGAGTACTTCAACCACCCCGCCACTCCCACCTTCTTGGAGTTACTAACTTACACATTTCTTTTCAGCATCTTATCAGAATCAGGCTTATCTAGTAGTGCTGTGATGAGCTCTGCACCAGCTTAGCTTTGGGGAACCCCTCATGTCAAATTCCACCCACCACCCCTTGGCTGCTTTAAAAAGAAAAAAAAAAAGAAGAAGAAGAAGAAGACACTAGCAAATGTAGCAAATGTTACTTGCTCATTTGCCTAATGCATTTCCACACCCTTGAGGTCTGCTTCAGACCTCTATTGTGGGTTTTATTGTCCTCTGCTTCTATAATTCATATGGAAAAATCACTTTGGTATTATGTAAAGTACAGCATATAATTGCTTTTTGACTTCTTCTCTGGGGGATGGTTTGCTGTCCCAGGCAGTGATGCGAGCAGGTAGTCAAATTGATTATTTTTCATGAATGCCCCACTCACTGTTGCATGGTCCACCTGAAATTAGAACTAACATTCTATGAAAAGGAAGAGCTGGCCTGAGGTGACAGGTTCAAAGGGGGGCTCTAAAGGATTTTTTCTTTTCTTTTTTTGGGGGGGCAAGGGGGTCCAGTTTTTGTTTGTTTTTTCAGATTTTATCCTTGCCAACGAAAAGGTGAAATATCTTCCAAAGTTAAAAAAGCATACCCTCTTGGCCTTAAAAGTTTACAAAAGGCAATAACATGAGGAGACCATGATCCAGGACTTTGAACTTGGACTAACTTGGGACGTTGCCCCAAGCACGTCTTAGCTGAGAGAACTTGGGCAGTTGCTTAACTTCTCTGAGCCAGGTCCTTCTTCTCTTTCAAAGGGAACACACAGGATTCCCCTTTTCTAGGGTTGCAGGAGGGTGACAGTCGTCAGCTGGAGGGTAGGGCCAGGAGAGATTTTTAAGGCATCTTGAAGTCTAAGCGAAGGTGGTTAGCTTGTATTCTATGGATTAGCACCAATATCGATTTCCAGGGGAGTAAAGATATTAACGGGTTTGTGGTACCCAAAGTTAACTGAAATACCAGCACGGTGCTTTCCAAATGGTGTACACCAGTAGAGCGCATTTTGGCTCCTACGAATCACTTAGTAAAATGGCAGGTGCTCTTTAATAATTGTTATTATAAGTAAAATAGTGATGATGGTGACGGTAATGGTGATGGAAAGCTCAGCTTTACTCCTTGCTGTTTTTTAAAGTAAACCCGACTCTCCTGTTGGACCCGCATCCCCACATCCTTTTGCCAAGGTGGTAGCAACTCCTGGTGGGCCCATATTGCCCTGGCTACCCTGGGTCGGGACCACGTGACCCCTCCCCCGCGGGGTGCCCTGAAAGCGGAGTTTAGCGGCCTCCCTCCCCGCCCCCCCGTCCCCCGCCAAGGCCTGGTGGACCTGGGCGGGCGCGCGGGAGGCCGCGCACTCCCGGAGGACCCAGCAGCGGCCCCGGAGAGTGAATAGAGAGCATTGACGCCTCGGGCGGCTGGGGACGCGGAGCAGCGCCTCCGCTGCCGGCCCCATAAAAGGAGCAGCTGCCGCCGGGCGGCTCAGACGCGCGGGGATGAGGCGGGCGGCGGCCGAGCGCGCGCTTAGGCGCCGCCAGTGACCGAGGCGGACCTCTGGGGCCGCTCGGGGCCCGCAGGTAACCGCGCGCCGGCCGGCGGGCGGGTTTTGTCCTTGGGCTTGGAAGTGACAGCAGCCGCGGCAGCAGGGGAGGGGCGGGGGTCAGGGAGGCTGGAAGGAGGAGGTTGGGCGGCGAGGGGGAAGGGGGAAGCGGGGAAGACGGCGAAGAGGGGGAAAGGCCAGGGAGGGAGGGAGGAGGGAGCCGCGCCGGGGAGCGGCTGGAACGCGCCGCACTTGCTTCCAGCCCTGGCGTTCAAGTTCCCCACCTCCGACCTCTCGCAGCGGGCGCCGGCCGCATCCCCCGGAAAGGCTCCTCGCCGCGCGCCCGCGGATGCTCCAGCCAGCCATGTTTTCCGGGCCAGCATCTCGGGCCGCACCGCTGAGCTTCGAGGCCAGCGCGCGGGGACCGCTTGGTCCTGCGCGCGGGGGCAGGTGGAGGGAGACCCTGCGGCCAGGCTCCACCTGGCTCGCCTGCTGGGGGGCTGGGGTCCGCGGGAGGATGCTGTACTTGGCCGCCCCTGGCTTCAGAGCCAAGGTCCCTTCCCCCCCCTGCTTCCATTCCCGCCGTCCCCACTTCACTGGCCTGCTGCCACTTAATGAACTGTTGCCCACCCACCCCCCATCCCTCTGGTAGCCTGGATTTCGAGCTTCTTTAGTAGTGTTGTTTGCATAAAACTGGGCTCAGCTGGAGAACGTGGAGGGCTGAAAAGGAGGAGGCCCTTTTGTGTAGCGCCCCATTGTAGAGCCATCTTTCTCCCCCCACCCCCTAGCCTATGGAGGTCCCCGGCACAGAAAGAGGGAGGATAGAGCACCCCAGATCTCCTGGGCTTGCTTTCTCCCCTCCCTTACTGGGATTCCTTATCTGTGACCCAAAGGTTGTTCCGAAGGGGGGAGGGCTCTTTTTCACCTGGGATGTCCCCAAATACCCCATGCCTGTAGTTTCCATGGCTTCCCGGTCTGCTCACAGGAAATGCAACTCTTGGAAATCATGCCTGTCTGCCTTGGGCAGCTTCTTACAACAGACCATAGCGGCTAGGCATCCGTGGGCTGTAGGGATGGTAGTCTGGGTTGGGGGTTTATTTGAGACTTTGCTTGAGATGCTCTTGAGTAAGAGTTGGGAGTTCCTCATTTATTCCACTTACTCTGTAGCAGAGCCTTGTCCTTAATTTTCTCCTAATAACGAAGCTTCATAGTTGGCCTTTTCTACACAATGTGGTGTGTTTCCACCTGAGGCTGTGCCTTGAGTTGGTCTTGTGGTGGTTTGTGGATGGAATAGAACATATGTGAAGGTGGCTCTGTTACCGAATGAGTAATGGGCAGCATACCTATAGCAGTGAGCTATAAGGAGTGCCTAAGCGCCGACCAGATGCCTGTTCTCAGCTCTTTTCATACATTGTGCTCTTCAGGACATACAGCCACCAAGAGTCCCCATGTAACATAAAGAAAAGCATGGAGAGGTTAATTGCTGTGTCCACAGCAACCACAAGGCTGTCGTGGGATGTGATCTAGGCAGTATCCCTTCGGAGCTGCTCTTACCCCTGCCCTTTGGTGGAAGGTGGGCTGTAAAACTTCTCTATGACATCATTCTGGGGCACCATGAGGTGCCTAGAAGAACACTGACTGTGGAGTCGGACAGGTTTGGGTTGAATCTTGGAACCAGCATTTACAGAATTTTTGAGTTAACCTATATGGTATGCTACCTAGTAATGCATATAAAATGCCTAGTATATAATTTATAAATAGCTCTTAGTAGATGTATTTTGGAGTTGCAAGAGCAGTGTCCCAACCAGTTACAGATTGTATTTTATTTTTTTTTAAAGACTTTATTTATTCGACAGAGACACAGCCAGAGAGGGAACACAAGCAGGGGGAGGGGTAGAGGGAGAAGCAGGGAGGCTGAGGTGGGGTTCCATCCCAGGACCCTGAGATCATGACCTCAGCTAAAGGCAGACACTTAACGACTGAGCCACCCAGGTGTCCCGCCTTACAGATTTTAAAACAGAGGCTGTCTGCATTCATGGTCAACTTTAGCCTTTAGGGTCTGAATGTCTGAACCTCTATAAGCCTCAGTTTTCACATCTGTGAAGCGGGTTGTTCTGCAGCCAAAAGAGAAATGTACTTAAAATAGCACATGGGCTGGCACACATGGTATTCAGGAAGTTTTGCTGCTGGGCTTAATTCTTTGTAAATCAGTATAGGCTCCTGTATTTTATTTTGTAATATCTGAATTAGTATGGTTCAACATTGTTCCTTGGGCTGCAGTGCATCAAAAATCTTCTGCTAATCTTAGCTTAAAGAATTTGCTTGCATACTTACGTACCCACACTCATGTTCATGGGTGCTTAGGCTTACCTTTGTGTACCCACCCATGCATGCACAGCTCATACCAGGTACATTTGCAATGATAGGAACTTAGTGAATTCTTATTTATTTAATAAGAGTCCTGTTTCTCTTTGCAAAGCAATCACTCTTTTAAGGGTTAGGGAAACTTCACATTTAATTTTAAAACTGTCTGAAAACCAGCTGGAAAAATGAGCACTGCACCTAACAGCTGCAACAGGAATAAAATGGATTGACTATGACATTTACTTTCTTCATAGGCTCTAAAAAACTGTACCGTATTTTGTTAAACCGTTATGAACAGTCGACTGGAATCTTAATTTAGTTAAACAATTATAAAATGAATATGTTCTCCAGTGTGGTTTATAGATGTTGGTAAGTGGAAAGAAGTCATTGAATGAAACATTTTCAAAATACAATGTTGACATGGATTAACATGTTATAAACAGCTGTTTAGAGTTTGGCCAAAATATTTGTTTATAAATGAAAAGGATGCCGTAAGCCCAGTGTTTATTTAAAAAAAAAAAAAAAGTGTTAACTGGACAACTACCTAAATGCCCATCAATAAAAGTAAAAGAAATTACAGCATATATTTACAATAGGGTGAAAGTATAGTTCTTGAAATAATGAGGTGTTGTTTATGCTGATACGCAGAATTTTGTTTTAATCGTCTTTTCAGCACCTCCTAGAACAGTGCTTGCTACTTAATAGTTGCTCAATAAATAATTACATGAATGAGTGAATACTGTTGAGTGAGACAAACGCATTGAAATAGTACCTCTAGTTCGGCACCGTGTACGTTTTTAAATGAGCGAATGTGTGTATGTGTATAGAAAGCAATGGCTGTCTCTGGAGAGAAATTGGAGGACTTGGGTAAGGGGGTTTGGGGTGGGTTGGTTGGTTGATTGATTATTTTGTACCATGCCCCCACTATGTGCATGTGCTAATTAAAAACCAAAAAAATTTAGAGGATCCTATTTCCCTGAATTTGGATTTACTTTTTATTATATGTAACTCAGCCTCCCCACTACCCTTTACTACAGGCTGTTAAATTTGTCTTCTTAAAATGCCTGCAACCCTCTGATAGGATGAGGAGCATAAATTTGTTCTGGAGAGGAGAGTGTCGGTTAGATGGAATTCCTATCTGGTAAGTGGTGCGTTGTCCTGCCTGTGAGATTGTTCCTTAGGAAGACCCTATTGTCATTCCTTGGAGCAGTCTTCGCGGACCTCCCACACCATCAACAAGAGTATGGTCCCTCTCAGGAGCTCCTGGCTATTTTTAGATGAATGGATGGGTAGAGTATGACTCATCTAAGAATTTATAATTTTGTAGCAATAAGGGCATGTCTCAAAGTAAGCAGTTATTGCTTTGAGATGGGTACTTCCTAGTCTTTGAGAAGCAGATTACATGCCCTTCCAGAATTCTGACCTCTTGTAGAGGTTCCTGCGGCAGGTGGTCTCAAAGTGCAAGATGGTTCATGAAAATACAGGAAGAAGCTATTAGGAATTCTCTGTTGATACATTTTGAAAATGTTATCTTTTTAATATCCTATATATCCCAGATGTTAATAGGACCTGGAATTTGCATCGCCTTTTGTTTTGTACTGGCCAAACCACTGAAAGTTAGTTGCCCATCTTAATGCCGCTTCCCCTTTGCCTTTTTCCTTCAGTTTCTAAGTTTCTTTTGAAGTTACTATATTCTGTGATAGATGTCACACTTTTTTAAACGGATTTTTAAAGAGTGACAAAAAAAAAAATAAAGAGTGACAAAGTTAGAGTTTATAAGAACTATGTAATTAAAATTTGTGTCTAGAATTTTTAGTATGTGTCCATCTCTAAGATTTTGGTGTCATCCTTGACCATCTTGGGGAATTAAAACTTAACACACTAGTTTCTATGGCAGCCTTCCAAAAAGATACCAACTCTTTTTTTTTTTTTTTTTTAAGTTTTATTTATTTAAGAAATCTCCACACCTGACAGGGGGCTTGAACTCACAACCCTCAGATCAAACATCGCATGCATTTCCAACTGAGCCAGCCAAGTGGCCCAAGATACCAACTCTACGTCCTGTGGGCATTTGTAACTTAGACATAGCACTTACATGTATTACTTAACTCACAAAATAACCGTAGCAGGTTTTTGTTATGGTTATTATCAGAGGTAACACTAATCACACATTTTTGTTTTTTCCCTTCATATTCCTTGACATTCTGGAGCTGGCCTGCTACTCTCAGTCTGGCCTTGGTGATGGATCTGGACAAGACCACTTGTAATCATGGCTCAGCACAGACAAAAACATAAACATTGTCCAGGCTACAAAAATGGCCCAATATTCTCCCCTCCTAATGTGACTGACTGGTGCTGTGTTATTTCTCCCATTACAGTGGAGTGTTATTTTGTTCCTCCTGCATTCAAGGTAAGATTTATTAGTTCTTTGTAATCATAGAACTACCACCCTTTGCTAATAGCATCCAGTCCAGAAGGAAGCTCTGCTTTCTCAGACCTTCCCTCAAGTCTCCTAAAGTCACCTGACACAGACCCAACTCCTATAAGGAGCCCCTTGCTATACCCTCTTACTGAGCCATTCCCAAGTTCCCCACGGTGTGCATTCTCCTGTTGCAATGATTAATATACATCAACTCATTCAACTACAAGTATGTTCCTGGTGGTTTTTGAAGCATTTTCATTTGGTTGCTTATAAACAGAAGAGTTTTTCATCAGTCTTTGAGTAATATTTTTTTTTTTAAGATTTTATTTATTTATTTGACAGAGATCACAAGTAGTCAGAGAGGTAGGCAGAGAGGGGGGGGGCAAGCAGGCTCCCTGACAAGCAGAGAGCCTGATGCGGGGCGCGATCCCAGGACCCTGAGATCATGACCTGAGCCGAAGGCAGAGGCTTTAACACACTGAGCCACCCAGGCGCCCCATCTTTGAGTAATATTTTAAAGTAACATACAGCATGTTACTTTAAATTACTGATTACTCATTATAGTCAATCTGAAAAGTACAAAAAGGTATTAAGAATAAAAGGAAAATTCTTACTAATTCCATAACCCAGAAAGAATCATTGTAACATTCTGCTGTATTTTCTCTGTATATCTATATATACTTCTACTTCTGTTGTCTTCTTTCTCTGTGTGTATATACATTCTCTCCTATAGACACACACACACCCCATAGGTAATTGGGATTATCTCCCCCCCCCCCCCCCTTTTTTTTTTTTTTTTTTTTGACAGAGAGAGAGAGAGAGAGAGAGGACATGGGAGCAGAGAGAGAGGGAGCGGGAGAATCTTAAGCAGGCTCCATGCCCAGCACATGCCTGACATGGGGCTCGATCTCTTGACCCTGAGATAATGACCTGAGCTGAAATCCAGAGTTGGACTTTTAACCAGCTGAGCCACCCAGGCACCCCAGGATTATCTTGTTTATGTAGTTTTGTTCCCTGCTTTTTTCTCATTTACCCTGTCATTATTATGTCCATAATTACATTCATCTGATTTTCCTCAAATACATATTTTTATTTTTAAATAATATCTTGCCATAGGGGAGTAGAAAGTTGCTCATTAATTATCCTATGTGAAATGATCAGCTTTTCCATTTTCAGGGGCTGTGATAAATATGCTTTAATATATATTCAGATTTCTGTCTTAGTTTTCCCTAGAGTATATACTTCGAAAAAGTTCTATGTGTTGCCTAATTATTTCTCAGAAAAACATCGTTGGCATTACTAACCATCCAGAGACTTGGTAGCAGTTGGGAACCAGGGCTTGCTGCACTGTGGGGAGCCCTGAAGTCTGCTCAGCTGTGCGGTGCCCTGCGCATCTGTTTTCTCCTTCTCTTTTGTGGCAGCCTGGTTGTCACATTTTACTAACATGGCTGCGTGTGCGGTCACCATGTGGGAGCAGGGAGGGGCCGTTCCCAGCGAAGCAGGAATTACTGTGCATTGCTGCACCCCATTCTCCTAAAACCTCTCTCTGGGCAGAATCCTCACCTCCTCAGTACCTAACAGGCAGCTTTGTAAAACATGCTGTCCAGTAAATATGAGCTACTTGCCCAAGTAGACGATAATCCTGTTTCAGACGTAAAGCAGCTTGCAGTTTTAAAAATCCTTTAAATCAAATACAGTTTTCTCCCCAAAGCAAATATAGAAATGTAGAACCCTTACTCCCCCCCCCGCCCCCAATTTTCCTCCTCTCGTCTTGCAAATGTTTACCCAGGGCCTCTTTTTGCCAGGCACTGTTATGCTCCCTGGGGGTCTAGCAGCAAGCTAGCAGTGAGCTCAACCAAGCTTGCATTGTGCAGTGTGGATCCAGAGAGGGGGAAAATGCCAGGGAGTGACACCTACTTTGATGTAAAATAATAAAGCAGTGTGAGGAGGCAGAAAGTAAAGGGATTTGTAGTTACTTTGGATAGAATGGTCCAGGGAGGCAAATATAAATTAAGGAGTAGTTTCTCTCCTATTTGTGGGCTGTGATTGTTGATCCAGAATATTCTTCACAGTTGAGATGTTACTGAACGTCTAACTACGGGTTGTCACTGTATGTGGTTTGTGATGCTCCCTTTGAGGCCATCTCGGTGACAAGCACTCTCCATATGTTATTTCATCGAATATTCCCACTGCTCCTACGGGAGAGCTGTTACGCCTTTGCTGTGGAAGTCAGTGTGTGGGGAGCCAGAGAGGTTAAGTAAGTTACTGTGCTAAGTTCACAGGGCTCCTCTGTAGCAGAGCCGATCCCCACATCCAAACTTTGTTGAAAGGCCCTTGTCACCCGCCATTGGCCAAGACTGAGAAGTCTAGAGTTAGTCCTTCCTTAGGTTCCTGAGGTTAAGAAGGAAAAGGCACTTGTGGTCAAAACTCCTGGCAGAAAGGTTAATTAGAAACCATTGGTATGTAAACTATTTATATGGATGACAGGCGGCTTTTGTTTCCACAAAGTGGGTACAGGCACGGGCCTCTCTTCATATGCTAACTAGTTGTACACAGTCTGCGAATGTGCAAAGGAAGCCAGCTCCCTTTGTGTCTAGGAATAGCCTGGAAAGACTTGTTCTGCTTTTGATCCGAGCGGTGCTATAGTGAGTTATTTAACGTATATTCCCTTACACCCCCGTTATTGAGCACATACGTTTTGGCCCACGATCACAAGTGTGCACACAGGTTAAAAGGACACAGGCATCTTTTTTGGTTGTTGTTCTTCTTCCCTAGAAAATGGAGATATCCATTTCAGCTGTCCCCCTGGCAGTATTATGGGGGAGAAAGTTTTCTCTTGGGCGGTAGTTACTATGTGTGCCTTGTTTCATAAAAGAAAAAATATTGAGGACCAGGTGGGGAGAAAGTGGCTGCTCTAGGGTCGGACTGCTGCCTTTCATACATCCCTGTGGGTCTGATGTGAATCTGGCTTTTCAAGCGTTAGGTGACAGTGCAGTATCTAGCAGATCTTACCAATGGAAGGGAATGACATTGAGGCTGTAATTAATTTTTCAGCTCAATTACATGTGTCTTTTGATAGCCCTAATACTTCATTGAGCTCTGGTAATCCTGCCATCAAGCTCAGCCTAACTTGGTATGAATCTGCCTGTAGGAGATTTCTGGATATGGGTATTTCTTTCAGAAAGTATAACACACAGGATGAATATTTTTGGATGAGAGAGAGAGGGAGTGATACAGGTGTTTGACTGCTCCACTAAAAGTGTGGTGTGTACTTTGAGTCTGGCCAAGGGGTTACCCATTGAGTCTGTCCCAGTTAAAGCTGTATTCTCAGCTGAGGCATTTTTTAACTAGATTGAGAATGTAGAGGTCTGAGGCCATTGATTTCTTGATTCCCGTAATTCTGACATCTGATTTCAGCCTTATGTTCCAACCGGTAGATTAGGGAAAATGGCAGAGGGAGAGAAGAGTTGTGATCACATTTGAAAGATTTGTAACTTCATTCTGTCTTTAAATGTTTACTTTTCAAAGGATTCATGGAGAACATGGAATCCTAATTTAACTATTAGTGTCATAGGGATTGTTTCTTTGAAATTCACATAATAATAACAGTGATGTTTCAATGTAAGATGAGAGGCTGGAAAGTTATTTTAGAAATACTTAAATCCAATAGTGTCCTCTTGATTTTTGTATTTGTTACGAGATATAATCAGGTCCTGGAAAACTTTCAGAAAACATCCGTCTTCTCTGTACCCCTTTTAATCCTAACTTTCTTCCTATCATTGTTTACTGAATGTTCATCTATGGGGAGAAAAAGGCAGTTAAGTTCTAGTTCTTGACTAGGGGAAACAAATGAACCAGTAACAGTAATCCAGTGTGGCAAATGCCATAAATCATGGGGAAAATGTGAGGGGAACACAGTGAAGGTTGAGGTTGTTTCTGCTTATGAGTGACTACCATAGGCAAATGGGCCTTGTAGTACCAATAGGAGTTTGCCAAGCAGACAAGGAAGAAGGATCTCCTAGGGAGAGGTTAAATGAGCAAAGGCTTATTGGCATAAATGTGCATGGTCTCTTCATAGACCGTATATAGTGGAGTGCATCTAGAATTTCATAGAATGAAGGGGAGATGATAGCAGATGAGGCTAGAGAAAGTTTCACGGATACACTGTGGAGGCTCTGGTTGGTGTGATAAACTGTGCTGATCCTCTGTAACACCCTATTTCCCTTAGAACTCTTTCCATTACCATAGTGAGAATCTGAACTCAAAACTGCCTCACACGGCAGTTTTTATCATACGAAAAAGCCCAAAGATAGACTGGCATGGATGGATCCAGGTACCCAAAGGTTGTTGTGAAGCTGTCCTTGGATGTCAGCTCTGCCCTCTGCTTTGTTGGTCTTTTTTTTTTTTCCTTTTAGTTAAGATTTTATTTATTTATTTGAGAGAGAGAGAGAGCATGAGAAGGGGGAGGGTCAGAGGGAGAAGCAGACTCCCTGCCAAGCAGGGAGCCTGATACGGGACTCGATCCCAGGACTCTAGGATCATGACCTGAGCCAAAGACAGTTGCTTAATCAACTGAGACTCCCAGGCCCCCTGCTTTGTTGGTCTTATAACAGGCTCAACTGTCGTGGGCATGGCAGTAGTCCTAGCAGCAATACACCCCCGTCTTTGCAGTTTAGCAACCTCCATGAAAAGGGATCTTTTTTTTCTTAGTAGTAACAACCGGAGTCCTGAGATTGAGTCCTGTTTGGATGAACTTGGATCATATGACCATCCCTGAACACTTTGGCTAGAGAAGAACCAGACGTGCTGACCCCTGGAGCGGGGAGCTGGTTGCTGCAAAATGAGGCACGAAGACAAGATCAACCAAAACAGTACATGTTCCAGTGTAAATTTCACTCTAGGCTATTAAAACGAATAACTCCTTTGAGAGGACCCTAGATTCCTTTTTGATTCATTTTGCCTTCATAAGGGCCAGCCAGAAAACTCATCCTCCTTTTTATAGATCTTCCTAGGAAGGGTAAGTTCTAGCAATATTTTCAGGGTTGTTAGTTAAGAAAATATTTCAGTAGCATATCACTCCCCCCCCCCCACTTATGTTCTCCAGCACAAGATTCCTGAGAATTTTCTGTGTAGAAAGTACCAGAAGCTAAAATCCTACAGCGTGCCCACAGTTACTATACAAAGATGATGAATCCTGGCTTCACAGGACTTAGAGCTTGGTAGGGGAGATAAGATGAGAACAAAAATAATGATATATAGCAAAGAAATGAGTATGTATCAAAAACACAAATGAATATATATCAAACATAAAATAATGTCTAATAAGAAAACTATATATGTGTGTGTAAATATGTATATATACCTATGTATGTATGTGTATATATATACACGTATATATGAAAATATATTTCGTATATCTTCATATATATATATATATATATATATATATATATATATATATATATGAAATATATGAGAATCCTATAAAGAATACAGTCCATGCCGTTCATCACAGTGTGAGTGAGATCGGAGTCAGGAGAAGCTGAAACGTGCATGGGCCTTTTTCATTTGTTTCCAGTTTCCATGTGCCCCTCTTGGTGTGAGCATCTCACCACGTGGGTGTGATTCTAGTGCTTGTTATGTATTTTTTTAAAATTCCACATGGTCCTTGAATCCAAGCCAGCTTCCTCAGCTGCTGTTTAACCAGAGAAGGCACAATCAAGGGTGATCTTGACTACAAGCTGTCAGGAAAAAAATACTGAGGTGTCATAGTGAAGATAGAGATTACCTAACTGAATCTCTATTTTAAGAAATATTAATTTTCACTTTGCCAAATACAGGCCTCAGCCGTTTTTCTTTGAATCATCTCTCGCAGGCAAGTGTATAAAATAGCTTTCAGTTGAATGAATGATGGTACTTGAATGTCACTGATTGTTTCACTCCGTGAAAAGAGAAAGAAACGGAACATTTGGATTACTTTCTGGATGGAAAAGATGACCATGTTCATTGTTGTCCTGGTGTGAAACAGACCGTGTAGGATGGAAATACAGCTGGGATATTAATGCACCCTCATGCTCTCTCATTGTTGTCTGCCTTTTACCTTTGAACGTTAACTTCAGCGTAGGTACTGGAATGAGACCATATAGCTTCCTTCCGCGCCTCCCTGTTGCTGTCTGTGGCACAAGGGCTGCACTCAGAGTCTTCTCTCAGAGCTGCAAGAGACAACACAGCTCATTGAATTCACCTGCCTTCTTCTGCAGGAGGGGAGACAGGTTGTTAAGCTTCCGCAAAGTCAACAACGATCTCTAGAAGCAGATCTTCCCTTTGAAGAGTTGCTCTCAGGCCAGGCTTTTAGGGAGGGGGAACTTGTTGTAATGACATGGCCTTAGAAATATCCACTATCCTCAGACTTCCTTCTCAGTCTTTGAAATCCTTTTCAAATTCATAGTAAGGAATGACAGTGAAATCTCTTGGGCGACCAGAAGAACACTGAGAAGGAACTGACCTGGGCTGACATTTCCTACCAGCCGCACTGGGTTTTGCCAGGGTTATTTTTGCCCTTGGCAGTCTTCTTCCTCCCTAATTGCTGGGCCATATGGTGCCTTGTCCCCCACATGGAGAGTTGGCACTTTCCCGCCATTCACTCTCTGTTCTTTCTGCTGCACAAATTACCCGCCATGGTGTTAGGGTTGAACAAACTCACCCCCGCCCCTCGAGGCTCTGCAGCTTCTGTGCCTTAAAAATCACAGCTGAAACCTCCTGTAGATGCTCTCAATTGGTGACCAGGAAGGAGAAAATGGAACAAGAAGTAGTGAAATGAGACTGAGTTTGGGAGGCAATCAGACCTGGGTTCAAATCCCGACACACGCTTGCCATCATCGCCGTTGTTCTTGCTGGCATCACGGTGAGCACTTCTGCCAGGTGCTGTGATCTTTTTTCTGATGTCATTTATTTGTCACATTGGCTCTCGGCTTGAGGACGGTTGGTTATGAAGACACCTGCCCAAGTTACGTGCCTCTGTCCAGTCGCCTACTCCAGACTTTCTCTTTCCCAATCCCATGCTCCTAACAATAATGCCTTTGTACTCTAAAATATTATCTGATATTAAATCGTGCTTTTAAACGGTATTCCATATCGTAATGTAATCTGGAAACAGGTGATCCTGCTTTTATTAGAATGTTCCAAATCTGGAATTCACTCAAATGGTAACATACTTTCACATGAGGTCTTGGATAGTAATGGAGAATTTGGGATTGGAGGGATGTAAGATTTGGGGTGTCTTCACAGCACTTCGCAGGTTTCATTTTCAAGGCCTCCGCCTTAAACAGAATTAGACTAAGAAACCATCATAACCACGTGGGGAAGTCCCTATTCAAGGGCACAGAGAACGTTTTGATGAAAGAGATCTGTCAGGAGTTGTCCCTCATGGGAGTGTTTGGTCTTGCTACAAAGGACTTAGTAGAATCCTACTTGTGACTATTCTCGGGGGGTCATCGAAGTTTCTGAATGCTAGAAAGTGGTTTTGAAGGAAGGATGGTACAATGACAGAATTGTCAATAACTGGGTATTTAGTGACATTTTGAAGCTCTTTTGGAAAATGTCCATATTTTGTGAGAGTCTAAACACTAAAGTAATGATTGCAGTGTGTTTCAAAACTGGTTCCAAAAACGAAAATAATGGGTACGTTCTAAGCTTCTAAATATACACAGAGCAGAAGTTGCCACCAACTTCCTATTCATTCCTTGAATATTTAATGGTATGCTCAGAAATGTGGAATGCATTATTGTCACACTGTGAAGCCCCTGGGGGCAGTGACACTGCCTCATTTATTTTTGTCTCTCCCGTGTCTACCGTAGTGTCTCCATCCAGTAGGTGCTCAATCAGTGTGCAACTGAATTTACTAATTTGAGATGAGAAAGAAAGCCACAGTATTTGGAAGAAACACAAAACCGGGTCATTCACACATTCATAAATCAGTCACTCAAAAGATACGTATTTCGTTCCTTTTGGAGCCAGGAGCTGTTCTGAATGCTGGGAGCGGGGTAGAGAGGAGCTCCCAAAAGCTTAACAGTGGTGGAAGGTGATAGACAATAAAGAAGTAAATAAATCCTTGTGCTATCCGGTGCTGCAAGGAAGAAAGCACAGAGCGGTGTGGTGGGAGACACTAGGAGAGAGGGAAGGGTCCTGCTGAACCAGGGTGGTCAGGGAAGGCGTCCTAAGGTGGTGCCATTTGAGGGGACATTGGACTGATGAGAAAATGACAGCCATGTAGGGATCTCTGGGGAAAATCAGTCTGCAAAGAAATGGGGAGCGAACTCATTCAAGTAGCTTTAACAAAGTAGGGGTGTATTATCTTTTCTCTCTCACATTACTAGTGCAGCTTGATGATCACCTGGACCCAGATTGCGTCTTCTTCTTCTTCTTCTTTTTTATTTTTTCTTTGCCCTCTACAGCTTTTGGCTCCTTCTATCTTGTCACTTCTCTAGCCTCAGGCTTCAGAATGACTATCCAAGCCTGAGCCGCCATATTTGCTTTGCAGCCAGTCTTCTGACTAAGGAAGCGCTGAAGAGAGATGTGCCTTCTCATTTTCAGGTCTTTTCCTGAATTTTGCACGTAATATTTCTGCTTTGATTCTCTTGGCTAGAATGTAGTCCCCTTGCTACACCTACCCCCCTCCCCACCCCAAGGCAGGCTGGAAATATAGTCATGAGAAATTGGGAGTTCTATCGCTAAGGAAGAAGGGGAGAATGGATACTGGGGGTCACGTAGCAATCCCTGACACAGTCAGCAAGTGCAAGAGCTCCAATATGTTCAAAGCCGCCGTGGCTGGTAGCTAATAGAGAGTGGAGGCAGATGAGGGCAGAGAGGAAAGCTAGAGTGAGATCACATAGGACGTTTTACGTCATTGTTAGGAATTTTTCTTTCTTTCTTTCTTTTTTTTGGTGTTTTGCTCTCAGTGGGACATCATTGCAGCTGTGAATGGACAGCAAAGGAGTAGAAGAGAAGGTGATCTGATGATGTAGGTTTTAGAGGGTTTTACTCTGACCGCTATGGAAAATGAACTGTCAGAGAGCAAGAGTATAAACACACAAGTTACGGGGGAATATGCAGATTTATGGGGACTGATGGTGGTGGGTTTTACCAGAGTTGTAGGCAGTGGAGAGAGTAAGGGGAGGTCAGGTTTAGAGTACCTGTTGGGTGCAGGTGTAAGGCAAAGGGAGAGTAGTAACAATAATCGCTAATGACTTACTGGGAACTTGTACAGTGCAGCATTGGATGCCCTTCTGGGTCCTGACTTACTCGTTTGACCTTTGTGGTAACTCTATGCCATGGGTGCTACTTATTCTCACTTTGGGAATCAGGAAACTGAAGTACGGCAAGGTCAAGTAACTTGGTCAAGGTCACTGGGGTGGAAACTGGAGGAGCCATGATCTAAAATTGGCACTCTAGCTCCTAATTCTTCTCTCTTCCACTGGAGGGTGGTGTTCGTGTGCTCACTTGAGCCCTCGGGTCCACAGTGGTTCATTTATAGAGATGATGAAGGAGATCAGGGCTGGAGGACAAATCTGTACTGCAGTTGAAGCTCATATAAAGTTGCAAACATAGTATGGAGTATTCCTGTTAGACACTTGTCCTAATAATAATAACTTAAGCATGTGCTCCGTTCATTCTAAGCTGTCTCTGAGAGATCTAAGCAGAGATTTCACACAGGCAGTTGGGTCCTAGGCAAGGCTATAGCTCACACTGTCCCTCTAGCTATAAATTGGAAATTCATCAGCATGTACATGTGAAGCCAGAGGTCTGGATTAGAGCACCTGGAGCTGGTTTTCTGGGGAATTTTGGTATGCCCTAAGAGAGTTTAGTGTAAGGAGAGATTTAGTTCCTGTTCGGAACCTACTTAATTAATGGTAAGAGGTCCCCTGGATTGTACTATCTTAAGTTGCAATCCCTTTGAAGTGCCAGGCACCGTTAAGTACTTTACATGGATTATGTCATTCAATTCTCTTAGCAACTTGAAGCCGTGGGGATGTTTTCCTCGTTTTATCAGAGGGGCAACTAGCAGCTGGTGGGCATGGCAAACAGGAACACGGCAGTGGAGATTCCAACCCTGGTCTCTCTAAACCTCTGTTTTTAACTACTGTGCTGTACCATTGTGGAGGAGTTTGATGATGAAGAGATGATTTGACAAGGTGAATGACATTGGTATCTGGCATTCATTTGAATAGATAGCACCCTGAACCTTTAAGGTTGCACTCTGAGCATGAAGCTTGCCCTTCTTTGTTCTAACCTTGGGAGGGGATCCTGGAGCACATATACCCTCAGGTGCTCCCTGTATCTTTGCTGCCTGCCAGGTGTGGCTTCATTCGGTCCTTGAGTCAACACCTAAGGCTTGTCACTCTCATGGATATATAGGTAGTATATAAGGGGTTGGGGTATGGAGACGATGTAAAGTTGTTGAAGAGATTACAAATGTGAAGGTAGGAGAAGTCAAGATCAGCTAATGACAGAGAAAGAAACGGGGAAGGCCTCACCCAAAACCATATAGCAAAGGCTTACTGTGGAAGTTACCTGATGTGTGTTTGTGTGTTTAGTGCTGTTGCCTGTTGATTATATTTAGGTACTGCATATCTATTATCTCGGTGTATATTGTATGTGTGTATGTGTTTTATGTATCTATAATACGTGTGTGTGTGTTCAAAATAATCTATTCTACTTTTAGATATAGTCAAGGGGCACCTGGGTGGCTCAGTTAATTAAGCATCTGCCCTCCGCTCAGGTCATAATCCCAGGGTCCTGGGACTGAGCCCCTCATTGGGCTTCCTGCTCAGTGGGGAGCCTGCTTCTCTCTCTACCTCTGCCTGCAGTTTCCTGTGCTTGTGCTCTCTCTCACATGTGTGCACTCTCTCTCAAATAAATCAAATCTTCTAAAAAAGAAGATATAGTCAAAATAATTAAAAACAGATGTTCAAACAAAAATTCATACATGAATGTTTATGGCAGCCCACTATTGATAATAGCCCAAAGGTGGAAACAACCCAGATGTCCATCAACTGAAGAATGGATAAGCAAAGTAGTAGATCATATAATTGGAATACTACTTACTGTGAAAAGGAATAAAGGATTGATACATGTTACACAAATGAGCCTTGGAAACACTACCCTGAGTGGAAGAACCCAAACACAGGGGGCCCCATATCAAATAGTTGCAATTATAAGAAATACCCAGAATAGGCAAATCCATGGATTACCAGGAGCAGGGGAGTGAATGCTTAATGGGTATGGAGTTTGTTTGGGGTGTTGGAAATGTTTTAGAACTACTACGTGGTGGTGATGGTTATACCATTGTAAATGGACTAAACAACGCTGACTTGTACAGTTTAAAATGGCTCAAATGGTCAATTCTGGGTTACGTCTATTTTGCCACTATAAAATATGTGTACACACACACACACAAACACACATACTTAAAACGCCTGGGTGGCTCAGTGGGTTAATGCCTCTGCCTTCGGCTCAGGTCATGATCCCAGGGTCCTGGGATCGAGCCCCGCATTGGGCTCTCTGCTCTGCAGGGAGCCTGCTTCCTCTTCCCTCTCTCTCTCTCTCTGCCTGCCTCTCCGCCTGCTTGTGATCTCTGTCTGTCAAATAAATAAATAAATAATCTAAAAAAAAAAAAAACCCGAAAATGAAGACCTTTTATTTTTAAAATAGGAAAAGAAATTCCAGGATTTTTTTTTTTTTTTTGAAAATAATGCATTCTAATTAGACATTAAGTAACGGCAGTTTTTGAATAGTCAAAAGTAATATGTCGGCACAGTGGACCATTTTTACCTTGGGAAGTGGGAAAGGAAATGGGAGCTGATTATTTGCTGAGCGTTTGCTCTCTTCTAGGCCCCGTGTGAAGTCCTTAACTCGTTACCAGGTCTAAATAATGAGAACAGCCCTCTGTCATGAGGAGCATCTTCTCCATGTTGGAGATTCAGAAATTGAGGGGAGGCGGCTGTGTCACCTGTCCAGTGCCTCACAGGGAGGTGCACAGAGAGTGCCCAGCACCCCTTCTCTGACCTCGAGGCCCTGGCCCTGCCATGATGTATGTCTTGCACCTGGTCGATGCATGGATGAATGGCTTGCGCTGGGTAAAGTCACAGTGTATAAAAGCGAGGGCACTACTTTGAAGACATACATCAGTTGTAAAGAAATAGGTGAATTTTGTGCTGTTTGGTGAATCTGTCTCTGTTGACATGGAGTGAACGTGAGGGGAAATTATGGCATTCTGTTAGTTTAAAACAATCTAAGTCTTGGAAAATTCCCATTCTCAAGGTATTTTGGGGTTTTTCATTGATGGAAATGGTAGGAGAGGGGCAAAGAGAAATGAATAAGTGGCTTTGCATTATCTTACAGTCCTCTTAAAGTCTTCGTATCCTTTTAGCCAACTAGAAAAGGCAGCCTATAAAAAGGGTTAGTTTTTTATTTAAAAAAGATTTTTTTTACGATTTTATTTATTTATTTATTTGACAGAGAGAGAGAGAGAGAGAGATGACAGGTAGGCAGAGAAACGCAGAGAGAGAGGAGGAAGCAGGCTCCCTGTAGAGCAAGGAGCCCGATTTGGGGCTCGATTCCAGGACCCTGGGTCAGGACCTGAGCCAAAGGCAGAGGCTTCAATACACTGAGCCACCCAGGTGCCCCCTAAAAAATTTTTTTTCAAGATTTTTATCTATCTATCTGATGGAAGAGAGAGAGAGAGCACTAGCACACGAGCAAGGAGAGGGGCAGATGAAAAGGAAGAGAGAGAAAATCTTAAGCAGACTCTGTACTGAGTGCGGAGCATGATGCCAGGCTCGATCTCATGCCCTGAGACCATGACCTGAACCAAAATCAAGAGTCAGAGGCTTAACTGGCCGAGCCACCCAATCAGTTTATTTTATGTATGTATGTATTCATCCCCACTGTTTATAAAATTTTCAGTTGGCATTTATAATCTCTTCAAAATATAATTCACTTTGAAAACAATATCAGTGAGACACAACTCAGTGTCTTCATGGTAATGGCCCAAGCTCAGCCAGCTGTGGAGGTACGAGGACCTCTGGCCGGCCTTGAGGTTTCCCTGGAAGGGAGCTGCTGGGGTGACCAGGGAGTGGTGACTTTTCCTCTGCAGCTTCAACCCCAGAGCGGTGATTTAGGATGACTGTTCACGAAATCTAGAAATTCACCCAAAGAAGAAGAGAATATGCATGAATATTAGCCTCCCTGAAGGTTAAGGACCATCCTAAATGTTTTGAAGCCTACGTTCTTGGCTTTCTGCATGTGTTTTAGGCCTGGAATTAAGGGCTTGCTGTTCTTCTTTCCTTTCGCACTCCTGCCTGCTGGTGGCCTTTGAAACTCCCAGGACTTTGTTCATGATTGATGGCAAAGCCAGGAGCCAAGAGCTGTGGGTTTGTTGGCCATTTAATTTTTTAACCTTTAGAGGATTGTGTGAATATTTAATCACCTAATTACCCATATTGTCCCTCGAGTGAGCACTCCAGTCTCTGCACTCAAAGTGTCAGGTCTGTAAAAGGTAGCCTGAAAGTCCCCTCTTGGCTACTCTTGTGTTTACCTAAAGCCATGTGGATTGGGTCAGTGCAGGGTGCCGGATTAGGTCTCAATTAGGCTCTTCGGTTGGTGAGCGATTGTAAGTATATGAAGTGTGTTATTAGAGCAATTGAACCGTGTTTCCATGAAGAGGATAGTTTCATTATCAGATTCTTGTTTTAATACTGTCATCATAACAGCTGTACCACATATGAACTAATTTGCATGCAGATAAGGAATTCTGGACAGCTTGGTAGCGTAATTACTGCCTGACATCCGTCGCTGGTGAGAGCTGGGGCTTTCACTGGAGGTTTCCCTGGGGGACCCATGTCCCTGGCTCTGTTAAGTTTCAAATGATAGATAAGCAAGACGTAGCCATTTCAGCAATGCCCCATTTGTTTTACAGGCAATAACTTCCCAAGTTACCTTAATTTGGGAAGCTATTTTGGCAAAATATGGTGACGATGTCAACAACACCTTCACAGTGAACTGAACATCAAGAAGGGCGGGGTGGGGGGGGTCAGAGAGGGGGTGGAGGAAAAGAAAAGAAGCAGTCAAATCTCTCATTCTGTCATTGGAGTGGAAAAGCACAATAGATATTACTAACTTGCAAGTCTAATTAATTAGGATAATATAAATTATGATGAAAATGGAGAATGTAAGATTAGTTTTTTGGAAAACTAATTATATGTAACAAAAGAGTCTGTTGCTTTTGCAGAGAGCAGGAAGCCTTTTTTCTGTGAACGTTTAATAAAAAAAACAAACTGTCCTCGCCTCCCCTCCTGTACCCCCCACTCCCCACCAACCCCTGCCCTGTGATTCAATAAAGTCACTGAGGTCCCCAGGAAAGTGAACATGGGGAGGATAGGAGACTATGTTTGCATCCCTTACATGGGGCGTGGAAACTGACCATAGGAGGTGCTGCTCAGTGAATGTTTGTATAATGACTAATTGGATTCACATCATTGAACCTTGAGGATGTTACGGAGTAACGACATTCTGCTCTATTAGTAACAAGATCATTGTTTTTTTTCTCCTATGTGTTTTCATACATTTTACACATCAGAGGTTCTTTGTATCTGTGATTGGAGTACTCCATGATACTAATCTCAAAAGGTAATATAGTGGAACAAGTAGGCTTATCTTAGACAGTAGTGAAGGGTGTAAGTTAAGATGTTTTATTTATCTCCATACTAGCTATTTTTACGGACTTGAAAACTTGGGATTCTAAACTCAGAGTTTATGTTTATCAGATTACTGTTGATACTTTAGTAGAAATGAAATCTCTGGATCTCATGAATTTAGCTTAGTTCTACAGATTATAAAAGCTTTCTGGAGGTTAGCTAGTTGTTTCTCTGTGGATTGCTTCACTACAACAGATACTATGCTTGGTCCTAAATACTGTAAGGGAAAGGGTTGAGGGGAACCCTACTGAGAGTTGATGAAGTTTGTGAGGTTAGTAATGGGAGCTGCCAATGTAAGGAAGGTATTCTGTTCAGCCCGTGTTGGAATTTTCCCAGGAAGGTGCTCACAAATGAGGCAGCTTTGACATCAGGGCACAGGGATTGCCACATCTGTGGAGCTTGCTGATTGATGGGCATGAGCTAGAAAGGGGACCACAGACTCCTTGGAGGGAGATGAGAATTTCAGTCTAGAGATGTTTATAATTATGTCTGAGAGAGGTGGGGCTGGGGGAAAGGAGGACCGCTTCTTGTGAACAGAGCAAATTAACCTCTATTTTAAAGTAATGGTTTCTGGAAGACATATGTGAGGCTGTACCTCTCTGACCTGTGGTCTTGCGTACTTGATCTGAAGGGCACTGTTTGCAGATTATTAATGGGCTGGGCTGGGCACTTTGCCCGTTTTCCTATTACATTTTTCTGGATCACAGCCAAAACCTTATCGATGAGCTCCGACCTCCAGAGAGAGCCCCATGTTGCTGGAAGAGTTAGAATGTGGGTGACCACAAGGAATTCTGCATGGTCTAACTTGTGAAATAGCCACTTGCCTTGATCTGTTGCTGGGCTCGCATCGGCTCTCCAGGAAGGACTGCACACTTTGGCCCCACTTCCACGCTCTCACACTCACACGGCAGGCCTGGAGAGCAGAATGTGTTGATGCTTTGTGGAGCACGCTGCATTGGCTCACTTGTTCAGTGAACCTGTTTTACCTGACCCCATTCCATTCTAGCAGGGCCAGCTACAGAAGGAATGATGCTCAGAAATGCCTCAGCGTCTACTCTGGAAATTCGAGCAAATATAGTTATGGGCCTGTCACTTTTCTCTAAGCAAAAACAAAGTAGTAGAACCAAAGGATCATGCGCATGAAATCCTATGAGGTGCCAGGCCCTTTGCACAAGAAACTTGGCTATTTCTTAGCTCTTAGAAGTCTCAGAACAATTTTGTGCGGTGCCGATTAGAAATTGAGCCCATCTGCCTGACGTGTGGCATCTCGTTTTCCTTCTTATGGGGTCTGTACCCCATTGTCTCCACATAAGCTATGCCAGATATTTCCAGAGGGCAGTTTTACTGGTTTCCATCATATCCCAGGCTTTGTGGTTTGAGAGTATAGGTGACAATTTTAGTTGCAAAGGTTGCTGTGGAATAATAGAACTATCCCAAAGAACAAAATCAACTTCCTTTCTTCTTATTTCCCCTTTCTTCCCTTTTTCCTTTTTTCTCCCTCCTTGGCATTCCTTTCCTTTTCCCTTTCCTTCCTTCCTTTCTCAGAGTTTCCCTGACTATTTGCTTTTTCATGGCCACTATAATAACTTGAGGGTTGTGGTTTTTTTTTTTTTTTTTTAAGATTTTATTTATTTATTTGACTGAGAGAGAGAAAGAGAGAGAGTGTGTGTGTGTGCACAAACAGGGGGAACAGCAGTGGAACGGAGAGAAGCAGGTTCCCTGCCAAACAGGGAGCCTGATGCGGGGCTCGATCCCATAACCCTGGGATCATGACCTGTGCTGAAGGCAGTGCTTAACCGACTAAGCCACGCAGGTGCCCCTGAGGGCTGTGTTTTATGTGATCTTTCAGTTTGAACTTCTGTTGGTATTGGGAGTAAGAATCTCTATCATCATCTCTTTGGTGGCGGGCTGTCCTCAGACACACACCCTGGAAGTACATACGCTTGTTATCCTGAGTGATGTATCGTTACGAAGGGACATTTTAGCCCCCGTGGCTAATTTGTGTTTGCATGTTAGCTTAAGCCGCTCTTTCCAGTGCTTGCCAGCATGGAAAGAATTCTTTCTCAGCATCCTCCTGCAGTTGAGTCCTAACTTTTCAAGCCCGTCAGGAAAAACAAAATTGTTTCAGGTCAAGGTTTCCCATGGGGTAGGGTGTTCACTTCACTTTGGGGTCCACATGTAGCTGAGACCGGTGGGGGAACAGCTCCCCATCTCCTGGTCTCTCAGGACAGAAGTTCACTTAAATGGAGAAACAGTGGCACTCTTTTTTTTTTTTTTTGCTTTTCTGTGTTCTTTCTTTGGTTTTCCTTCCTTCACTTTTTTTTTTTTTTTACTCATTGTGTTTGCTCCTATTTAGTGGTGTTTATCGGATTATGTTGTAATTCTCTCTTGGACATTCACAGCGGTGTAAACCAGAGTATTGTCTTATTAGACATCCTGAGCAGAAGTAGAACTCCTCACTCTTAAGCAGTTGGTGTGCATTGGTTCATCAATTTGCTTGTGACTGTTGTGGGCTATCGTACGTTCTGAGTGACTACATATACTTTATTGATTGATTATATTCTAAAAGATTCATTACTAGACATAATATGCGTGCCCAGACCCTCTCGTCAGTCCCCAGGGAATAGATGGGCTGGTTGAGGGAAGAAGTCAACAGGTCATTTCTTTCTTTCTTTTTTTTTTTTTTAAAGACTTTATTTATTTATTTGACAGACAGAAATCACAAGTAGGCAGAGAGGCAGGCAGAGAGAGAGAGGAGGAAGCAGGCTCCCTGCTGAGCAGAGAGCCCAATGTGGGGCTTGTTCCCAGGACCCTGGGATCATGACCTGAGCGGAAGGCAGAGGCTTAACCCACTGAGCACCCAGGCTCCCCTCAACAGGTCATTTCAAAGGAGAATAGTAAGTCCTGTGTTGTGGGGATGGAGGAGACACTATGGGAGCCCATAGTCTTGATACCCAGCCCAGCCTTTGTGTATCAGGCAAGGTTTCCCAGAAGAAATGATGTCTAAGCTGAGCCTAAAGCCAAGAGAACCTAAGGGAGTCTAGCAGGAGCTGGTGGCATATTCGTTTTCTGATGGAGGACTAACAGGTATAAGGTTTCCAAGTGTAGACAATCGTGGTAGGCGCTGCATTCCCCTGAATTAGCTAAGAGCTGCCTTTCATGCATTTACTTAGGAGGGAGTTGTGGGGAACCAGGAATACCAAAACTGAGGTCCTGAGTGGTGGCAGGTATGACCAGGGCGGACAGCAGGAGTAGGTCATGGAAAACCTACTAGGAACTCTTCAAAAATTGAATTTTAACTTGTAGATTTTCTGATCCCATTGGAAAACTACAAACAGTTGGCTAACGTGATTAGATTTCAATGTGCTGCTGTTGTTTCCTGGGTCCAGAAGCTGTGTCCTGTCTCATAAGTCATTGTGAGATTTCATCCTAAACTTGGCTTCATTGTGGGAATGGAAAAACAAAACAAAACAAAACAAAAACCTCCAAAACAACAGAAGATGGATCTTTTCTTGATACTGAGTTCCTCAAAACCATGAATCAGCTGCCTATGAGATTTAAAAAAAAAAAAATGGCACTCAAATTTCACCAGCCTGTGTTGTTGTTTCTCAAAGTGTGCACCAAGCAGCACAAGTCCTGTGGAATGCCCAATGAGGAGAGAGTTGGATAAACACAGCCTACTTTGTCCTTTCTAGAAATTCAGCAGTGAGTATGAGCTTATGAAGGACTTGAAAGGAGTCTTGCAGAAAGAATTCTTGGTTTACACCTAGTGCCTTCCAAACTTATTTGACTTAACTTATATGTTGACATTTGGAGGCTACACTGGGGAAGAAAGCATTGTTTTTGAAGAAGACCATTTGACAGTGAAAGGAGGGTCAGGTTCTGGGTCTTTTCTTCCTGTCTCGTAATTGCTACCTATCTGTACCCATTGCTACCTTAAGCTTATGTCGCTGTAAAGAAGAACAATGGAAATGATAGAGTAACATCCCAGAGACATTCGGTCCTATTGAAATAAGCAGTAAGATTAATAGCCATTACCAGTTTTTAGAAATAAAAATTAAAAAAACCTTTGGTTTATGCTTCTACAGATAAATGGTGGCTTCTTGGTAAAAATGATGTTTATGACTCTTAAGCTATAATGACTTCCTAATGCATTTCAACATTTTGCAGTTTGAAATGAGAACTTGACTCTTCATAAAAGCTCTTGTGCCTTAAATTACTCATTAACATATGGTAAGGGGTATAACATTTATCATAATCTAGGAACCGGCAGATAGGAAGCTAATCACTCAGGAACTCAGGTATGCCTATTTACATTAAAACAGTGAATTTTCTTTGTTCATGAATATTCATTGTACTTTGTATTTACTCAGTAAGTAATATAGGCCTCAAGTCAATGTTTTCTGAAACCTATATTTCACAAACTAATGGCATGTCGGTTCACATACTTAAATATTTATTAAACCAATTCTAAACATCTGTTGTACTTGCTCCTGAATTACGGGCTATTGATATTTTTCTAAGAAACATTCCTTTCCAGTGTCCGTCCAGCGATGTATCTCACAGGCTGCTTGTCTCATGCAGAGATATGTGGAGTAGGCTTCTCTGTTTTGCTATAGCTATTGGGTCAGAATTTTACTGCTTCTGGCTTAGTGCCACAGAGAGAGGTTTCCTGTTGGAGTCAGCTCTCTATTCAGCCTAATCTCTGTGATAAAATGGAAATAGGAGGAGAGTATCTCAAACAGCGATATGTTATCAAGCCCAGGTTAATAAAGTGGTAAAGCGATCCGTGGGTTTGGAGTCCCTTCCGCACTGTGGTGGAGCTTTCGTCTCGTGCCCAGGGTTTTTTATCAAGAGTTTGCCCCCCTGAGAAGCAGCACAAGTTGGGACACAATGATAAAATCATGATCTTTTCTTTTATAAATTGACAGAGTCTCGTAAATGGGCGTTGTAATAGCCGTCCACTGAGTTGGCGGAACTCTTTGCCCAAATAGATGTGATGGTCTTAAAATTGGGGGGAAGGTCTTGTGCTGAGAGTTGGCATTATTTAGTAAGGTCGTTCCATTACTGCCGTGTTTCACCCGTCACGAGAGGATCTTGACAAGCAAACTGGCAGATAATCATATGACGTCTTCGTAAACACTCTTCATTCTTACAAGACAGGTAGTTGACTGTGGTTGATTATTCCCCTGGGATGAATTCTTTTTGTGATGTAATGGAAATCAGGAAGTCGTCCCACAGTTTCTGTTTCCAGAATGTTCTGTGCTATATTGCCGTTTTTTTTTTTTTTTTTAAAGATTTTATTCATTTATTTGACAGAGAGAGAGAGATCACAAGTAGGCAGAGAGGCATATATTGCCGTTTTAACAAGAGTGACAGATCAATCCTTTTGCTAGCTTTTTTTTTTTTCTTTTTTCTTTTTTCTTTTTTTAGGAGTGCTCATTATATGGCAAGCACTGGCTGAGTATCTTACGTACATTATCTCCGCATAACCTGGCAAATATATTCAGGAACTAGGCCCTGTCATTAATCTCGTTTACAGATGAGAGAAGTGGGATTCAGCAAAATCAAGTTCCCAGGGTCACCTGGGAAGTGGCATAGTTGAGTTCAGATACAAATCTGACTCCAAAGCTCAGGTTATTATTATTATTTCTAAGATTTTATTTATTTATTTGACAGAGATCACAAGTAGGCAGAGAAGCAGGCAGAGAGAGAAAAAGGGAAGCAGGCTCCTTGCTGAGCAGAGAGCCTGATGCAGGGCTCCATCCCAGGACCCTGGGATCATGACCTGAGCTGAAGGCAGAGGCTTTAACCCACTGAGCCACCCAGGTGCCCCAAAGCTCAGGTTCTTAATTCTATTAATGTAATGTCTCCCAAGTACATGCTTAGGAACTTCTTTATGGCCTTACGGCTAGCCCAAGCTGTCACGGATTCTGTTCTGGTTACCTGTTTGCTATGTCACAAACATCTTCAAAACCTAGTGACTTAAAAACAGTGAAAAGCAGTTATTTTGATCATGAATCTGCAGTTAGGCTCCCATTCACTGGGGGAACTTGTGTATGTTCCCCTTAGAGTCGACCAAGACACCATTGTAACCAAGTGGGTCCGTCTGTATTCCAGGGCACAGAAAATGTTTTAATGGAAGAGATCTGTCAGGAGTTGTGTCTTGTGGGAATGTTTGGTCTTGTCACGAGGACTTGGTAGAATCCTACTTGTTAACTGTTCTCAGGGGTCGTCAAAGTCTTGGAATGCTAGAAAGTGATTTTGAGCAGCTGGGGTGGTTGGCTGGGGACTCCAGTTCCTCTCCACATGGGTCTCTCCAGCTTCCTAGCATGGCTGCAGGATTTCTAGAGCACATAGTCGAAGAAACCAAATCAGAATTTGGCAGGAATTCTTCTGGGGAGCTTTGGGCATAACACAAGCATCACATCTTCCATATTCTCTTGGCCAAGCACGTCATTGAGCTGATTCACATTCCAGGGGAGAATTGGATTCCATGTTTGAATGGGAAGGATCAGTGGTTCTTTGACCCTATCACAGTCTATTACTTCACTATTACAGCCTCTTAACGATTGTTCCTCTTTCCCTCCTGGTCCGTAGACACTGAGGGGTAACCCATCTTACTCAGAGCAACAGCTGAAGTCCTTACGGTGGCCTCCATCTGCTTGTGCTACTGGGTCTTCATCATCTCTCTGATCTAACGTTTTACCGTTTCTCCTCCATACTGTAATTCAGGAACCAAGTACGTTTCTGCCTCAGGACATTTGCATTTAGTGTTCTGTTCCTGATTTTCTGTTCCCTTGCCCTCCCTTCCTTTAGACCTTCTCAGTGAGGCATTTCCAAACCTAGGACGTTGAAACTCCACTTCCATTACCCACGATTTCCTACCATTCTTATTCTTTTTCTCCCTTACGCTGAGTGGCACACTTCATACGTATCAGCTTATTTATTGTGTATCTCCACTCATTAGAGTATAACCCCTGTGAGGACGAAGACTGGTTTATTTATTTATTTTTTATTATTTTATTTTATTTTATTTGTTTGTTTTTGCTGTGTCCCAGTACCTGGAACAATACCTGGCACATAGCAAATGTCTAGTAAGGATTTGTTGAATACAAGGAGGAACTTGATTTCAACCCAGGTTTAAATAGTCATAGTGTTGATGTTTTTGAAGTATCTTAATTTTTGACTATAACTTACTATTTCATAATGCTATGGGATTAAATCTGTTGGGATTCGAGGGTGCAGGATTTCCCTGAGAACACTAATTCCCATCTCCTCTCCTTTTCCTTTTTCGGAAACATTCAAAGGACTTAACTGTCTTAGGATGTTAGATAAGACTCAGTGTACCTTTCTTTCAGCAAATTAGTGCCAACCCCTGCACACCTAGGCTGTCCTGGGCACTGCGGATGAGTTGGCACAGACATAACCCTAGTCCTGGGGGTGTTAATATTCTGGTCAAAGAGAAAGCGAACCAGTGTGCAGATTACATAAGCTGTTACAGAGTGTGGAGAGTGCCATGAAGGAAATATGCAGTGGTCTAGGAAGGAGAATTAGAGACAGGGAAGGGTTCAGTTTCAAAGTGGCCTTTAGGCTGAAATCTGGGGCAGGGTGATGTGAGAGACTGCGAAAATCTGAGGAAGGGCGAGGAACGGCGTGGGAGGGAGAATCTGAGAGAGGGAGAGGGAGAGTTCTTAAAGGTGGCAATACTATCTTGAGGGCCCCATACTCATGACCTCGACTGAACTTAATTACCTCCTAGAGTCCCTACCTACAAATAGCTTCACATTGGGAATGAGGGCTTCACAGTATGAATTTTGGGGGGTTACAGTTCAGTCCATAGCAGTGACATTTGAGCAAATGCTTGAAAGAGATTTGGGAGCAATCATGAGGCAGTCTGGTGAAAGAGTGGCCACTTGGGACAAAAGTGTGGTAGGGATGGAGAGGAGTTACAGCAAGTGCAAAGGCCGTGAGGCAGGATCCTGCCTGGAGTTTTCTAAGAACAAGCAGATACAGAGTGTGACATGAAGCATGTGGTATTGAATTTTAGAGATTAGGCCCCAGAGTCAGGAAATCTGGGGGTTTATTTCCAGAATTAAGAGTGTTAAGGCCCCGTCTTTAACTGCGTGATGGTTTGAGGCAAGTAATATACCCTTTCCGATCCTGTTTGTGGGTTTGGGAAGTTGGAATATTAATACAATGCTCGCAATTCTATTGAGATTTATAGTAAGTGCTGAATAAATAGTTGGTTGTGGTTGTGATAATAGTAGACTTGTATTAGTAATTCAAACCCCTGTTCCTGTTGCTGCTGCTTTTCCTTCTTTTCCTTCTCCTGCTTTTGATGAATTTTGGAATTTTTATTGTCCCAATCCCTTGACCCCATGTAAAGATTTCTAAATTTGGGATCCATCAGTACTCCCTTCTCCAATAAACTTTGATGACGTATCATCACCCTCGTTTTCAGGATTTGTGTGACCAGAAGCATGTGAGTGGCAGGTGTGCGAGCATGGTTGTGGAAAACTAGCAGTGCATTCTCCTTGTGAACCACGGGCCCACGGTTGTTGAGTGTAGATTGTAGATTGACAGGGATGCCTGCAGTGGCTCAGTCCAGCTCTGATGGCTGAGAATTTCCCTCAGGATTCCAGGCCTACATCCCTGAGCCTGCTGTGGTGACTGGGGACTTCAGGCACTTCGCTACTGAGAGTGTGTTCCTATCTGGTTGGTGGGGATGTTTGTCTTCTTTGTGCTCCTTGATGGGTTCTAGATTTTTTTTGCAGCAGGTACTTTTTATATCTGAAGAGATGATGAAGGCATTGACGTTATTAATTTTAAAGTTAGCCACTTCTCCTCAAAATTTGATCAAGGCCTATTCTGTGAATCTTCTCTTTTCCATTTCCATGTATTTTGGTGTAAATGTCATTAATTGACATTAGTTGGTATTCATTGAATGGTTTAGAGAACCACTCTTTCCTCTTAAGTGCCTCATTTCCTGTTTTACCTACATAAAATAACAATTTTCTTGTACAAATGTTGTAATGTCTCTTTTAAAATGAATAGCTTTAATCTCTTATTACTCTTCTTAGATAGAACATGTATTACATGTTGAGGGTAGAAACAGCTTTCTGGATTTCCCAGGTGGCTCAATTAAATACCCTTTAAAAAAATTGTTTTGTTT
This sequence comes from Enhydra lutris kenyoni, assembly GCF_002288905.1. Classification (NCBI taxonomy): domain Eukaryota; kingdom Metazoa; phylum Chordata; class Mammalia; order Carnivora; family Mustelidae; genus Enhydra; species Enhydra lutris. The sequence continues at coordinate 22,368,313 of NW_019154094.1, read as the reverse complement.
CAAGAAGCCACGGCTATAGAACGCTATGGCAGTGGATTTTGGATTTATTAAAGACTTCGACTCTTTGTTCCCTCTGGGAAAAAATGTGGTTTTCCCACAAGATGAGAGTGTAACTTCTGGGTAAATAGGTTAAGAAGCAGGTATGTGGTGAAAACTGCTTGTAAGAACTCCAGAATCATCTATCACATCAGCAGGTCTTCACCTGCTGACAGGAGGCTAATGGCAGTTCTAGCCTCCTGCTAAATGAAGGAAATAAAGATTGCCTCTACCCTCCCTTTGCCCTTGATCAGCAGGCTGTCTTGACAGGGATGACGAATTAGATGAAACCCAAGGGTGAGGACCAATAATAATCGTGTGATACGGCATTTAATTATTATGTGTAAAATAAAACACAAGTAAAACGATGCCATGTTTTCTAAGAGATTGTTCCTATGTCTCAACTAAGTTGACATTCACTTTTCAGAGTTGATTTTTAAAATTTCTGTCTCCAATAACAGTCATTGATTTCACCCTTGATTTGATTTGATCTGGACTCATAGTGGAATCAGTTGTATAGCTGACAAGGGCATGATTTGCATTCTTGGGTTAAGGAGAATCCTGTAGGCTTAACATGCTGTAGCCATCTTAGAAGGCAGCCCACTCACCCAGCTGACGTCTCTGAAATAAGGATGCTTGAAAAGAGCCAGTTTCTGTTAGGAAGCATAGAATAATATATTGTTTAATGTAATAATTATTTTAAGTAACTTATAAGAATGAAGATTTCTACCTGATTTTCCTTTTTAAAAACTGGCCATTTTCTAAGACCTTTGAGACCTCCCAAAGTGGTATAATGAAATAATTCTTGTAAAAGTCCGTCTGAATACACACAGGATTTTCAGTTTATCCTATCAGCACAGTTGTATGTGCATCGCCATCTCCATTTTCCAAGCAAATGTTTAGAAGCATTAATAATTGGTTTTAATTTCATCTCCAAAAGCTACCTAATTTAGCTTAAGAATGAAAAATAATTTCTATGACTCAGCTGTCTAGGAATTGTAGTCTGTAACATTAAATGAACAAGAGTTGTGGTGAGAGAGGTCCTACATAAATGTGAGACTGTAATTGCTCATTGAGAAGTGAACTAATCAAAATGAGGGCAATAACAGTTAATCAGCTGGCTCTAGATCATTTTGTAGTTGTTCCAACTCCATTTTTTTTTTTTTTTTTTACTCGTGACTTATAGTTATGGAGATAATTGGCAAGCATTAGATAAAGTAATGGATAGTCCCAGGGTGGGAAGAAGTCAGTCAGAGGAGTAATTCAGCTTTCTGGGAATCTGCTGATGTCATCGTTAATGAGGGATCAGCATAAGTGGCCGAAGAACAGTAGCAGAGTCCCAGGAGTGAAGTCAACTCCCTGGGAACCCACCCTTAAGTAATGTTCACATTACTCATAGTTCTTTGTCTTTCTGAAGACAGTCTTTGAATATGAAAAGAGTTTTGGGTGTCAGTAAAGCCTTTGCAAGATGAATGCTGGTATGGAAAAGGGGTGGGAGGGAAGCACCTGTTAAAGAAGAGAAAGAAATTGCCAGTTTTTATGTTCTCCACTCAGTGACCCTTCCATACGATGCTGAGATATCCTAGAAATTTTACTGTTCCCATTTTGTTGTCCTTTATACTGTAGAGGCTATACTTCTGTGTGTTTATGGTAAGGAGAAACGTAAGTAGGGCTGTAGACTCTCTTTTGTACAGGCTTCTTGTGATAGCTAACTTCTGTTTCTTCTTGTAGCAAGTCATAGCCCATGTTACACAATATTCCCCTGGTTTGCTTTGACGTAGGAGAATGTATACTTGATGGGAGCCAAAGTAAAAGGTACATGGTGAGGACTGGCTATCAATTCGCGAAGGCTTCAAGAACTATCATGCCTATGTCAACTGAGAACCAATGTATTTATGAAAACAATGCAAACCCCCCCCCTTTTATTTTAATATATCCATCTTGAATTGCTCTTAGTATTGCTCTGTTTTGGTACTAAGCATAAATTGATTTCTCTCTTTATATTCAGCCATATAGTATTTGTCCCATCCAGCTGTTACATCCTTTCAATTAGAAGGAGTTAATCATCTGAATAATAACGTGATACCTCAGAATTAGGGCACTTGAGGTCCTCCAATTCCAACACTGTCTTTCAGCAATGGGCATTTTCTTATAGGTGGATGCCAGTGCTTCATGATAAATGATTAACAAAAATTATGATGTTTAGTTTTGTTAACTTTGATCTCTTTATTTTTTTTAAATATTTTATTTATTTGAAAGAGAGAGGGTGCCCATGAGCAGGGGGGAGGGACAGGGGAAGAGAGGAAAGCAGACTTTCCACCACAAGGGGAGCCAGCGCAGGACTCAATCCCAGAACCCCAGAATCATGACCTGAGCTGAAGGCAGCTGCTTAACCAACTGAGCCACCCATGCACCCCGACTTTGTGATTTCCTATCAAAAGATAATGCAATGAGTTGTGATTAGAAGTTTTGGACGTTCATGTGAGAGGTTTTCAAAGGTGGTGATTAAGGACAGAAGATTTTGTGTAGATCGGGGGAGAAGGCCCACTGGGGAGAACTGAATTGGGTATTATGTGTAGGAAACCTGAGTTCCGTGTTTGCAGTGTAATGAATGACCAATATCTCATTTCTTTTCTTTCTTTCACAGCTGTTTCCCTTAGAAGCAGAGTGTCCTGTAGTGTTGACGCTTCTCTCCTGATGGCCAGTGTTTGTTGAATTCATATTCCGAGCAGGCTCCACATTTTATATGTGTCCTTCTGAGGGAGATGCTATCATTCCTCCCATTTTAGAGATGAGGACACCAAGGCCCAAAATATTTCACTTTGCTATGGTTGCACAGTTTGTAAATGTTAAGAGCTGGAATTTGAACTCACCAAGTCTGATTTTAGTTTTTATAACAATTTATCTTGTCATTCTGGGAGAACTCTAGACGCCTGCAGTTTTTAGGGAAATGACATAACATGGTCAATAATTCCTGATCTCATACCTGCACTTGGTTTGTGTATTGGGAGGACTCAGGGAAGCAGCTGTCAAATTGTTACAGAATGCACATATTGTGTTCGTGGAAATATAACAACTCCTGTACTAAATTGTAATATCCTTGAGGACAGAGACCACTGTGTATTTACCTCTGTATCTCTGTGGGATAATATTAACAGCTTTATTGATACACAGTACTGTTTTTGTAAAATTCATCCCTTGAAAGTGCACAATTCAGCATTTTTATTGTATTCCTAAAACCATGCTACCATTGTAATGGACTTTGGAACATTCTCATTTACCTTCAGAAGAAACCACATGCCTATTAGCAGTCACTCTTATTGTTGGTTTTTTGTTTTTGTTTTTTTTGTTTGTTTGTTTGTTTGGTTTTTTAAGCTAAAGAAAGGAAAGCTGCCACATATTAGAAACATTCAGCATTGGACTTACAAAGTTGCCTAATTTCTGGAAACTTGATATTCTTAATTAATTATAGCTTTTCACCAAAATAATCATTTTCTTTCACATTTGCTTTTGAAATTATCTGGTGTAGATTGTTGGAATTCATTCATTCCATCTTATACAGACAGTTGCTGTCATTAATTGGGAGAAAGTAAAAAGTGTTACCTGTCATAATGGAGAAAGCCTATCCGACATAATCCCCTTTATCATAGACAGCCTTTAGTACTAAGATATAGCATTACTGATGGCCGGAATTCCTTTCTGAACAAAAATGCCTCAAGATAATTCTCAAAAGTTGATTTTTGATAAGCGTGCATTTAGTGTTGGAGATTCTTATCCTTTGTTTCCTGAATGCTGGATGTTTAAAATGAATCAATGACAGCTTGAGAATTTTCACATTCCTGTTTTTAATGAATGCAGGATTTCCGTGAATTTATAGTGCCAGGGGTCCCTCCCCCACGTAAAAGAGAAAGAGCAGTTAATACTTAGTTTTAAGTTATTGCCTAACTTCCCTCTTCACTGGATTCTGGCCCAATTTACTTCATTCTCTTTAAGAGTAGTAAGACATGGACAGGCGCCTGGGTGGCTCAGTGGGTAAAAGCCTTTGCCTTTGACTCAGGTCATGATCCCAGGGTCCTGGGATAGAGCCCTGAGTAGGGCTCCCTGCTCAGCGGGGAGCCTGCTTCCCCCACCCCCCATCCCCGCCTGCCTTTCTGCCTACTTGTGATCTGTCTGTCAAATAAAATCTTAAAAAAAAAAAAAAAAAAAGAGTAGTAAGACATGGCTCCTGAAAGTTGGGTTTGGGATCAAAGAAGTCATGAAGGAGAAGCATTCTCCACCCCCCCGCCCACACACACACACTCAACTTCATCAGCCCCCTTAGCTTTCTTTGACGAGGCCATGTAATGATTTATTCCCCCCCGCCCCAGGTGGAGAACTCTGGAGAGTCACCTGTTCCCTACCCCCACCAGTTTGTTTCCCCACCCAGTGTCTTCCTTGCACACAGGAGCTTTCATTGCTCGGTGGCCACAAGATCCCAGGTTCAAATCTTGCCTCTACCATTTACCAGCTGTGTAATTTTTGGCAAGTCACCAAATCTGTGTACGTTTTCTTATCTGTGTGGTGGGGATGATAATGGTACTTAGTAGATAAGGATGGTAGAAGGATTAAATGAGTCAATGCATCTAAAGTATAAATATTAGCCTAAGTTCAGACTTTTGTAATGAACAAAAATATTTTTAAAGACTTATTTATTTGAGAAAGTGAGTTTGAGCAGGGAAAGGGGCAGAGGAGAGAGAGAGTCTCAAGCAGACTCACTGCTGAGTGCGGTGCCCTATGTGGGGCTTTATCCCGGGGCCCTGAGATCATAACACGCGCTGAAGTCAAGAGGTGGACGCTTAACCCGCTGAGCCACCCAGGCACTGCTATGAATACAACTGATTTGTTATCTCCTTAGGATTCTGGGATACATATGTTAGGAGTTGGTTGGACAGTTAGGTAGTCTGGGCCAGAGTCCCCAACAAGAAAATATGGAGTCAGGACAGCTCAAATAAATAGCACTAACATCCCATTTCGCGGCTTAGATGGAACTGCACTGACATTCTGCTTTGCAGCCCTTGCAGAAATGACTTCTGCAAAACGTCCTAAAATAAGACAGTTAACCACAAAACATTTGTCGATTATCATGGGCAAGGGGCAGTTATGACATAAGCCCCCAGATGTCAGCAAATAAAAGACCATCGGCACAGAGATAATCACTTCAAATATGGGACCAACGCCTGGATTGCTTCAGATAGTTCTGCAGAAGAGCTCAGAAAACCCCCCAAACTCAGAAACTCTGGGGGCAGCCCACTCAGGCCCTCACCCTCTCCTAGAGCTTTGTACTCTTTTTTTTTTTTTTTTAAGATTTTATTTATTCATTTGACAGACAGAGATCACAAGTAGGCAGAGAGGCAGGCAGAGAGAGAGGGAAGCAGACTCCCCGCAGAGCAGAGAGCCCGATGCGGGGCTCCATTTCAGGACCCTGAGATCATGACCTGAGCCGAAGGCAGAGGCTTTAACCCACTGAGCCACCCAGGCGCCCCAAGCTTTGTACTCTTGCTCCGTCAAGTTTGCTCTGCTGCCCTCCACCCTTCTTCTGGTCTACCTCTTCATTCTTCAAAGCGGCATGACCAAGAACCCCAGGCACTCAGGGGACAAAATGTTTTGAACCTATAGTCTTAACAGCAGTTACCCTCCCTGTTTTACAGGCAAGGACATGGACTGCACTTAAAGAGATTTTTCTAAGGTCAGTGACAAAGTTTAATTTAGTGACAGAGCTGGAACTAGAACCTGATTCTGCTTATATTGAGTTCCTTCCTCTTGAAAAATTGCTGCCTTTGTTTATTATCAGGAGTCCGTTGCTTGCCAGAGGCTTCCTTAGGCAAATACATATCCTTTTTCTGTATCATCATGGGGTGTACTCAGCAGTCTGCAGGCTCCCCATTCATCCTTGGCATTGCGTGGATCTCCTTGAAAGGTGACCTGTTCAGACTTCTGATGACAGAAGACACCTGGCCTCCAGGAGAAGCATGCACCGATAATTTGAACAGTTGCTACTGAGCTGTCTTCCTCTTGGTGATTCACCTGGATTGGACACTCAGAACCAGTTTCTCTTTGTCCTAAATCACAGTTGTAGAGAGTAAAGCTAGAAGTAAGGTCATGAAAACCAGATCAGATGCTTTCCATCTCTGGTATCTAGGCCACTTTTTCAAATCATCAGCACAGTGGATCAAATGCCAAGTCCTTATTTATTCCCAGTGTTTTAGGTGTGATTCTTTAATGAGATTCCTGTGCCTCTGTCACATGGTGTTCCTACATGCAAGATGGAACCTGAAAGGATCTTCTGATACCAAGCATGTGAGTTATTGATGGCATGACAACAGTTGTCTTTACACACCTGCTGTTAAGCAGCATGGCAATATTCCGTTCAAGACGTAATTACTGAGTATTCTTTGTTTTGATCAGGATAGAAAGGTGAGGGGAGACACCCAGATGGCTCAGTCAGTTAAGCATCTGATTGCGGCTCAGCTCATGATTTCGGGGTCCTGGGATCAAGACAAAGCTGTAAGTCCCGATCTGACTCTGAGAGCCCAGAAACCAGAAACCCTACCTGCCAGAGTGTGAAGTCAGGAGAAGATGGTGTCTCATCTCCAGCAGAGTGAATTTGTCCGTCTTCTGCCTTCTTGTTCTAATTAGACCCCAGGAGATTGGTGGTGCCCACCTATATCTGGTGAGGGTGGTCTTTATGCTGATTTCTTCAGGAATCACTCTCACAGACACAGCCAGAAATCATGCTTTACCAGGTAATCAGGCATTTTTTTAACCCAGTCAGGTTGAGACACATGAGCAACCATCACACCATGTGTGACCTTCCTTCCTCACTAACACTTCCTTTGAAGTGAAAGAAGGAGTGGCAATTTGTAGAGCATTCAATAATGTGTCAACAGTATCATCATTTGGGTTCCCGTTCTCCTAGGATTATTAGGTTTGCCCTTCTTTATTTATTTTCTTTTTTAAAAGATTTTATTGATTTATTCATCAGAGAGAGCACAAGCAGATGGAGCAGCAGGCAGAGAGAGAGGGAGAAACAGGCTCCCTGCTGAGCAGGGAGCCTGATGCGGGTCTCAGTTCCAGGACCATGGGATCATGACCTGAACTAAAGGCAGAGGCTTTAACCCATTGAGCCAGCCAGGGACCCCTGGGTTGCCCTTCTTTATTTTATTTTACAATACCCTACAGGGATGGTTTCCGTTGTTTGTAAGGAGGCATCGAGTTAGATTGGACACAAACCCAAACGGACACTGGGCTCTTTTAAGACAACCTTTTTCTGTTGAAGACACAGCACAGCTTCTGTGTGTGTGTGTGTGTGTGTGTGTGTGTGTGTGTGTACACATGTGCTGCTCACTGACACTCACTGATAGTTTCATTCCTGTGACCGTGCCATTTCTGAGTCCCCTGAGCTGTCACATCTGAGACTACCAGCCTTTTGGGTCTCTATCTCCTCCTTCCACTGTCTATTTTCTCATCTCCCCCTGCCCTCCACACTCGCACACCAAGTAAGAGTTTGACCGGATACTTGTAGCCCTTCCCAGGGCGCCGTGACTGCCTCATTCAAGGGTTTCCTTCTGTCACATTGGAATTTTTTCCTACTCTTTAACATATTCCTCCATCTCTTGTTCCTGGGTTTTCTCACTTTTAGGTCTTCTTCTTCGTTGTCTTCTTTTTAATAGTTCCCTTTGATAGGAGCACCCAGAGCGTCCTCTAGTTTCCCCTTCATATTGTTTATTGTTCTTCCCCCACAAATTTTAAGCTTTCTAAGGATCTTGCTCACCCCCGTCCCCTGACCCCAGCCAGCACCTTAGAAATAATTGTCAAGAGAATGAAAGGTGTGCAAACATGCATTAGAAAGTGCTGGCCTGGGCGCCTGGGTGGCTCAGTTGGTTAAGCGTTTGCCTTCAGCTCAGGTCATGATCCTGGAGTCCTGGGATCGAGTCCCACATTGGGCTCCCTGCTCAGCAGGGAGTCTGCTTCTCCCTCAGACCCTCTCCCCTCTCATGCTCTCTCTCTTTCTCTCTCAAGTAAATAAACAAAATCTTTTTAAAAAATTCTCCCTTGATTCCCTATTTCTTGTCTCAGTACTGCTCCTTTGGCTCTCTCTCTTCTCATAAAAAAAGAAAAAGAAAGAAAGAAACTCCCCTGGGTCGGGGGAGGGGGAACGAGGAGGGTGGGGGAGGCAATTCTAACAAGCTTTGCTCTCACCCAAGCATCAGGGAGGGGGAACGAGGAGGGTGGGGAGGCAATTCTAACAAGCTTTGCTTTCACCCAAGCATCAGGATACTGTCCTCTGTGATGTACATACTTGGCCATTCCCTGGCACATAGTAAATGCTCAATAAATAGCGGCTGTTGATATTTTTGTTCTTTTTCCCTTAGTCAAGAGACACTTTCAGGAGTCCTGTACTATAGCCTAGCCTTGCTATGCTTCCTCAGTCTCTTTCCCAAGGAATGTAGATTTGAAAGGACAGAAGGAAGAATCAGAGTGGACTTGTTTTAAACAAATGCACATTCTGTCATGAGAAAAGGTTCGTTTGACTTCTGTCCCCAAATCTTTTCGGATGCTTCGTGTGGTGATAACAAAAGTTTCAGTAAAATCGAGTGGTTTCTATTTAAACACCCAGGAAGATCTCATGAAGTCCACATTCTAGTGACATGTTTGGGGGCCTGTTGCCGCATACAAGGCGTGATAGAAAAATTGCTTGTTTTTCAAGTCTATCAAACACGTAAGACTGTGGTATGCATTCGTGGATCTGTTGTTTCTAAATCTGTTTGGGGCATGAAGAGATTTACATCCTTGGGATTGGTCTGTCTCCCTTCATGATTGTTGGGTCATACTGTGAATTTATGTCTCGTTTTGTAGCAAAATGCCAAAACTCTCTTCCCAGTGGGGGTACCATGTCGCAACCTTCCCAGCAGTGTGTGAGAGTTCTAGTAACTGTACCACTGGCGGCTTCTGGTCTTGTATGATTTTTAAAAACTCTTCTAGTCATTGGGTGGCATTGAAGCATTTCTTTTTCACACGAATATAGTTACTTTTTTTTTTTTTTTAAAGTTTGATTTGAAGGTCAAATGTTGAGTAAACAGGACTGCGCGTCCTGAGATAGGGCCAAGCTTGTGTGAGTAGTGACTGAGTGAATTTGTGGGAACAATACATTCAGCGGTGCTCCATCTCCATCAGCTGGAAAAATGAACAGCATGAGCCTGTCCCAAATATCTAATGAATTTCAAGCAATGCACATAATGGCTTTATTATATAGAATGATCCTTCTTTAACATTGGAGGTAGCTGAAGGAATTATAATTTTTTTGAAGTCTCATTATTAGATTTTGATAAGCAGGACCCAGACTAATTTCACAGCAGGTGAAACCATTGACTATTAACGATTTAATCTTAGTAGGGTAATGATTCTTCTATTAGCAATCTGGCCTTGAGACCTTTTGGACAGGTGCTGCCCGAAAGCCTGATGGTGCTGGGTCTACATAGCAGGAGGAACCGGCATGTTGTGTCCCATCCCTAAGATTTTGTTTGCTGCCTCAATTGGATATTTGAAGGGAATTTTCAGATTAAGAAGAGAGAGCTGGTGAGCTCCAAATCTAATTTCCTTTCTGTATAGAGCCATGATTTGTAGCATTGATAAGGAAGGTCACTTTCTGATTTCCTCAGCAAGGGTCACTCAAGCCAGGTACACTAAAAGTTTATGAACCATAAAAGGGGCATAGAAGCAAGCAGCCTCTCACGCTTTAATAGGCGAACTTTTGGAGGCACTGCGAATTCATACTGAGACATTCAGTAGGACGTAGCTCAAATTAATTTGTTAAGTTATGATCTGGTGGTGCTAAGGGTTGATAGTATTGACCACCTTGGTGAAATCTTGTAGGCATTTTAACACTGAAAAAGGACTCTATGTAAATCTTGAACAGATTGAGTTTTTTTTTTTTTAAGTAAAAATTAATTTTTTTGAGAGATTGAGAAAGAGAGTGTGCGAGCCAGCCTGGGGGGTGGGGCAGAGGGAGAGGGAGAGAGAGAGAGAATCTTCAGACTCTCTTCTCAGCTTGGAACCCAGCAGGGGTCTTAGTACCAGGACCCTGAGAGCATGACCTGAGCTAAAATCAGGAGTCAGATGCTCAACTGCCTGCCACCCACATGCCCCTATAGGTAGTATATTTCCATCCACTGTATAAAGGCAAGTGTCAGTGTCAGTGTTGGCTTTCTGTGACATGGAAACCTTGGAACATGTTGTTTGCTTGATTCACATGGAGCCTCAATTCTTTTGCATGTTTTTGCAAGGACTAAGTTAATATGGAAGATACTAGAATAGGATACCCAGGAATCAGATTGTTCAAGATTCCCCGGAAATAGGGGCACCTGGGTGGTTCAGTGGGTTAAAGTCTCTGTCTTTGGCTCAGGTCATGATGGAGTCCTGTATCAGGCTCTGTGCTTGGCGGGGAACCTTCTTCCCCCTATCTCTCTGCCTGTCTCTCTGCCTACTTGTGATCTCTGTGTGTGTGTGTGTGTGTGTGTGTGTGTGTATATATATATATATATATATATATATATATATATATATATATATTCCCCAGAAATAATCATTTTATTCAGTTTATAAAACGCTAGAACAACTACATACCCATACCCATTGCTACAATTCAGAGTCAGAGAGTTCTTTAAAGAAACAATCATTTTGTCTCTTCCCATTTCTGAACCCACACTCCTGAGGTTACCTCAGCTAGGGATTTAGTATTATTCCATCCACGTAACTATTTATTAATTTAAAAAACATACAGCATCCATAGGGCTTCCTTCTCTATTTTTCAATAACATGCAGCAATATTTTACATATTATTCAAGTTTACACAGTAACTTGTTTGTATCACCCAACTGAACATCATGGACATTCTTTCTGGTAATTGCGTGTAGATCTCCCTGTTCTTCACATAGTTAAAAAAAATTTCCTGAGCGTGAATCTACCATATTTCATTCAATCATTCCCATATGTATGGGTGCTTAGTTTTTCATTTTGGAGGACTGCTTTTGCTTTGGTCTTTTTGTTTTGTTTTTGCTACAAACCCTGCTGCTATAAATATCTAAAGAGATTTTTTTTTTTTTTCCTAAGAGACCATAGCTCTGCTCAGCTTACTTGTTATATGATCTTGGGCAGTTAATTTCCTTCTTAATTGTGCACATGACCTTCAGAAGTTACTTTCCTTCTCTGACTCTCAGCTTCCTCATCAATAAAATGAGTGTAATGACAGTCCTTACTTTTATATTTCTTGTAACAATTAAATATAGTAACATTGATTTAGTATTTAACACCTCGCCTGGGACATAAGTAAGGATCCAATAAATGGATGCTGTTCGTCCTTTCCTACTGTTTATCTCTCACTCCTGTTTTTGTTTGTGTGTTTGTTGGTTTTTTTGAAGGCAAGGAGGTGAGCACTGCGCATATTTGCTTAAAGCTAATAACTGTAAGATATTGTTGGCCCGATTTCTGGCTAGACAAACAGAAGGCAGTGTTGTAGGCTGTAGAAAACCCCAGTTTGTCAGCCTGGTGATTGTTTTTTTTTTAATATGCTATCCCTGAGGAACATGATAGAATTTGTTTTACTTCTCTTCTGCCAGGAAGTAACCCTTCTGGCTTTGTTAGAAGCGTGGTTTGTAATAATTGTACCCACCCCAGATGGCTCCTGAAAACCCTTTGAAATGCCATCTGCCAGGCGTGTGTCCAGCCGGCAGCCTGTCATTCTGCTAGAAGAAAAGAGGAGGCGGGGCCTCCTCCCCTGCCCTTTTCTCCCTCGCGTCACTGAATGGAGCCTGGTCATGTTGGCCCAGACCCAGGGCGAGTTGCTCAGAGGATAACTGGGAGTAAACCTCCTGCTAGCTTGTGGAGTAGAAAGGTTTTGTCTGGGTAATAAACCCTGAAGGTTTTGTGGGTGGAGACTCACCCGCCCCCGTCTCCTTCTCCTGCAGCTCAAAGGCCACTAAGCATATTTATTTACATGGGAAAATGGTATCTACGAATTTCATGTTTTTTTCTAAAATGTAGCATTTTTGAAGTTTCTCGTAATTTTGAATCCTTTCAGGAAATTAAGACCCAGGGGTGACTGTTGTCTTTAAAGTAAGTATGACAGATGGGTTCTAAAAACATGGTTGAAAGACACAGGAAAGAGAAGATGGCTCAACAAGGACGGGGGGAAAAAAAAACACCAAAAAACCATTGTCTGGTTTCAGAAGACTTTAAAAACCTAACAAATCTTTTGTTGGTTTTATTTATCTTCATCTTTTAGGGGGTGGGGCTGGGAATGGGAGATAGATGAAGGTAATGGAATTTTGGTCTGGAGGCTGAGTTGCCATGTAGAACACATTTAGGACAGATCCCTTCAAAGCAAGTTTCAAAGAGTTTCTCTTCTTGCCCCACACTGGGATTTCCCAATATGCTGTAGACTGTTTTCCCAGTAGCAGGCTAAATGGCTTTTTTCACTTGACTCCAGGACCTCACACCCTCTTCTTTTGCCCCTGCCTTGCTGACTGCTACCTCCTAGTCTCCTTTGAAGTGCTTCCGTTCTCTGTTTCTGAAAATTACAGGGTTTTAATTGTTCAATCCCAACTTTTTGCTTTCATTTTGTATACTACCCCTCCCTCCCAGATTATCTCTGTTCTCTTTACCTTCAGATGCCAGTGGTTTACTGATCACTCCCAATTTTATGTCCCAACCTGTACTCCGACCTTCAGATTTACCTGGTCAGCTGTACACAGCCCTCTGCATCTAGGTGTCTAATAGGCATCTCAGACTTCACATGTCCCGAAGCAAATACTTCCTTCCTCCAAGATTCTTTTAAACCCTTTAACCTGTATTGCTCTGAGACACTTTAATGAATGTTTAAATGACTGTTTTTCCCCTAAGAACCACTTCCTCCCTTGTCTTCTTGATTTCTATGAAGGGCACAAGGCCGTTTGCCCAGGTCAAAGAATGGGATGTCAGTCTTTATCCCTCTGTTTTTCTTACACACTCCATCCACTCCCATCAACAAGCTCTGTCTTCAGAATATAGACCCCGTGTGGCTTGATGAGTGTAATACGTCCATCCTGTGGACTGTGTCACAGCTATTGGAAATAGTCACAATGTATGATAGAAATCTGATGGCTTCTTACTAGCTCTGCCCTATTCTTCTTGATCACGACCTGATTTTCTCTCCCATGGACCCTGTAATCACTACCTCGCTGATCTCATTGCTTCTGTTTGTGCCCACCTCCCCCTGCTCTGCCCAAAGCCTGTTCTCTGTCAAGCTCAATGATTTTTTTTTTAAGATTTTATTTATTTATTTGACAGACAGAGATCACAAGTAGGCAGAGAGAGGGGGAAGTAGGCTCCCTGCTGAGCAGAGAACCTGATAAAGGGCTCATCCCAAGACCCTGGGATCATGACCTGAGCTGAAGGCAGAGGCTTTAACCCACTGAGCCACCCAGGCGCCCCTCAAAAATCTTTTTAAAATGAATCCTAGCACAAACACCTCCCCCCACCACTCGGCTGAAAACCCTCCAGTGGCTTCTCATCTTCCTTGGGATAAAATATGAAGTGTTTGCTATGGCTTTCCTTAACCCTTTTCCATTACTCTGTCACTATTCCTCTGGCCTTTTTGCCTCTTCCTGCATCAGAGTTGTTGGCCCTTCCCCCTGCCCGGAATGCTTTCCCATCACCTTGGCAGGGCTCTCCATTTGGGTGGTACCTCCTTAGCCAGGCTTTCCCTAATCCCCGTCCTGAAATAGCTTCCCTCCTCCCCGGCAGACTTCCTTCTTCCAAGATATTTTTAAACCCTTTAACCTATATTGCTCTGAGACACTTTAACCTATGTTTCCTATGGTGATTTCCACCTGAAATTTTGTTATACTCACACATGTGTTTTCTGTCTTTCATAGTAAGATGTAAATTTCACTAGGGTAGGGGCTTTGTCTTGTTTTCCAGTGTTTCCCCAGTGCCTGCACGGTGTCCAGCATGAATTGGGACCTCAATAAATAGTTATTGAATAAAATGAAACCTAGTGAGAGATGTAATGAGATATAAATATATATATAACATACATTATATATATATATAACATACATTATATATATATATATAACATACATTATATATATATATATATAGCCCCTGCCTTGCCCCTTTGCCTATATATATATATATAGCCTTTGAACTGTAGCATCCTGTCAACTCACTTCATTTTAACAATGACATAAACTATTGTATGTGCTGATGATTATTGAGCTATGTCTTCTAAAAGATTTATTTCACTCAGTACCCACAGCAAATCTATAGTGTAGGTACCATTATTATCCCTGTGTCACAGATGAGGAAACCAAGTAATAACAGAAGCCAAGGACCTAAGTTGCTAAGACCACACGTTGGGAGGAGTGGCAAGCCTTGAACTTACCATTCCCACTGTAGACACCTGCTCAGCTACGGTTTCTGGTATTCTCTGTGTTAATGCAGTACCTGTTATGTGTCGGACATCGAAGATGTCAATTTAAAAATTGTAAGCTAACTGAAGGGCTTGTCATCATCTGTCGGGGGAGCCCGAAATAGGAACAAATCAGGAAATCGTACAAGAGTGGACTTCCAGATATACGCAGCTTCTCTACCGGAAAGCTCCAGAGAAGCAAACGTATTCAATACAACCATAGCAGGGGAGTTTGAGGCGATTTATAAAGCTCTGATTTCAGATATTAGAGAAACCAGGCTCATTGAAAATGTATTTATCCTGAGTTAAGTGTGCGACAAGTGTTGAGGGGCTTGTTTTTGGTTTGGGGGATTTTTTGGTTTTTTTGGTGGTTGGTTTTGTTTTGTTCTGTTTTTGACTTAAGAGAAATGCTGGATGGCACCGTTAGGTGTGCAGACATGATCATTCTCATAGACAAGTGTTGAGAGAACATTAGAGCCACAAGGCACATACAGCTGGGTATTGAATTGCTTTAAAGTTTCTAGGGTTAGAGGGAAATCCTTGCTTATTAAGTCCTTAGGAATACCGAAAAATCCCCGCTTATTATGTAGGAAAACATCGACCTTAGAGCAGCACAGGTATGGTGCCTTGCAAAGCAAGTTATGTGGATCATATCACCTAACTTGAATGTGAGAGCAGAAATCCTGTGGTTTGCTCTTTTTTGAGGCTTTATAGTATTTAACAGAGGTTCCTTGCACACACTGCATAATTGCTTCTTGATTTGTTTTCTGTTCTCGGTTTGTGTGTAAGTCATATTCCTTCCACACTACTTCTACACTTTTGGTTGAGATTAAGCTAAAATGAGAGGCCCAGAGCCTAGCACCTGAGCTGGGTGACTCAAATCCTCTAGAGACCCTACATTATTCATAAGAAGAATTGTTGTATTTATTAGTCATTGAGAGAACGATCATGGTCAAGGGGAGAATTTTCTAGCAAATTCAGTGCCCCTTCTCTCCTGTCAGAACTTACGGGTGGCCTCTTTTCATCAAACCTATTAATTACACAGAGAGCAGCAGCATTTTAATCCCTGGGAGATAGCCAACCACTGATAGCAATTGCATTTCTCTGGTGATGTGTTTATGCAGTGGGTGTCATTTTCTTCAAAGGGCTTATTACATTGGAACTTGCCGGATGTCCTTCAAAACACAGGAATTTTGAGGCCTTTGTCAAAAATATAAACCCCTTAGGCTGTGAGCTTAAGGTGGATAACTTTTGAGTATCTACTGGAGTCGTAAAAGGTGCGGATTGTGAATGTTGTCTGTCTAAAATCCCATTTGCCTTTTTCATTCAGTGCATTTTAAGAAATGATAAAAACTCACCCCAGGCTACCCAGCGGTGCTTGGATGGCTCTTGCTCCCATCCAAAGGTCACAAGCATGAGAGGGTGGAAGTGAGGCTGCTGTGCTGTTAGAAAAAAGTTGTCCTTACCAGGTCCCTGTCTGGGCAGATGGGTGGGCAGGCTTAGGCTGTCCAGCCTACAGAACAGGTTATTCCAATTACAAACCGAATGGGGAGCTTCCTGTTTTCATGGACTGATGGTGTCTTGTGCATCTGTCTTGTCGGCTGCAGGCACAACCCGATCTCCCAGAGAAGGAGAAGTGCCTGGCGTGGACTATAACTTTCTGACTGTGAAGGAATTCTTGGACCTCGAGCAGAGCGGGACCCTTCTGGAAGTCGGCACCTATGAAGGTGAGTGTATCTGTGTGAGGGCCGTGAGGCTGCCTCTGTCCTGGGCTCTGGAGAGGCTCCAGAGCTATGCAGGCAGGAGTGTTTTGTGAACTAGCGGAGTCTGATCGACTGTAGGAGACTGCAGTTCACCTTACTAAGACGGAGAAAATAGGCGGTGTAAGGCTTTGTGGCGCTCTTTAAAAATAGTTTGGGGGCTCTTTTTTTTCTCCAAGAGGTTTCTCCTTTATTAATTGAAGACTGTACATACATGTGTGTGTGTGTGAGTGTGTGTGTTGTTGTGTAGTATGGGCTTGCATGGTATTAGAAAAAAGAGAGTGGTGCCTGGGTGGCTCAGTGGGTTAAAGCCTCTGCTTTTGGCTCAGGTCATGATCCCAGGGTCCTGGGATCAAGCCCCGCATTGGGCTCTCTGCTCAGCAGGGAGCCTGCTTCCTCCTCTCTCTCTGTGCCTGCCTCTCTGCCTACTTGTGATCTCTATCTGTCAAATAAATAAATAAAATCTTTAAAAAAAAGAAAAAAGAAAAAAAAGAGGGAAAAGAATCATGGTCAATTACAAAATGTGACCTTACAGGTAGTTTTTTGTTTTTTGTTTTTTTTTGAAGATTTTATTTATTTATTTGACAGAGAGAGAGAGATCACAAGCAGGGAAAACAGGCAAGCGAGGATTGGGGGGGAAGCAGGCTCCCCGCTGAGCAGAGAGCCCGATGCGGGACTGGATCCCAGGACCCCGAGATCATGACCTGGGCCAAAGGCAGAGGCTTAACCCACTGAACCACCCAGCGCCCAACAGGTGTTGTTTTAATCTTGAAGGAATAGAATGTCATTTTTTTAAAGCACTAATTGATTTTTAATGTATTTTTTGAGTAGATAATACATAGATATGGTTCATGAAGCACAATATCTCAAAAGTATGAAATAAGTAATCTCTTTTGTATATCTATCTTTATCTGCCTAATTTCAGATTCTCCTTTCTCTCCATATTACATCCAGTGCCGTGAGTTTTTGCTCACCCTTCTGAAATTTCTTTATGTAAATACAAGGATACCTGTGCCATGTGTGTACATAAATGTGTGTTCTCTTCATGTGCTTTCATTTCTTCCCTATTTTGTAAAAAAGGTAGTATACAATACATGATGTTTGGCACCTTGGTCTTTTAACAGTAACTTATAGTTCTTTACAGTTTCAGTAATAGAGCACTTGTTTTGTTTTTTAAATGGCTGTGTAATCTCTTTGTATCAGCATGGCCATGATTTATTTAACTAGTTCCCATTGGATAAAGATTTTTAATATTTCACAACACTACTGTGTTGAATAACACGGGCATAAATCATTTCACACAAGTGCAAATAAGTCTATAGGATGAGATCCCCCAGATGGGATAGCAGGGTCAAAGCCAAATGTAGGGAAGAAAGTCAACATACGTTTTCTGAAAACAATATTGTAGCTTGATTGCTCTTTTGAGTGTTATAATTTGAGACAGAAGAGCATAATATCCAATTTACTAGGTCAGATTATTAACTTGGTCAAATTATTGTGTGTACTTCTTTACAGTCTTTTAACATTTGGATTTATTTTGGTGATCACAGGGACATTTTCAAGAGTAGATTTACTTGGTGATCATAAGGACATTTTCAAGTAGTAGTTTGTTTTTTTGTTAAAAACAAAATGTACGTACAAAGTGGACTATTATTTTATTAGGGATAGTATAGCTTTGATATGATAATAGCCCTTTCTCTACAGACAGTGGCTAACGGTTAAGTAATGGTCATGGATTTTAGTTATACTGATTATGGTTTGATATTCTTTGCGGGGGGGGGGGGGGGAGGAAGAGCATTATCTTTGTCCCTACTGCTCATTTCCAAATTGTGAATATACACTGGACTGTGTTTAGATGTTAATCAAATTTCTGATTGTGAATTCAGGAGTATTTCCCTTGAGTGCATTGCTAATTATCAATTGTCTCAGTTTCCTTAAAGTGTTGCGATATGACTGGTGGCTGGGAAACTGGGAGGGGGTCTGAGAAAACCCAGCCCAAGGAAAATTCACTAAAGCCTACAGTGAGGGGAGGGAAGGAGGCTAAGTGGACGCACCAGGAGCTTCTTCAAGGTTGTCTTGCAAATGCGAATCTAGTTAAAAATTCACGTGGCCCAGAATAGGGCAAATGTGAATCCTCTTTCATTAGCAGAAAGTGAATTGTTCTTATTTGGAATCTGTTATTATGCCCATCTGGGGAGCTTGAATCCCTTAATGTTTAAAAAAAAAAAAAATTGCATTTTTGGGAAGGTTGAGGGTGAGAGTGGTTGTGCAATGCCAAAGAGTATGTGTTGGATTGGAAAAGCGAAGCACGTGGTGTAGACAACAACTT
Organism: Enhydra lutris kenyoni; assembly: GCF_002288905.1. Lineage (NCBI taxonomy): Eukaryota > Metazoa > Chordata > Mammalia > Carnivora > Mustelidae > Enhydra > Enhydra lutris. The sequence continues at coordinate 22,349,700 of NW_019154094.1, read as the reverse complement.
GTCAGGGAAACAAGGAAGAGAAAGTCATTCTCTCCAGTTGTTTCTATTACAAATGATGTAGAGGCAGAGTCACTTTGTTTCCCAATTAATTGTATCACTTAGGCAGAGGTAACTGTTATCACGGAGTTTTCAGATGGATTAGCTGAGACCAAGTAGCATTTAGGGACATGTTCAAGGTTGTACCACTGCTGCTGGAATGCTGGAGCCTGGAACCAAACCCAGCTCAGTCTGACTTTCACATCCTCATACTCTTACCCGCAAACCCCAAGGAGAATATCCCGAATGTAACTACAAAGTTGTAGAAATAACTCGTCTGTACTTTGACCTAACTTCATGGTGGGTAGCAACAGGGAAACGTTTTTCAGAGAGTGTCCGATCGTCTCGTATAGAACCGTCTTTCTGTGAGTGTTGCTGCGTTGTTTGGAGTTGAAATCTTCTCATGCCCAGCATTAACCCAGTCCGTTTTTCAGCCATTTGATTGTTCTGTGTTTGTCAGCCTTTGACCTTTTAGCTGTATAATTTCCCTACCATATGAAAGAGCTCATACATTTTTGGAACCCACTGAAGTGTATTATGTTGACTCTCATAAGTTTGAAGCAAAATGGAATTTTTATGAAATGCCAGATACTGTCCAAGGAGTAGGGCTGTCTCGATCTTTAGAGAACTTCCTCTGCCCTTGCCTCCCTTGGACGGGCCCCGACGGCTCTGTCTGTTGGACACTGACAAGCGTGCAGGCTGGCCTGACGCCCTGCTTGAGACGGAATTTAAGCCCCTTTGCAGTGGAGCTGTGTGCCCTCCAGCAAGTCGCTTAATGCTCTGTGTCTCCCTTTTCCCTTTGGTGAAATGAGGATAATAATAGCGCTTCCTCACAGGTAGGATTAAATGAGACAATAATTGGAAAGAGCTGAGCACAGTGTCTGACCCATGTAAGCTCTCAATCAGCATCAGCTCTTAGATTTACACACACCGTGGTCCGAAAGTGCCACCGTGGTACATCCCCTCTCCCTCCCGCTCGACAGTAAACCAGGGCATTTGCCAGTAAAACATCTTTATTTACTTCCCAGGTATTCACTGTCTTTTTTTCCTGTTTGGATTTTTTTCTCTCTTGCCCTGTACTGGTTCCAGAGAGGAAAAGACTTTTTTCTTAAGTTTATTTATTTATTTTAGTAATCACTACACCCAATGTGGGTTTCAAACTTATGACCCTGAGGTGAAGAGTTGCATGCTATTCATGCCACTGGAAGTGCCTGGCTGGCTCCAACTGAGCTGACTGAGCCAGCCGGGCACCCCCACAACACACATTAATGCAAGCCACTTTGCTCACTTTCAGTAAAAGTAATAAATGTAGGTGATGGAATCCTCACTATAGTAAAGAATGTCAACATACTTAAGTCCAAGTTGCTTCCCTTCCTCCCCATCGGGAGCCACGGTGAAAGGGTGTTGTGCAGAGGTTCAGAAAACATACACGCACTGGGCATGCGCCTATGGACTCCCGTTCATTTCCCTCTATTCTTGTCCTTCCTACTTCACGTGTCTTGGAAATCTTTCCACATCGCCCCATGCAGTTCTATCTTGCTCTTTCAAAATGCTGTGGGGTATCCCAGTGTATGCTGACCCGTCCCCTGCAGGTGGACATGTAGGATGTTACCCCCCGCCCCGCCATTTTGGGTACTTTGTGAACACGGCGGCAGTGAGCGTCCCTGCACGATATCTCACTAGCGCTGCTCTGAATAGGACTAGACAGTATGTTCCCGGCAGCACGGGGTTCAAGCGAGCCTGTCTACGCGTACACAGTTCAATTCAACGAGTAGTGATGGAGCATTTGCTTTGCCTCAGGTGTCATTTCGTAGCCTGAGGTGTGATGCACAGAAGACCAAAGCAGCCCTGCCTTTGAAGATGCTGTGCTTTTTAGTTATTTATTTTTGCCAGCATAAATTATGTGTTGGGTGCTCTTGAAAGTGTGTGATATGCCCCAGCTCACGTAATTACCCCATAGTCCTGTGAGGTACGTACAGTTGATTCCCCATTTTACAGAAGAAGAGCATGAGGCCCAGAGAGGCCAATTATCTTTATCTAAGTTCACATGGGGAGCCGGGAATAGAGCTGGGTCCAAACCTGGGCTGCCTGGCCCGGGTCCATCCTCTGCAGCCTCTCAGTGTTATGAAGCAAATGGAACAATTTCAAGAGAAGTGATGTGTGTTCTGAGAAGGGAAACAGGGTGCTTCAGAAGCATACGGCAAGGGCACAACTTCTCATCTCCCATCAGAGGAGACCCCCTTGTGGAAGGGACAGTTACTGAAGCTTGTCAGAGGACCTCATGGTTTCAAGTGAGAGACTCAGGGACATTGTTTGAGTTTGAAAGTCAGCAGCAGCCTTGAGGCTTGAATCCAGAGACAGCAAGTGGGGTGAACCCGAGAGAAGGTCAGAACATTGGTCCTAGAGAAGGAGGGACAAAGAGCCATGCCCTGCTTTCTTTAGAACCAGGGCAATGCAACAGAACTTTCTTCAGTAATGGAAATGTTCGGGGTTCTGAGCTGCCCAATATGGCGGCCATTAGCTGCAAGTGGCTATTGTGACTGAGAAACTGAATTTTAGATTTAGTTTAATTTAAACTAATTTAACTTTAAAAAGTCATAGGTGTCTGGTGGGTGCTGTGTTTTACAGCACAGCTCTCGAACAAAAGCTTCTGCAGGGAAGGGTGAGCACCTATTCGAGAAGGGCCCTCCCCTCTCACTCAGCTGACTTCAGAGAGCTAAGCACATGTTTAAGAGTTAAGCTCCTTTAAAAAGGATAATTTCGAATCCTCCCAAAGAGCATGTTACTGCAGAGCAGTGGTGATCTTCTTTTGTGGATGCATTCAGTGACGTGTGAAATGGCAGACAAGTAGAATAAGGCAACAAAACCTCAGGGCTGGGTAACCGTCCATATGTGTTTGGGGTTTAGAGTTGCAGGGTTCTAGGATTTTAAAGCTGGGAATGAGGTGGGGGTCATTTCCTGAGAAGACAGAACTGAGGTCCTGGGAGAGACTGGTCTAAAACACTAAAGGGAATTGGGACAAAGCCTGGCCAAAAGCCCGTCACCCAAGTCACGTCCCAGGCAGGACCGGGATGCCAGTATTTCCCATTCTGCCCCTTGGAAATGGACACCTCTTTTGTAGTCTGTATGCCTGGTTTGTTTCATCAGTTGTTTATTCATTAAAAATGCTGAGCAAAACCGGATATGATCATTGCCCTCCTAGGTCTTGTAGTGCACAAGGCACAGTATTCAAATAATCACAGACATAAGTGTACAGTTGTGAGTGCGCTAGGGTCTGTAGCAGAGACTATAGGTTGCGAAGATTTGATCTCTCTGGAGTGGGGAAAAGCTTTTCCTGTAGAAGTAATAATTGGAGTGAGCTCTAATGGTTGAGCTGGAGTTAGATTGCTAGATTTAACAAAAAAATAGAATATCTAGTTTTGCATTTTCTCTGGCAACCCTAGATGGATTTAGCTTTGGGCTGTGATGGTGATGGCGGTGGTAATGATGAGTGGACTGAATCTTAAGATATTTATGTGATTAAAAAGCTGGACTTGGCAATGCATCAGTTATCGTAAGAAGGAGTAGAAGATGCACGTGACGGTAGTCATCCTAGGATGACTCCTAGTTTCTGTCTTACATAACTGGATAGATGCTGGTACCATTTGCTGAGATAAGAAACTGGAAAAGGGCAGGTTTGGTGGTGGGGCTTGGGAAAGCATGATGGAACTTTCCACGCGCCACCAGTTCTAATACCAAGAGTTGCATTTACTCCAACAGAATCGAGGCCCCACCTGTCTCTATAAACAGTCTAACTATTGTCCCTCACAAAGCACAGAAGTTATTAGTGGAGCTCATAACTGATCTCGGCTTTGCAATTTGAACCAACGCCTCATTCTGTCTTTAGATAGATTTGACATCAAGGCCAAGACAACAGAAATAAATGTGTCTTTCCTCCTTGGCCCAACTTCCTAATTGTGGCAATGAACAAATTTATTGGATATGGTGCTTAAAATAAATCAGCTGCACCATCTCTCTTTGCCTTGCTTTCCTTTGCTTTCTTTTTTTTTTTTTTTTTTTTCCTTCTTATTGACATTTTCACTCAGAGAGACAGGTTGCTGCTTCAGCTAGCCCTTGGGACTTCTCTAGGAGAGGGTTTACAAGGGATGAACTATTCAGTGGGGGTGGTTCCAAACATGCCTGTTTTACAAATGCCTCTGGGTAGAAGAGGCTGATTATACACTTTAGGCATCGCAAAGGTTTTCCCCCAGCATGGAAGTACGGCGCCAGTGTGACATTTCAAATTGGAGTTATGGGTTGCATATTTCTGCATGTCAATGAGGGAGAGGGATGTCAGCCTTCAATAATGTTATTGTTTTGCTTCCTAGAAGGTCTACCAAAAGGCAGCTGCCAAGAGTATACTTTTTGGGGACACAGATAAAGCGGGGGTGAAGAGAGTTCTTGTTTGTCATTGAGGAAAATGAGACGGTCTGGAGTCCTGTTCTTTGGCAGGCCTTGGAAGCCGTCTGTTGTGATAAGCTCTGTTGGCAAACTCCACCGTGGCATGTTCTCTGTTGATAATGAAAGTAACCAAAGGGAATCTGTGCTGTGATTGGCTGTTCCTCTGCATATGAAGCTGGAGAGGCTGCTATCAGGGTAGTTTTGCTCCACTCCCTGCTTTGAGATCCTTAGAGACTCCTAAGTTGACAACATCGATGTTGGGGACAGACAGGTGGGTGTGCAAATGCCAGTCATGGTTTACATGTGGTGTGAATCTCATCTTCATCTGAAAATGGGACTACTAATGTCTTTTTTTTTTCCCCATAGGGTTATTAATAAAGATTAGAGTAAGTGAATGTATGGGTAGTGACATGACAGGTGCACAGTCAAGATAAATTTTGGTCAACGTTGTTCTTTCAGTATACATTGTGACACCAGTACCCTCTTCTGTGTTTTAGAGCTTATACTGGCCTCCAATAGTAGGTGGCACTTAAGACTGCTAGAGTTTATTACATGCTAACATTGTTCCCAGCACAAGTCCTGAGTCCATCACTCAAAAAACCCTGCTAGATGAGTGCTGTTCTTGTCTTTATACCATAAGAACTGAGGCTGCGAAGAGAGAGGTCCCTTACCTTGCTTAGGGTCACAAAGCTATTGAATTATATTACCCTCTTCAGTCTTCTGTGTAAAGCCAGACGGCAGTGGCAAGAACAAACATCTCATTAGAGGACAGTGGCTTACTGTCGTTCTTTGTGTGCCAATCATGGTTCCGTGGGGTGGAGCAGGTAAGCCAGGGAAGAGTAAAAAGAAAGTGATGGGCATTTGTAGGAATGATACCATCATGTGCTGAGCAAGCAAGCGGAAAGTGAAATAGCGCGGATCTGAAGTCAGCGAGATGTGATTGATGGACTGGGAAGAGGCTGCCGTGAGTCATGCTCTTAAAAACCAGATCCGCAAGAGAGGCGTGGAGGCGCATCCCGGGCTGGCGTTCCTTTGTGCCGTCCCTACCTGTGTATTGACTCATTCCCAAAGAATTCCTCATGCCAGCCTGTGCCGGCGCTGCTTCAGGCCTGGAGACTTGGTCCACAAGCAGATGTGGTCGCTGCTCTCCTGGTGCTTGCGGTCTGGAGGTAAAGACAGATATTGGCAAATTCAGTCGTATGATAATTACAGCAAAGGGCATCGGGAAGGAGAGGTACGTGGTTTCCCGAGGACACTTCAGGGCAGCTTTGATCTAGTTGGGGGTACCTCTGCGTTTTACACATAGAAAGAGGAAGGCGTTTTTTATCCTTCCACACCCCAAAGAATCAAACCCATTTTTGCGTCCTTGGAGGCGATATTGCCCCATTGAAGACGCATACTATGGATTCCAGGACGTCGGTACTCACTACCGTGCTGTTCTGCTTATTTTCAAAAGCATGTTCCGTAGGAAGAAGATAGACAAGTGTCCCTTGTCCCACCCACCTCCCATGTGGAATTGCAGACCGGGGTCCAAAGAACCTGAGTACTGTTTACCCTGGACCAGCCAGGTCCAGACCTGACTCTTAAGGCAGGCATTTCTGCCGCTCTTGGCCTCCGCGTTCCTCATCTACTAAAGAGGAATGGTTTTCTGTGACCTGGTTACCTCTGCTGTCTATGCAAGGGGTAGTCCAGTGCTCCTCGCTGGTGAGTCCTAGCTAGAAATTCAGAATCTTGGGCCCTTCTGCGACCCACTCAACCAGAGTCTCCATTGCAATTGAACTTTATGGTTTGCACGACGTTTAAGAAAACGGACGTATGCCACACAGAGAATTTGTGAAGATCACGTTTTAGTCCCCTCTTTACACCTTACTTCTAGTGTCTAGCATAGTGTCTGCCCCGCCCCCCAAAAAAAGTTCTCTTTGGGGAAATGAATGAATACTAAACTTGTGCAAAGTGAGAGGTCATATAGATTTGATTCATTCTGGCTTAAAACTCAGGGTCACGGTCCTCCTTAAATATTTTATCAAGCTCTAAAACTTGATTTGCTGTCCCCATTAATTTTTAAACGCATGTCAGAAAATATTTTCTTAGGCTTGGTCATGGCCGAAGATTGTGCCTGTTAATTAAGGCCAGCAGCAGCTTCCTCTTCTGTCTTCCCTTGCCCTCTCCTCCCTCCCCAGCCACCATCCGTGTTAAGTTTTATTGTAGAGCCGGTTTTCAAAATAGCTGTAGAGACACATGCATTCCCACTTGGGAGCGAGCCCGGCCACCTCAGGAAGTGTGTGTTGGCTAACGTGGAGACCATAGGACAGTCGGGCTCATGTCTGCCAGAAGCTGTGAAGCCTGCTAGGTGATAACCCAAATTAATTTTTTAATCACTTATAATTCTTCATATGATTTTTCTTTAATAGCATTACGTGCTGCGCGTATTCCTCACAGGGAGTCTCTTCCCTGTACCATCTGTAAGTTTGCGGTCTACCGTGACTAGGCATGGCCCAATGCTGACCAGGTGGAGACTTGATGAGTCGTGTGGGACCTGCCCAGGGCCAGCCAGCTAGACTTGGAAAGTGAAGAGGGCGGGTCGAGGCAGTGGAACCTGTGGTGACTGGCCCATGGCAAGTGCACCACCCATCTTGCCCATCCTGTGGTGAAGACAACATGGGATTTCGGCATAACCCCACCCACCACAAGTCTGGGGACCAAAACCACATTCACCCAGAATCACATCACTAAGACCAGTCCATGACTTACCGATGCTATTTTGAAGTTTTAGGTTTTCTCCCCTCCCTGCTGTGCCCCAGTACCTTTGTACGCCCATGGCTTCACATTGCATCAGCCTTAGGGAGGCTGTTCTTGACTGGGGCCAAGGTGTTGGCCTGGCAAGGACAGGGACGCACCCAGGGTAAGAGAACAACTTCTCTGCAGAAATCCTTAATTCAACAAGTGTGTTCCAGGTGAATTGGCCGTGGTCACACACTTGTCATCAACATTGCCTGGAACGGACAGAATCCAAGGAACCAGAGCTTATGCTTTGTTGTGTAGCACTTCTCAGTATATCCAGATTTTAATCAGAAACAATCCATTTTTGGGGTGCCTTGATGGCTCAGTGGGTTAAGCACCTGCCTTCGGCTCAGGTCATGATCCCAGGGTCCCGGGATCGAGCCCCGTATTGGGCTCTCTGCTCAGCAGGGAGTCTGCTTCTCCCTCTCCCTCTGCCTCTTGCTCTGCCTGCTTGTGCTCTCTCTATCAAATAAATGAAGCCTTTTAAATTAAAAAAAAAAAAAGAATCCATTTTTATGTTAGTGAGTAATTCAAATGATTTTTTAGAATACATGGGGAAAAAAACGTATCTGTGAAGGAAAGTTGAACCCCCTGTAGTTAGAGAACTTCTAGACATAAGCTTTTCTGTAATGTTTGTAGGCAATATGGGTAATAAGAAATGCTGGAGGGATTTAAGTAATTGCACCATTTCCCATTTATAACCCCTTATAGTTTACAGGGTACCTTTGAGAAAGTTACATAATTTGATATTCACAATAATCCTGGGGTCACTCGGGCTGTCATTTCTGTCTCACAGAGGATGTATTAGACTGAGGGTTAAAACCTTGCCCAAGGCTCTTTCATCATTGGCAGGTTCTTTTGCTTGTTCCTTTACAAGAGTAAAGGAAGAGTATTGAGTTATCTTGTGGCAGGCGCCTGAGACACAATGTCTTGTTAATCCTTCCAACATGGTGGAATGAACTCCTTTGAGAGATTAGAAACAAGCTGTGAACATTAAGTAGCAGTCCTCAAGGCTCGGTGTAGAGGCAAACTTTGGTGTAGCTTAGAGGCTTTCAATGGACCATCTCCTTTTATCCTCCAAACAGGTGCTCTAGATAGAAAGGAGGTATTCAGGAGAAGGAGGGGGGAAATGAAGGATGGGAGGGGAATCAAAGCGGGAGACAAACCATTAGAAACTCTGGACTCTGGGAAACTGAGGGTTTCAGAGGGCAGAGGGTGGGAGGAATGGGTTAGCTTGGTGACGGGTATTAGAGAGGGCACGTATTGCATGGAGCACTGGGTGTTGTACGCAAACAATGAAGCATGGAACACTACATCAAAAACTAATGAAGTACTTGTATGGTGACTAATGTAACATAATAAAAAAGATAAAAATGCTGAATTTTTAAAAAATGAATTATTCTTAGAATTCCAGTTTTACAGAAGAGGACAAAGAGGGCTTTTTGTTTGTCTCTTTAATGGTTAGATGCCTAGAATCACGGAGCCAGTTAGGATTTGGAAGCCTAAACTGTCTCTTTTCCGCTTTGATGTGCTGGGTACTGCTCATGTCCACACCTTGGGTTAACCTGAATGAGATTCCTCACGCAATAGTTTGTCTTTGACAATAGCCATTGCGAATGGTCAGCCTAAGAATAGGTACTTTTTTTGGTCTGCAATCTTAAACTAATTTTCAGGAACAGGAAATAACTATGAATAAGTGGGCTGTTTGGGGGAGTTTATAACTTCATTGAGAAATCTGCTAATCATTTATTAAGAAAGATTCTGAACTTGAAAACTGAGGAAAATCCACACATATTTGTCAAATTTGGGTAGAACTTTTGTTTTCCAAACATTTATTTTTGTCAAAAACTGAGGGTATCTAAGTTTTCATTGATTTTCAAGTGGGAATAGTTTCCTGATTGTTACTTTGGTTTCATGGCACTGAAAGTGAATGATTATGTTTGTAAAATTGTAATTATAAAATTATGAATAAAGGGACCCATCCTTTGGTCCCATATTTCAGTGGAGGAGTCTTCACATAGACGCTGGTACTTGTTTACTTCCAACCCAAAAATACACATGATACTTTGGTAGATTAGTGATTAGAAGGAGTTAGAATTAAATTCATTGGAGTTTGTCTCTCTTTTTTTTTTCCTCCCATGTGAAGATATTTTTTAAATAGTTAGCTGTTTTACTTACTTAACCACATTAATAGTCTTCAGTTCACGAAAAAGTCAATGCTGTGGCCTCCTTTCAACTTCAGCAAAGATATGGGATGTCCTTAGATGTAAACTCTATAGAAATGCAAGAAGTTGGGGCGCCTGGGTGGCTCAGTGGGTTGGGCCTCTACCTTTGGCTCAGGTCGTGATCCCAGGGTCCTGGAATTGAGCCCTGCGTCGGGCTCTCTGCTCAGCGGGGAGCCTGCCCCCCCCCACCTACTTGTGATCTCTGTCAAATAAATAAATAAAATCTTAAAGAAATGCAAGAAGAGTCTTGGTTCATGTGTGTGCTCCTTAATTCTTCCTTGCAACACATGTTCGCCTCTAAAAACATACATGGGATGCCTTTCTTCAAGTTGATTGTATTCAACGCCTGTACCTTTAACTTAGAAACCTGACAGATGTTTTGAAGAAATTGATACCATCATCTTTTGTGAAAGAACTATGATAATTGAGTTGAGCATAAGCCTCCAAATTGTGTTTTGTTTCATTCTGGTGTCCTTCAAATCATACATGGTACCCATTAGTCTACTGCATGTTTTAACAGGTGTGGTTAGTTTTCCTGCTGACACACACGATCACACCACTGTCAAAGAAAGTGGGTGTGTATATTCATAAGTGGTGGTTCAAAATATTTTAAATAATAGTAATAAAAATATATTTTAATCATAAAACAAAGGCTCAGTAGAAGCCAGCTCTTGAATACCTGTGTGTCTCATTCAGAGCAACATGTTACTGTCTCCTTTTGCTTTTGTGCTTGTGTTATATAGTGTGTATTTTATGTAATCATGTACTGAGGTTAGACAGTAGGGGGAGTCTTTGGGAAGAAGCAGTGTGCAAGATTTGTTATTATGTATAAATTCTACTTTACTAAGCAAAGAATTACAAACATTGCTTAGGTTTTTTTTTTTTTTTTTAAGATTTATTTATTTATTTATTTATTTATTTGACAGAGAGAGAGAGAGAGGTCACAAGCAGGCAGAGAGAGAGGAAGGGAAGCAGGCTCCCTGCTGAGCAAAGAGCCCGATGCGGGGCTCAATCCCAGGACCCTGGGATCATGACCTGAGCCGAAGGCAGAGGCTTAACCCACTGAGCCACCCAGGTGCCCCCATTGCTTAGGATTTATTGAAGGACTCTGTGTCATTTATCTTTCTGGCCTTCCTTTAGAAGATGTGTGCTGGTGAATGGATTAGTGGGATTCTAGTGCTGATTTTTTTTTATCATGTAGTCACTGCATATTATTGATTATAAGCTTATTTTTCAAACTTTGGCTGTTCATGAATCACCTTTATGGCTTTGTCCATATCTGAACATACTATCTATTACTTACTTGAAATATTCTTTAAAATAACATTTTTATCTTAAGTTTTCAAAAAGAAACTCTAATCACTGCCATTACTATTCTTATTCAATTAATTACCTTTTATTATATATTGCTGCCTTTTAAAATAAAAAAATCACTTTAAAAATATTGCTTTTTCTCTTTAATTTTAAAAGTAAACTTTATTGTAACTACTATAACTTAGCAGAGCTCGATTTTTTCTTTTAGTCCACATTAAAAATATAAACAGTTATTAAAATAATAAAATGTAAAATCCCTCTAGGTACTGCTCAGAATCACTTAACGCACTGAGTCAAATGTTGGGAAAAGTGCCTAAAAGTGAAATGGACATTTCCTAAAAGAGTGGCCACCATGCCACCATTGGCACAGTTTTCTGTTAAAACTTGGCAAGGGTTTACTCCCACCCCACATGACTCTGAGAGTCAAGCCTGCCATTCAGCTAAAGATGCGCCACGTGGTGTTCACCATCCTCCTTTTTATATAGTGCCCTGGTTCCCTTTTAAGGAGTCCCCTTATTAAGGGAAGGTGACCTTGGCTTTGTAGGCTTGTAAGGGTGCTGGCCATAATGAATTTTTTATTTTCTCTGAAGCAAACTCTAAATTGGATTCAGCATTATGCTGGTGCATATATATAAAAAGGTGACCAATTGAATTTCAAATGTAATGAGGATGAAGTTTTGGTATTCAGTACAGCTGGCTTTGTTTTTAGCCCTAGTAGTAGGTTCTTTGCAATGAAATAATGCAGCTTTCCTCCTGACTTCGGAAATCACCATGTCTAGCTGGGTAGGAACAACATCTCTTGTGACCTATTCCAGAAATGAAATACAGTGTGTTCTGGTTTTCTAGTTTAAAAAAAAGATTTTTTTTTTTTAATGTGCTGAGAGATTCAGATGTGAAGTCTTGAAAAAAACACAAAGTATTCTTTCTAAAACATGCAAATGTGTCTCTCCATCACCTAGGAAACTATTATGGGACACCCAAACCTCCTAGCCAGCCAGTCAGTGGGAAAGTGATCACGACGGATGCCTTGCAAAGCCTTCAGTCTGGCTCCAAGCAGTCAACCCCAAAGCGAACCAAGTCCTACAATGATATGCAAAATGCTGGCATAGTCCATGCGGAGAACGAGGAGGAGGATGACGTTCCTGAAATGAACAGTAGCTTTACAGGTAAAGACCAGACTACCTTCCCCTTCAATGGATTTGGGGGAAGGGGTGGTGCGAGGCTTTGGTATAGAGTGAAGAGTAGGGGTCTGTTCTCAAGAACCATTTGGAAGGGTTGACGAAATTCGAACTGACCATGCAAGGCTTGGGGAAGAGGTGCTATTTTCCCTGATCTATTTTTCATGCTTCTTTGCAGGATTATTTTAACTTCACCCACATATCTTAAAGGGGCTAGAGGGAAATGTCTGTAGAAGGGAATTAAGAATAATCAGCATTGTTTCCTTCTCTTCAAAATGATATTTTAAGGATATTTGTATTTTGTTCATTTATTTCTTGGCCTTGACACTGTTCCATAATTTTGCCTGATGACCTATAAAGGGGGAATATGAGAATTTGTTTAACAGTTCAGTATCCATTGATGTTATATGGAAGGCTAGCAGCATCTTTTTGTCTCCTACCTTTGTAAATAGAGATTGTAATTGAACTATATACTGTGTTCAGTTACCTGGTGCAGTTTTTGTTTGCCCCCAAATGGAGAAAGATGGAAGAATAATAAATACTTGATTATATCTTACATATCTATTCTGTGTTACAGAGCATATATTGCTCATTGCTTATACATTTAAATATACATTCAGGGCCATCTGGCCCCAAGCTTAGGTATGCTGTGTTTTATGAGGGGATCTTCAAGGACAATGCCTCTGGGTAAGACGATTGCAAGCTGTGTCTTGCACAGTTCTTAGGGGCACCATTCACAGAGGTTATGATGTATATTTCCTGAGTTAGTGTAGTGACTCAGAACTGTTCAAAAATATTTTTTGCTTTATGGGGGTCTGACCTTAGGTAGTAACTCAAGGTGTCGCAACTGTACCAGACATTTGTCGATCCAGTTTGTAATATGGTGACTTTGATGAAAGCATGTTTCTCCTGTTTTTCCTCTGCTTACCTAATTTCTTCAGTATTTTAGAGTATCGCTATGGAGAAGTTATCTATTTGCAGCATATGAGATCTAACCCTCTCCTAGTAACCTTTCCTGACATCACCACACTTCAGTAATTACTTGATTGGACTCAATTCCAATAAAGGGGAAATTAGTTAAAGTCTGTATTGCGTTAGCAAATCTAATAGGATATTTAGGAAAATGCTTGTATTAGCCAAATGGTTTCTAGAGCCTGTATAGACCTCTTCTGAAGTTTTCTAATTCATTAAGCTCAGAAGCCTAAAATTCTTCAAGATGACAATTAAGATAATTTCTGATAGTTTTGTTGTCCTAACAGTAATCACTCCTTCTGCAAGAAGCATTGAATAAAGAAGAGGAGACCTACTTTGTTATCCTAGTTTCTTGGTTCTTGGTAGTTGTCTTATTATAAACTGTCTGACTTCTATCACGTGTGAAATGGTTAAGGTTAAATCATAACTAAGTTCCCCCTTCCAGCTCCAAGAACTGGATTCTATAAAAATTTCCATTTTCCAATTAGAATGTTTAGGCCAGGGGCTAACCTATAGTTGTAATAGCTAGGAGAAATTTACCATATTTTACATATGCATTTATTGAAATCAGCTCATTTCAATTACTTAGAAATACTTGATTCGTGTATAATAGTTCTTGCTGATAGGAAAGCAGATTATGAAAAAAAAAAGTTAATATTTCTTTAAAAAAGTAGCTAACATTATAATGTCTTGATCTTTGACCAAATAAGGATAGCGAATCATAATATAACCCAAAACATAGTTGTGGGCATAGAAATAAGATTTTCAGAGTGATGTGCATGGAAATCGTTCTGCTATGTGGACTGGATGGTCCCCAGGAAATGTGCGTGCCCTTATTTCTCCTCTATTTATTACAGTGGTTTCTGGCTATGAAGCAGGAATAAAGTAGGAATTGTTGACTATAGGTTTTAATGCTCTTCCTGTTACTAGCTACTATAAATCTTGGTCTCTAAAGGCCATGCCTTAGGTATTCTGACCCCACTGAATGCTCCCTAGAAATCCTGGCATCAAAGAAAAACTTTGGGGCTCAATTTGTCATTGCTAAAACCAGTCTGATCATTCCTTCCGCACACACCCACACAAAAGCCAGGTGGCACCTTATTGTCTTCCTCAGCCTCCTGTCCTTAACACCAAGAAAGTCGGTAGCATGCAGAGAGAAATGATCTTCAGATATACGTGTGATGGGCGTCCTCAGTATGTTGAGTAAATGCCTTCTCATTTACCACGCTACAACTCTGACAGCTGACAACCTGTCATACCCTAACTCATATAAATTCTTTCAGATAATTGACACTACCCAGTCTATGATATGTGTATCAAACTAGCTGTGTCAAAGCATTTTTGCTCTCTGAACCGCTTTAAGTAGCAATCCACGAGCCTCTTGGAGCATAGAGTGACAGTAATATAATGAGGTCTTGGCTCCTGGTTGGGAGAGTTATGATAAAGGAATGAGTTTCATATACAAATAGAGAAACACAGTGGAGATATTAAAAATATTTACTGGGATATTTTTAATTAACATGCTATTGCTGCTATCTTAACTGACTTCTGCTTTGGGTCTTTGGAAGGAGGTATGAAATGTCTGAATAATATGGGGAATGTCTGTAGGCAAAAGAGGAGGAGACTTGTGGCCAAAAGCCTCCTGGGGAGGTGGCCACAATTCCTTCCTGTCATCAGTGACTGAGGCGAGAGCTGAGCAACGAGGAACCCATTCCAGATACTTCCCCCAGAACTGACTGTTGAGCATGAAGCAATAGGCCAGTCTTCTACACAGTGTGCCTTAATTATGGACCTACATGAGTCCTTAAGAATGAACACTCTTTATGTGTGCTTCCTGAAGGTAGAGTTATATTGCTGACCAAAGCACACAGTTGCTTAATGCTAAATGAAAGCATTTGTATAAGGACCTTGTTTAGACTGCTTAGAAAATCTGTAACAGGGGCGCCTGGGTGGCTCAGTGGGTTAAGCCTCTGCCTTTGGCTCAGGTCGTGATCTCAGGGTCCTGGGTTTGAGCCCTGCTTTGGGCTCTCTGCTCAGAGGTGAGCCTGCTTCCCCCTCTCTCTGCCTGCCTCTCTGCCTACTTGTGATCTCTCTCTCTCTCTCTCTCTCTCTCTCTCTGTCAAATAAATAAATAAAATCTTAAAAAGAAAAAAGAAAATCTAACAAACCACCACAACTAAAAAGTAGCTGGTTCGTCCATTAACCCCCTCCAGGAGACATCAAAGGTTATTTAATTGTGTTCCGAGGCTTTATTTTCCTCCCAGCAGCCCCCCCTATTTATTATTGAACAAGAGGTTGCTGACGCTTCTCTTCCATTAGTAGGCAATGGTAAAACATTGCTTTGGAATGTCAAGAGATGATATTATTTTAGGAGCTAATGTTTCTCAGGGCTATGTGGCAGGCACTTTGCTAAGCTTTTTACACATATGTGAGGGAGGTCTAATAGCTTGTCCAAGATCACAAAGCCAGTGACTGTCAAAGCTGTCATTTCAACCCCAAAAGCTGACTTCAGAGCCCGCATGCTCATCCGGTGTGCTCTGTGTGTTTTAAATCAAGTTTATTAGCTCTGTACGCCGTCAGAGATGCACCTACTGCTAAAAGTTGGGGTCATGTGATATAGGCTCCAGAAATGTATGTCTGACATGAGTCATCTTCACAAGACCCCAAGTGTATGTCCAAATATGTGTATTTAATATTTGGCAGCTTTTTACTTACTATACATGAAAAAGTTATTTATGTTCTTTTATGGTTTATAAGTCATTTTCACACGTATCCCCCAAACCACCTGGAAACGTTGAGAGCTTAGCAACCTAGGCATTACCTTCTGCATTTTGTAGATGGGAACACTGAGGAACAGTGCATGTCCCCCCACTAGACAGCAGGAGAACCAGGCTTCTTGGTTCCCCATCCAGCCTGTGTTCCACTCGTCCCTTTTACCTATCCTGTTTGGATCCGCTGGCAACCTTTTGTCAGAGAGTGATACCAGTGCTCCTCCATGTTTGGTAAATCAAATGAAAGATTTTCTTAAAATCAGAGCATATGTCAAAGTCAAAGCCATGAGTAGGACGATGAATTTGTAAGTCTGCACTTTGTCGCGGTTCTCCCATTGTTGGACTTTTCATTTTCTTTGAGAGAATGAGGTTGTTTAAGGTTCTGTTGAACTGGAAAGAAGACACAGAAAGCCAAACACATCAAATTGTTTACATTAAATATCTATAGCTTTTTTTTGGTTAATTAGTTAGATAGGAGGAATCCTTCGACAGCGTATACACATAGCAAATCGTCACGATGTATCCTTTAAATATTGTACAGTTCTGTCAGTTGTACCTCAGTGAAGCTAAAAAAAAAAATCTTTCGATAAAAAAATCTATATTTAAGGGGCATCTGGGTGGCTCAGTGGGTTAAGCCTCTGCCTTCGGCTCAGGTCATGATCTCACGGTCCTGGGATTGAGCCCCACATCAGGCTCTCTGCTCAGAAGGGAGCCTGCTTCCCTCTCTCTCTGCCTGCCTCTCTGCCTACTTGTGATCTCTGTCTCTCTCTGTCAAATAAATAAATAAAATCTTTTTAAAAATCTATATTTATGTCAATCATACCTCAATTAAGCATTTTTTAAGACGTGAAAAATATATAAAATAAAAATATATTTGGATAATTTTCATTTTTCCTTAGGAAATTGCAGTTACTTAGATATTTTACCATTATGCTAATATTCCTTTCCCATAGTTGAGGTTTTGGAACACTAGCAGGGATTTCTTTCTTTCTTTTTTTTTAACATAAATTATATACACTCATTGTTAAGCTGAACCATCTCATATTTATGTCCCACCTATTGCCACAACTCTTCCTCTTATATTCAGTTTCTATTAAAATGGGTTAATTGGGGGCCCTGGGTGGCTCAGTCTGCAAAGCCTCTGCCTTCGGCTCGGGTCATGATCCCAGGGTCCTGGGATCGAGCTCCGCATCTGGCTCCCTATGCAGTGGAGAGCCTGCTTCTCTCTCTCTCTTCCTCTGCTGCTCCCCCTGCTTTTGTTCTCTCTCTCTGTCATAAATAAATAAAATCTTTCATAAAAATAAAATGGGTTAATTAAAATTCTTAGGTAAAATTATTGAATGTCATCCGTTGTCCTGGTACTTCTCTAGCTCTTAAAGATTGGGTTAGAAGATGATCACTGGCTCTGGTACTGTTGCATTTCCGGAAGCAGGTCCCATTCCCGAGCCCCCAAGATGCCCCCACACCGAGTGCCAGGCACATTGGCAAGCATTTTATGTGTCCTCAGTCCTTTAGTTCTCATGGCTTATGCATCGTTTCCATTTTACAGATGAGGAAACAGATGCTCAGAAAGGTAATCTGTTCCGAGGTCACACAGCTAGAACAGGCAAATCTCTGATTTGGTCTGTCGTCTGATGTCACATCCGTCATTTTCCTGCCAGTTTCCTGAGGGCCAGATCTGACCTGGAGACAAAGGTTAATCCTAATAATGTTGATGAAGAAACTGATGGGGACAGCTAACAAATCCTGTTAACTGTGTATGAGATGTTGTCCTGAGTGCTTTACTCATGCAGTCTCCCCACAATCCTGTGTGCTTGCTGTAGTTATCCCCATTTTATAGGTGAGGAAACCAAGGCATATAGAGGTTAATTAAGTGTGTTGCCCACATTAATAACAGGTGAGGCCAGGATTCAAAGTCAGGTAGTCTGCCTCTTAAGTCAGTGCTTGTAATTAATGTCTCTCTCTCTCTCTCTCTCTCTCTTTTTTTTTTTGGTCATGCCATATTGCCTTTTTTGTTTTGTTTTGTCTTTAGGGAATTGTGATAGAAATATTAGGAGTTTTTGCATAAAAATAGACATTCCTACTTTCTCTTGAACAACGAGAGATCTGGGGAGCTGGGTGGCTCAGTCAATTAAGCAGCTGCCTTCAGCTCAGGTCATGATCCCAGGGTCCTGGGATTGAGTCCTGCATCAGGCTCCCTGCCCAGTGGCGAGCCCACTTCCCCTTTCCCTCTGTCTGATGTTCCCTTTGCTTGTGCTCTCTCTCTCTCTCTCTCTGTCAAATAAATAAATAAAAATCTTAAAATAAAGAAAAAAAGAAAGAGAAAATCAGAGATCCAGAAACACTGAATCCACTTTTCCTCAGAATGCTGATTACCTGGCACTGAGTTCCCTGCTCTGCTCAGACAGGTTGCACTCTCTCCAGTGCTCCCTCCAGACCTACCATTTGTGCCTCTGTCCTGGTACTGTAGATGCAGGCATTTGCTCCATACTCTGGCGGGAGGACAAAATCCCTCCTAGAAGCTGAAGGTTCTAGTGATTGTTTTGAGAATTTGTTACCGCCATCCTACAAGTATGATTCTTATACCTGGGTGCTCTCAACATGCACGTTTTGGAAGCCTTCTCCCAAACCTGTTCTCTGTAATAGGGAGTCTGGATCTGCATGTTAGCATCTCTCCAGGTGATTGTTACAGCCATTGACTGGTGAGGAGTGTACATTCTAAAAACATCAGGAACGAGTATACGTTGGCTCCTGAGAACTACAGGCGGCTCTTCTGGATCTTGCCAAGTTTGGAAATTATTTTTTTTATTGATCAGAAATTTCAAAATATTTCTTCCATGTTGGCCTAATTTCCTTTTTCTGCTTCAGAATTCTAGTTGCTTTCTTAATCTGCAGTCATGGCTACAAATTGTTTTAAGCAAGCAAACAAATTGGTTTAAGCAAGAATTTAGGGGATCAAGCAGTTGAAGAGGCCAGGAGTACATGGAATGGGTGGCTCAATTAGGGCCATTTGGTGACTTTCTCTATCTTTCCTTTCTGCCTTTCCTCTATGTAGGCTTAATTCTAAGTCAGGTCTTGCCAAGTGGTGTCCAGATAGCCAGCAGCACCTACAGCATGAGAATCACCATGAGAATAATCCCAGCAAACGCTTTTATGCCTGGCATTCACCGCTTTGCTTTGGATCATGTACCCAATACTGTCACAAAGGCAAGAGTGATAATGTGACTTAGAACCAGCACATGACCTAGGAGTGGGTTTAAGTCAGTCCCCACCTAGACCACCATGACCTTGAATGGACAGATTTCCAAAGAGAGGTCTAAGAAGGGTTTCTAGGAAGAGATGGGAGAGATGCAGGGCAGCCTCTTCGATGGTGGTGGATTTTTGGTGGAGATGCTTGTTTAAGAAGCTCAACATGTTCTCCATCCAAATGTTGAATTACCTTCATTCTCATGTGCATCATTGGGCGCTACTCATCAGAGAAAGATTTGAAAGCAGCCTTTTATTATTCCTCAGTCTGCTTTCAGGATTCAGAAATGTCTACTGGAGAATTACTGTGGGAGATAGAAAATAACTACAACCCCTGATTATTATGTTTTAAAGCCCCATGGAGAATGATGTTTAATATTCTTGGCCTCTATAAAAATTCAGCCAGAATGTCAACAGTGCCATTTGTGGATACTTGGATGACATCGCCTCGTGATGTTTCCAGTTGATAAGAAGGCAAGGAGATTCATGTACTTAGAGTCTTCTTTTAAGACCCAAGTCAGATTAGTCCACCCACATGATCCTGTTCTGGGGGTAACTGTCATGGTTTTCACAGGAACATTCCTGTCACTTTTCCAAAAGAGGCTCAAATCTGACTCACTGGTATAGCTGTGTCTATAGTCTAAAGTTTTGTATACTTTCCAGTTTGATGTGTCAGTCTTTGATCTTTGCCACTGTCTACCAGAAATATTTTAAATAATCGATACGAAAATGGTTAGGATGCCATCGACGCTGTGTTTTCAGCATGGACTTTGTTCTTGCCCTCCAGTGCCTGCTGAGTCCTGAAACCAAATGGAACCTAAGAGCACGAGTATGGCTCAGTCTGTGTTTCGATGGCCTTATTAATACAAGAGACTCAAGGTTTTGAGTCATGAATTTGTTTCTTCTTTGGCATGTCTAGGTTTTGAGCAATGCATTATTTGAGCATGTCGTTCCCTTCAGGTATAATAAATGTGGTATGTCATTTTGATATTTTCTCTGGAAAGAACTTCCAACTACATAAAATGGAGTAGAGTTGATGGCCAGCAATTAGGAAAGAGTGAGGGCTTTTAAGGATATAGATGTGGACAGTAGTTAACTCCCCGGTTTGGGATATGATTGATGAATTTTTTTTTTCTTCTCTCCATCTCCCTGTGATTTCACAGCCGATTCTGGTGACCAAGAAGAGCACACTCTCCAAGAAACAGCACTACCACCTGTGAATAGTGGCATCGTTGCTGCTCCCATCACGGACGCTTCTCAGAAGTTCCCTCAATACCTACCTCTTTGTGCAGAGGATAATTTAGGTCCTCTACCCGAGAACTGGGAGATGGCCTACACCGAAAATGGAGAAGTCTATTTTATAGAGTAAAGTATACTGTTTCTCCTCCCTGAAGTTCTCTTCCTTTCTGTCATCCCCCCTTCCTTCCCATCTCTAGTGGCTGTGCTGGTCAATTACATCTAAAAAGACTGGTCACGGGCTCACGGTAGGCTTTTACACAATTTAGCCAGCTTTGTCTAGAAAAACAATTAGCAGAGCGTCCTAATCCTTGAGTCTGAGGACCTTGAAGAAGCATAAGGTTCATAATTTCCCTAAAGAGTGGGACACCACGTTTCGGTGTATATATAATGGCAAAGCATATAAAACCTTAAAAAAAAAAAAAGGAATATATTGAGCCATTAAGAAGAGGTAAATCCTCTGTTTATTTTTTCTTGTTGGGGTTGTAGGGTTGTCTTGTTTCGTTTTGTTTTGTTTTGCTTTTGGTTATGTTTTAGGAGTTCTTCATACATTCTGGATACAATTCCTGTATCATCTTGGTGGTTTGTGAACATTCTCCCCCACGCCTGAGTTTTCTTTTCATTGTCTTGACTGTGTCTTTTGAAGAGCCCAAAGTTCTTAATTTTGAGGAAGTCTGATTTATCAGTGTTTCTCTTCTGTGGGCTTTGTTTTTTTTAGTGTGCTGGCTGAGAAATTTTTGCTTAAATCAAAGTGATACAGCTGTCATTTTCTGCTGTCTTTGTTTTAGAATTTTATAGTTTACTTTTTACTTGTAGGTCTCTGATCCCTTTTAAGTTGATTTTGTTCTTAAACATGGGACAAGTACATGGATTAAAATTTGAGAATATGGAAACCCCCCTCACCCTCCACCCTTATCTATAGTCTCTCTTTCCATGGTTTTAGTTACTTATGGTCATTGTGTTCTGGAAACAGATGATCCTCCTGACATACTGTAAGATCAGTAGTAGCCTAATGCTACATCATAATGCTTATGTCATTCACCTCACTTCATCTCACCATGTAGACATTTTGTCATCTCACGTCATTACAAGAAGGGTGAGTAGATGTATTTTGAGAGAGAGAGAGGCCACATTCATATAATTTTTAATCATTTATTATAATTGTTCTCTTTTACTATTATTGTTAATCTCTTATTGTACCTAATTTATAAATTAAACTTCATCATAAGTATGTATATGTAGGAAAAGACATGGTATTTGTAGGATTCGGTACTATCTATAGTTTTGGGCATCTCCTGGAGGTCTTGAAACTTAGCCCCTGTGGATAAGTGGGGGGATTACTGTATATGGATATGAAAAGTCTTTCAAAATTATAAAACTTATACATACTCATCTGTGTATATATGTATATATATATACACACACACACATATATACATATACATATATAATATATATTATTAAAGTTAAACATTTAAAAATAACCTTTACTAAAAATGGAAAAACAGACAGTTGTAACCATTCTAAAAAATCTAAGATAATGTAATTTTTTAACGAGTAATAGTTAATTTTTAAAATGCTGCACTTTGGCTCTATTATCAGGACTCTCTCAAGATTTACCTCAGTTTTATGTACCACTACAAAAGAAAAAGAAATGGCCAATTAAACTATAGTTAAAAATATAAGTAAATCTATTATATGCAACTAGATTGAAGTTGAAGGTCTGCTGTTCAGTGAACAAGAACAAGGCAAAACTGACAAAGAAAAAAATTAGAGAAGACACAAATTACCAGCATTAGGAATTAAACAGGGAATTACCGCAGACCCTGAAGACATTAAAAGGTAATCAGAGAGTGTTGCCGACAAATCTACACACATAAATTTGACAACTTAGATAAAATGGACCAATTTCGTGAGAAGAATGAACTACCACAACTCATCCAATATGGAATAGATAATTTAACTAAGCTCTATAACTATTAAGGAAAATGAATTTGTCATTTAAAAACTCGTGAAAAAGAGATCTCCAGGCCCAGATGGTTTCACTGGAGAAAGGCTCAAAGAATTACCTTTCTAAGCAGTCTCCTTCTGAAAATAGAAGTAGAGGAACACTTAGCAAATTATGTTTATGAAGCTGTTGTTACCTTGTTACCAAAAGCAAACAAGGACTAAGATAGTCTAGTCTATTTTAGAAAACTGCAGACTTAGAGCACCTGGCTGGCTCAATAAATTGAGCGTCTGACTGTTGGTTTTGGCTCAGGTCATAATCTCGGGATCCTAGGATTGAGCCGTGCATTGGACTTCATGCTCCCCTCAGAGCCTGCTGGAGATTCTTTCCCTCTGCCTTCCTCTGCTGGCATGCACGCTCTCTTCCTATCTCTCTCTCTCTCTCTCTCTCTCTCTCTCTCTCTCTCTCCTTTTAAATAAATAAATAAATAAAAATCTTAAAAAAAAAAAAAGGAAGAAGTATGCACCATGACCAAGTGGCAATTATCCTAGGGATGCAAGATTGGTTCAATATGTGAAAAATTCCTAAATATAATCTAACATATTAAGATACGAAAGAAAAAAAAAACACATGATCATAATCATCAATGCAGCATTTGATACAATTCAGCCGTTCATTGATGGTAAAAATTCTCAGAAAAATAAGAGGAGAAGGGAATTTTCTTGACTTGATAATACCTACCAAAAATGTACAGCAAACATTATACTTAGTGGTAAAAGGCCAAAAAAACCCAAAACAAAACTTTCCCCTGAAAGATTAGGGACAGGTCAAAGATATTAGCTCTCACCAGTCTCTTTTTCTTTTTTTTTTTTTTAAGATTTTATTTATTTATTAGAGAGTATGTGTGGGGAGGAACAGAGGGAGAGAGACAAGCAGACTCATTTCTAGAAATGAGCTTGGAACCCCGCACAGGGCTTGATCTCACAACCCTAAGATCATGAGCTGAGCTGAAACTAAGAGTCGGTCACTTAATGAACTGAGCCAGCTAGGTGCCTCAGTTCCCACCATTCTTATTAACATGATTCTGAAATTTCTAGCCAGAATAATCAAGAAAGAGAAATAAAAGACCTACAGATTGAAAAAGAAAGAATAAAACTATCCCTCTATGCAGATTACATGAGTATATACAAGAACTGTACAAAATCACATAAAATCTACAAAAAAATTTCTAGAATAAGTGAGTTCAGCAAGATCACAAGGTAAAAGATAAGCATATATGTATATCTATATTAACATGTGTACAGCAAAATTCAAAATACAATATAATTCATATTTACTTCCAGAAAAACACCACTTACATGTAAATTAACAAAACATATACAAGATATTAAATGCTATAAACTAAAAAATATTGATGAAAGAAATCAAAGAAAGTCTAAACAAATGGAGAGATGTCCCCTATTCATGCATTGAAAGATGTAGATTGAAAGATACAATCATATAGTAAAATATTCCAAAATGGATATACAGGTTTAATGCAAATCCTGTCAAAATCTCAGTGAGGTTTTTTTGTTAATATAGACAAGTTCATTTTAAAATTTATTATAGAAAGGCGATGGAACTAGAATAGCTAGAAAAGTTTGGTTTTTTGTTCTTAGGGTTTTTGTTTTTGTTTTTGTTTTTTAACTCACAAGTCTGAGATCAAGACCCGAGCTGAGATCAAGAGTCAGACACTTAACCAACTGAGCCACCCAGCTGCCCCAGAACAGTTTTGAAAGAGAAGAATAAATTTAATCAGTCTACCAGATAACAAGACTTGTTATAGAGCTACAGTAACATAGGCTGTATTGTATTGGTGCATATCACTGAAACCCAGAAACAGATGCACAAATATATCCAAGTGATTTTCAACAAAGATGCCAAAGCAATTCAATGCAGGGAAGATAGCCTTTTCATGAACGTGGCATTAGATTAAGTGTTTAGCCAGAAGTAAATAAATTAACCTCCACCTCCACCTCACACCTTAGTCAAAAAATGAACTCACAGTAGATCATCACAGACTTAAGTGTAAAGCACAAGGCAATTAAACTTTTTGGGGAAAAAATTGGAGGGGTGCTCTAGGACTAGACGAGGAGTTCTTAGACTTGACATCAAAAACATGAACCCTAAAAGGAATCTTTGATAAATACGATGTCATCAAAATGAAAAACATTCGCTTCAGAAAAGACCCTGATAAGAGGATGAAAAGGCAAACTACATAGAGAATGTATTTGCAAACCCCATATCTGAAAATGGATTGATACCTAGAGTATATAAAGAGCTCTCAAAACTCAACAGTAGCATTAAAAAAATTCAATTAGAAAGTGAACCACAGACATTTCACTGAAGAGGATATACAGATGGCAAATAAGCACATGAAAAAAAATGTTCATCGTCATTAGCCATTAGGGAAATGCAAATTAAAATCACAAAGATACCATTACATGCCTATTAGGATGGCTCAAATAAAAATATAGTTAATAACAGTAAATGATGGCAGAGATACAGAGAAACTAGATCGCTCATACATGGCTGGTGGGTATGTAAAATTGTATGACATTCTAGAAAACAGTTGGAGAGTTTCCTATAAAACTAAACATGCAACTACTGTATGACCCAGCAATTGCACAATTGGCCAGAGAGGTGAACACTTAACATTCACATAGAAACCTGGACATTGGGGCGCCTGGGTGGCTCAGTGGGTTAAGGCCTCTGCCTTCGGCTCAGGTCATGATCTCAGGGTCCTGGGATCGAGCCCCACATCGGGTTCTCTGCTCAGTGGGGAGCCTGCGTCCTCCTCTCTCTCTCTGCCTGCCTCTCAGCCTACTTGTGATCTCTGTCTGTCAAATAAATAAATAAAATCTTAAAAAAAAAAAAAAAAAGAAACCTGGACATGAATGTTTATAGTAGATTAATTCCAAAGAGCCAAAAATTGAAAACAACCTACATGTCCTTCAGTGGTTAAACTTTGGTACATTCATGCCATGGAATGCAACTCAGCAATGAAAAGTATTAAGTATCAAGACATGTGACTATCTTGATGAGAATTACACTCAACGAAAAAATAGCAGTCCCCAAAGATTACATATGTATGATTCCATAGAATATTTTTACAATGACAAAACCATGGAAATGGAGAGATCAGTGGTTGCTAAGGATTTAAAAGGCGTTTGAGGGGGCAGGGACTCGAAGAAAACCAGGTGTGGCTATAAAAGGGTAACATAAAGAGGAATCCTTGTTATGATTGAAATGTTTTCTATCTTGGCTGTATGGAGAGCAATATCCCAGTTGTGACATTGTACTTTAGTTTTGTTAGATGTTACCATTGGGGGACTCTGGGTATAGGGCATGTGGGATGGCTCGCTATTTTTTCTTATAACTACATTTGAATCAACAATTATCTCAAAATACAAAAGTGTCTTTTTTAAAAAATCACAAATAGGGACGCCTGGGTGGCTCAGTGGGTTAAAGCCTCTGCCTTTAGCTCGTCATGATCCTAGGGTCCTGGGATCGAGCCCCACGTCAGGCTCTCTGCTCAGCGGGGAGCCTGCTTCCCTTCCTCTCTCTCTGCCTGCCTCTCTTCCTGCCTCTGATCTCTGTCTGTCAAAGAGATAAGATCTTTAAAAAAAAAATCTTAAAAAATAAATAATCTTCCTGCCCAGCAACGGCCATTTTTACTCTCTTGCTCACGTAGGAATAGCAAGACCGTGGGTTCTAGTGTTGGACTCCCTGGTTTTTTTGCCAGTGTTGCTAGGTATCAACAACATAGCCTTCTACAAATTTCCTTGCCTCTGTCCTCATCTTTCTCATCTGTAAAATGTTTTAATACTTCCCTCATAAGTTTATCGTAAGGATTAGTAAATTATACGTGAAAAAGAACAGATTTTGGTAATTCTAAGTGGACACAGAAGTAGTATTTGATGACAGTTGTTACTATCTTACCTTTCTTTTTTTTTTTCCTTTACATTTAATTGAGGTGATTTGTATATATATTTGCACATTCTGTTTTTCACTTAAGCCTTAACGTTTTTCAACAATTCGTAAGACTTGAAACTCAAATAACTGTGGCCATGTTTTTCAGCATTTATAACCTAAATGGCAGACTTCCAAAAATGATTACAGTTACTACCTCAATTTCAAAAAAAAAAATTTTTTTTTTTCATTTCTGGTTTGCAGCTTGAACTTACTGACCTTATAGTTTGTTGCCCCCTTGACTGAGCTTGCATAAGTGGCCTGGGAGCTCAGGCAAAACTTTGTCCCCGGGGTCTCGAGCTGCTTCTGGGTAGTTCCTCCAGATATTCTCCTCTCTCTGCATGGTTTTGGGGCGCTAATCAGAAAGAGTCCGGTGCCCTCTCAGACCTTCAAGGTCTAACTCAGTGTCTGTTGAAACACTTCGCCTGGAGTTGGGCTGGGCCCTCCAGAAGGCAGACACATTTAGTTTCTTCAAACTTTGTGGGGTTTTTTTGGCCTACATTCTGTTGAGGATAGGTAATTCCGGGTTGCCGTCACTTTGCATGCAACGTAATTCAGGATGTGATTAATGATAGGTATTAGCCTCTGGGAGCCAGTTGCGTGAACCGAGGTAGTTTCAGTGTCAGGGGATATCTTATGTAATATAATGAGTGAAATAGCAGCCTTCTTTGTGAATTCCAGCATTCAAGGTTTAAGTCAAAGGCAAATTTAAAGCAAACTGGTTTGCTCTTCTGCGAAAGTGAAGACTGAAGTAAGTCTAGACACGGGGAGACAGTGTGGACAAGGGGTATCCTTTGGAACTCATTTTTCAAAAACAAAACTGGCATCACATGTTAAGTGTTCCGTAACGGAACGATTATACCTTCGATAAGTAAAACGTCTACCTAAGGCCCTTCCCACGCCTTTTCAGATTCCAAACTTGGTCTCTCTTCTGGTTTGGGTTTGCTCTTGGCAAAGTAGCTTTGCCACTGAGCTTTTTGCCTTTTTTCTTTTCCTTTTCAAATGTATTTCTCGTTTTTTTGTCTTGATTTCAGCCATAACACAAAGACAACATCCTGGTTAGACCCTCGGTGCCTGAACAAGCAGCAGAAGCCTCTGGAAGAGTGTGAAGATGATGGTAAGGGGCTGGGAAGGTCTTGGTTCCAGTGAGCTGGGGGCTTATTCACATGGGCAAGGTTTAAGTTCTGTAGCAAGGTCAACCAGGCTTTAACAAGCGAGTTTTAAAAGGTCACCCAATTTCTAATAAGTGACCTGTAGTTTCCAAGAGCAGCAGCGGAATCAGAATTGTTTTAAAAGAACGGTTTGTTTACACATAAAGGCAGATGAGAGCTAGTATCTCCGTTAGAAACAGAAGTTTAAGGCCGTCAGACTGTTTCAGTGAAGATACAACCTCTGCCTTCAGGACCTTGGAGAAAACTCAAGAAAATCTCTTTAAATAGAAACCAGAGATGCTCTAGTTCCTTACCTATTGGGTCCTCATCTTTTATTGCAGAAGTCTTAAAGGAAAAAAATCAAGAGCTTTTCTTGAATTCTGCATGTTTCATTATTTGACATAGGGAAAGCAGATCGTGACTTCTTTGGGAATTTCTGTGTAACTTAGGATATACCCTTGTTATCTGAAAAGTACATTCTTCTAAGAAAGAGCCTGAGGTGTTTCCCTTAGCATGACTCTGCCTGTTAATCTAAAAAAAAACAAAAACAAAACAAAACAAAAAAACAAAACCCAACTACTGACTTGTTTATTGACTAAAGTTTATTTCAAGGTTTTGGGATTTCTAATTACTCTTCCAAAATGAAAAAAAAATTTTTTTTTGAGCAAATGTGTGCCTTTACAGTACACTGGAGTCTATCCCAAGTTCTACCAGAACTACTTTTTTGACATGGATGAATTAAAAGGGAAATGGTTTGTTTTGCTACTCATTATTCATCTCTGGCATTTGAATTAGTGGTATAATTATGGAGTACGTATTTTACTTTAAGATAATGAAGCTTTATTAATTTATCCTTTGGCACAGAATTGTTGTATATATAAACTTGAGGTTTGTCTGAAAATGTAAGCCAGTAAAGCGTAATACTGCCAAAACCTTGTACTCCCAGATCCTTCTGCTCTACATGGATTGCAGATACCATGAAATGAGCATAAAATTGCGTGTTCATATTATCTGAGTGACTCCAAATGGAACTACAAATCCTTCTGACTAAGGAGGCATGCCTGAGATGCTCATTTCATTTTGGTTGCTTAGTCCCATTCCTGAAGAAGAAATGGAACATGTGCGGTCAGCTTCATTATTTGCATGCTTCAGGGATAAGGAACTGTCTGATTATTCAAATATTAGATTTCATATATAATATAAAAGTGACCAATTTTCAAAGATCAGAATATAAAATACATTCAACCATAAAATTTCAGGGAATGAAATTTAATCTTTATTTAATGCTTGATGATTGTAAACGCATTTTTGACTTCTTATTACCATAGGAGAGCTTCACTGTCGGTCTCCATTATAATTACACTGGGAACATACAAAAATGCCTGTTAATATATCTTATAGATGATAGACGACTCCAGCAGCTTTTACCAAGAGAAACTTAATGAAGTGTTGAGTAGAATTGCTGAATTATTTTGTGACCAAATCTAGTACAGTTGACCCTTGAACAACACTGGTCCACTTTTATGTAGATTTTTTCCATGAATATATTGGAAAAATTTTTGGAGACTCCTGATAATTTGAAAAAGCTGCAAATGAATCTTACAGCTTCAAAGTACCAAAACCATTAAGAAAAGATTAAGCATTATTGAAAGTGTGTAGTATATAGAACTTATAATGTACAAAAGAAGTGTTACTCCACTATATTATTGCTAAGGTTTTCAACAGTAGATTATTTGTACTTAAGTTTTGGTGAAGTCAGGTTACACACAGACTTTTGACTGCAGACAGTCAATACCCTCAACCCCTGTGTTGTTTGTTTTTTTCTTTAAACCCCTGTGTTGGGGCGCCTGGGTGGCTCAGTGGATTAAAGCCTCTGCCTTCAGCTCAGGTCATGATCTCGGGGTCCTGGGATCGAGCCCCACATCGGGCTCTCTGCTCTGCAGAGAGCCTGCTTCCCCTTCTCTCTCTCCCTGCCTCTCTGTCTACTTTTGAACTCTGTCTGTCAAATAAATAAATAAAATCTTTAAAAACAAACAAAAAAAAACCCCTGTGTTGTTTAAGGGTCAACTCTTATATTTAATTCTTAACATTGGTGTTAATGATATTATCTCTGGAACAAGTATGTATTCATACCAAATACCATTAGTTGATGAATTATCCCTTCAACACTAGGATTCACATAACCTTTTTCTAGAAGAAATGGCATACATGTCTGTGTGCCTGTATATACAAACAGTATAAATATATAATCAGATGTTACCACTTTTCATTTACCGGTCCCCACACCTGCATTTTCTGTTACCTGTTAACACAAATCTGCCTTGTGTTGTTGTTTATGTTGTGACACAAAAAAGAATAACATTTTTGGTCACAGTATTGCTCCTGTATTTCTTTCTGTTTTCTGGAAGTCGTACACACATAGAATGTAACAATATAGCATCATACTTACTGTAAAAATTTTATATATTGTTTCCTAACTCAAAAAAGTGATGAGCCGGTTTGGGATTTTGATCTTCAGTGTGTAACTCCTTTGTTGTTTCTGTGTATCTAGTTGAATTACAGGCCTCTCACCTTGCCTTTGAGCTCCAGGCCAATATTTGTATATGCCTGATTGATAATGCTCTTTGTCTGAAAGAGACTTCAAACTCAGTCTGCTTAAAACCCAACTAATGATCTCTTCTCTCAAAACCTGGTCCTCTGTAAGTGTTCCCTATCTCAGTCAAGGGTAAAATTCATGCATACCTAAGAGTCCCTCTTGACTTACCTTCTCTTGACTTTATTTCAACCCATCTACCCTCTGAATTTACTTTGCCTCCCAATATCTCTGGAACCCATTCACTCTTTTCGTCACCACCTGTAGCATCCTCATTCATGCCACACCACTCATCTCTCACCCAGACTCTTTCCCGTTCTCCTTACGCTGTTCCCAGAGCAATCTTTTAAAGTGTCTGTGTGATTGTGTTATCACGGACCACCCCCTCAACCCCTGTTCACTGGTTCTCTGTCTGTACCGTAAATACTCAGCCCTCCCCATAGCGGGTCCCCAAGCCCTAAGTGGTTTGACCTCTGGCTTTTCTCACTCTTGTTCCTCTATACTCTGCCCTTCATCCCTACTAGTTCTCTCTTAGAATATTCTTCCATTTCACAAATAGTTATTGGTTGCCTTCTCTATAGTGTCCTAAGAACTTCAGATGTACTAATGAACACAACAGTCAGAATGCACTGCTGTCAGAAAGCTCAAGTGTCAGTCATTCATCACTTGAAGTCTTTTTGTTAAATTGTTCATATCCTTTAGGTTATAGCTCAGGGACTTTTCTGTGACCTTGCCCCACATATGATTAGGTCACTCTGTGATGTGTGTTACTTTAGAGAAATAATCAGAGTTTTAAATTTAGTTTTATTTATGGGAGTTTGGGATTTGTCTCCTCCTTGGAATGGATATTTGAATTGTTACTTTTCGTAGTGACTGGCCCATAGTAGGTCTCTCTCATTAAATGCTTATTGAGGAAATGAATGATTGCACCCCCAAAGACATTTTTAGATAATATTTAAATGGACATTTTCTCGAACGATTTTATGTAAATAAGATTCCATTTTTCAGAGACAATGCCAGCACCAAAACTTACTGTTGGCAACTGAATCACTTTTACATCAAGACTTTGCAAGGCGGATAGCACCATGTTGATTACTTAAGTCAGTAATGGAGACATCCATCCATCCATCCATGCATCCATTTTGAAATATTTAGTACTTACCATGTACCAAAACATTTTGCAATGGTGAGAACAGTTTTTATTCCGTGTGTTTGTGGAGCATACATTAGGGGGAATGGCCGCTTGCTCTGTAGCTAGGGGGACCTTATACATGAAAATGATCTGTTGTGTGCCCTTCTGCATTCTCAGTTATCATACAGCGTTTTACTTACAGCAGGAGGAGGTCAAGCATGGAAAGGATCTTGACTGGTTTTGCCCCCTGACTTACTGAGAACATTTTCATTCTAACATTTCTGAGCTGTTTGACTTAGAAATCCTATACAAACTACATGATGCTTCCCCACAGTCATTTCAGCGCAGCCTTCGCGTCTGCTTCCCTAACGTACAACATCCTGACATGATTCCTAACTCCCGCTGTAAGACACTGTTAAGTGTAGCACATTTTACAATCCACATTCTCAATTTGACTTTACCTTCCATTTTTCACGCAGCAGTATTCCTTCTAAGTTAAGTAATGCTTTAATTGTGAGTATAATTGCCTCACTGATTAGAGGATTATTGCGGGATTAAAAGGTCTAATATAGAAAGGTGTGACAGCTTTGTTTGCCCGAAATAAGGTCTGTAATAAGTGACTTCCCACTTAAGAACATTGAAATTGAAACCGCAAAGGTATTTGTCATCTTCTACCACCAATCAAACCCTATTCTGACACACGAGGAAATGAGCCATATAATTATGTTGCCAATATCAGCTCTTAACATTTGGTAATTTACACTGAGGTCTCCGGTTTACTAGCCAAGCCACTGAGATAGGCCACAATGCAGGTAAGGACAAAACGGAATGATGTGTTTGCTGCTGTTTTTCTGAGGGGAGTTTTCTTTCTTGGTGTTGGTATCTCAATTTTTCTTTCTCTCTTTTCTGTCTCATTCCCGCTATTCCTTTGGAGAAGAAGGGGTCCACACCGAGGAGCTGGACAGTGAACTAGGTAAACCCTCCCAGCCCGCTGCCACTGCCTAACTTGCCCTGAATGCTTTTTGTCCAGCAAATTG
The DNA here is from genome assembly GCF_002288905.1 of Enhydra lutris kenyoni. Taxonomy (NCBI): domain Eukaryota; kingdom Metazoa; phylum Chordata; class Mammalia; order Carnivora; family Mustelidae; genus Enhydra; species Enhydra lutris. The sequence goes on along the minus strand of NW_019154094.1, from coordinate 22,317,629 downwards.
CTTAATCTTTCCGTTCCTTTAGTTTGCACTTCTTCAATGATGACTTTCACTCAGGTTTATCCATAAAATGTCCATCTTACAACCCTAGTGTCTGACTTGCAGGCATCATTCAGAGTTGTAATAAAATGTCATAAATTGTGTCTACAAAGAAAATGCCTGAGTGCGTCGAGACTAGAACGAAAGTTAGCAAGTTGGTGCTAGGTAGTCTCGTGAATTGTGGATGAAAAGGAGCCGGGAGAGGGTCGACACTTGCTACGTGTCTTCATCTCCAGTATGACCTACCTCCACCTCATTTCTTTCCTGGGTGTGAGTGGTTATGTCCAGGGGCCATACAGAAAAGCAGAGCAAAACAAAACTAAAGACCCGCCAAACTCATTAGGGATCTTTGTAGGAGTGGTAGCAATATAGGAATTCTCCCGATCAACTGAATAATTAGTAAGTCTTCATCTTGGACACAAAATCACCAGCCACATGATGACTTTATAGATGTGGTGAATGGCTTGAACACCAAATACTGAGCTTCTGTGTGACGTTGTCTTAGAGTGTGTGTATCCATGTAAATCAAGTCTTGACTAGTCTAGCTGTTGCAGTTAGAAATAATTTACATTTGCAGATAATGCCAAGCACTTTTATCTTTGCTGTTGGAATATATTGAATTATGTTCTATGCTAAGTTTTATGTTCAGCTTTGAAAACAATATTAAAATTAGTTGGCATTCCATCTGATGCATTTACTGAAGGATAGATTGGAAAGCCCAAGGTTTTCAAGCTAAATTGCACATAAAAGCCTTAACTTATTGACCATTGACCATCGTGTATTTTTGAGATAGAAGATTGTTTAACATCAATATGAAAAGAACTGTCCTGAGATGATTGAATCAGCCTAACATTTTTGCGATTGCCTTAAGAACTGAAAACATAAATACTTAACACAGATTACTGTTTTCATGTGTTTTTGTTTGTGTTTATAATATAATAATCAATCGTGGTTGACTGGAGTTATGATATAATGGAATTTAGCTCTGTTTTTCTTAATGTTACAAACATATCCCATTGTAAGTGATAGATATGCCGGCATCAGTCGATAACGATTGAATGGAGCTTGTTTTTAAAAGATATTTAATAAGTTGTCATTGTGGTAAGAAGGACTTGAGATCCATCCTTTGATAGAGAACAATTTGAAACTTGTTGCATCAAAAAAATTAACCGGTAATACTAAAATAATCAAAAAAGACAATTGAGATGCAGGATGAGCGCCTTAACCATTTGCTGAACCAATTTAAATCACTCTTCCTAGGTCATTGATGTGTCTGACCAGTGCTTTCAGAGGATGACTGGTAGAGATAATATAGCTGTGCACAGAGGCATATGTGCCTCTGTGGAAGTTTGAATGTTGACATTTTTAGGAAAGCAGTTTCTCAATTTTTTCCCCTTGTAACCGTAATATTGTGGGAACTTTCCTGTGCTGTTGAAGATTGGAAAAATAAGCATTAATGACTATGTATATTGTTTCTTATGGTCATAATGGGAATCCTGGGAGATGGTTTGGTGACATGGCAGAGCTGTCTCCGGAGGCAAATCATGCTGCCTGGCTCCTTATCCGGGCTCCCCTGTTGACCTGGGCAAGTCACTCCCCTTCTCTTAGCTTCCCTTTCCTGATCTGTTAAGAAAGGCTGAAAGAGTAGCTCCCATTGTATTTGTGAGGAAACTTAATGAAAGTGTGTCTTAATATTTGTCCCTGTGATCAGCACATAGTGTTTTTTCCTAGTAGTTTTATTATTTTTTGACTAATTCCATCTTGTTGGACTTTTTAATACTCCTTATGGTACTCTCTGCCCTTAATAGGGGTCAGGAGAAAGAATGTGTATGCAGAAATGACCCAGATGTGTCCTTGGGGGTAGAGATAGGACTCTCAACTTTTGCGTGCCATACACACTGTGTAAAGAGTAGTGTGTACACACACACACACACACACACACACACACACACAAACACAGTTTTCTCTTGTATTCATTCCATATTCTGTTGACAAGCTCACTGCCCATTTTCTTAATAAGAGGGTCCTAATTTCAAACAATAGCACCTGTCAGGTGTTCAGAGAACAATGAGATTTCAGATGTGACAAGAAAACCCTGTCTGTTATCTGCCTCTTAGAGGTGGGGGCAGTTGGTGTAGGTGTTAGACACAGATCATTTGATTATAGAGTTGTCATTTCTGAACTCGGTTGTTGGAGCTGGGTCTGTCGCTGCGTTATGCACTTCTGGTTTGCAGAATTTATCACATGCTCTGCAGACATTACCCCAGAATTGAAAAGTGTACTCCCTTTTGAAATTATAGGGTATGTAGGTGCTGGCACCAACTGGGAGAGGTAGAGACAAGGAAAATGAGGTTCCCTCCCCACCAAGGCTAAGTCACAGTTTTGAAATCTATCTGTGATCATGAACATGACTTTTAGTCTATGTGCTGACATATCTCTTCTGAAAACGTAGAACATGAGGCTGCTTCATATTTGCTTCTGTGGGGACAGCTAGTACAGAAATGAGATTCTTAAGGGCAGGGCTAGCTAGCAAGCAGGCTATATACATCTGTTCTGTTCCTTTCCTGTTTTCTTAGAACATTGCCATTTGTTGAGCCTACATTCCAGGTGCTGTGCAAAATGTCTCAGAGACATCCTCATTTAATCCATAGTTGACCCTTCAAGTAAATCCAGGTGAAAGTTGTCATTGTAAGATACTCAGTCACTAGTCTAATACTAGACCTATGAAGTGGTAGAGCAAAGGTTCAGTCCCCAGTCTGGGCAACCCCAAAAAGGTCTTAGCTGCCTAAAACAGCTGTGACAGGTAGTATGTTCTGGTCTGTTGTCCAGCAGTTGTTAGACATAGGGGCTGACCCTTCAGGTGACATCAAAGTGTTTAGTTACTTAAAAAAAAAATAATAATAATAATAATAAAAAATTGTAATGTCATAATTTTCTAGGCTTTGGCATTTTCTGTCATTCTCAGTTTTTTAGAACCAAAAGACAAATTCGAGGACAAACATCTTCCTTTTTTAAATCAATGACCCATTTCTATTTTAAGCATTGGGAGACTAATTCCTATTATTAAGTTAATCACCACAGTGGAAGTGAGAAATCTATCTTTTCAACAGAAAATGAGTTTTAGCTTGGAAAACTGGAAAATTTCTGGAATTTACTAATCTGTTCCAGAAGATGTGTTTAAATTTACAAGCATCCAGGAAGATCAGTTGCTCTGCCGCATTTCTTAACTCTAGAGTATAAAGTTGTTGACTGGACAGCAGGACAAAGGTCAGAGGTGGCTTCTATTTTTTCACACCCTCTTCAGACCTCTGGGAAAGCACTAACCATATGGTATTTGAATTGTCTGCTTAGTTGTGCACTTAATAATTATCTTTGTGTTCCAGGTGCCCATCACACCCTCATGGAGACAGTAGATACTCTCTAAATGTTGACAAATTAATAATTGAGTGAGTTAATGTACAGTACTGAATGAGTTTCAGGTGTGCAATATAGTGATTCAGCAATTCTGTATATTAGTGCTCACTGTAAGGGTACAAATGAATTAAATTCTTAATATTACCCATTTTATCTAAAGCTAGGCCAAACATTCAAGGTTGCAAATTTTGGAAAAGGGTTGGTCCAGTGAAACATAGAAGGGGTCCCCTCACACTTGCCCACTCTTCTGCCCCATGCCTGAACAAACATGTGGAGGAGCCTCAATTTGCATTTTTTTAATCTCGATTTCTCAACTCCTTGGAAAGATTTTCCTGGTTCATTTTCATTTAAATGGTAATTTCCAGCTTTGTGAAGGGAAACCATTTCCCAGGCATTTGATTTGCATCAGTTCGGAAGGTGGATAAAAATGCCAAGTAGCATCAACCTCTGTGCGTCGGACCTGTCTTGCATTTTAGTAGCTATGTCTCCTGGAACTCAAAGACTTCTTTAAAACCTGCTAAGTGTTTAAAAAGAAAAAAAAAATTAGAAGAGAAGGGGGAAAACCTGTCTCTTTGTTTGCAAATAGATAACATGTGGAGCAAAAACCATGAAATTAATGTCTCTTGATATGCAGCCAAATCTGAGCAAAACATAAACTTTGAGTAATTAGCGTGTGTGTGTTTGGGTGCATGCACGTGACTCCGTTTTCAGTATGGAACTGTTTGTGGCTCATATAAGCCCTGTGCCTTGAGGACAGAGTCATTTTTTGCAAATAGTGACCACTGGATTCCCTGAGTTTAAAAAAAAAAAAAAGAAGAATCTAGTATTTCAAAATAAATGATATTTTAGGTGTCTGTACCATTCCATTCATGTTGGTCTTTATAGCTGACTTCTGGGAATAATGATTCACTTCGGAGTTTGGCTTTATACAGGCTTGCCGAAACCCTGTATATATCCGAGTGGCTTTGAAATCAACTTGAGTAATTGCTGCTCTGCTTGAAAGAATTGCTTAGTGACATAAAACACAACCTGGTTGCTTCTTTCAGCAAGTCAGATTATCTGGGGCAATGGGCTTTTTCATAGTAGGTTTTTGTTATGGCAAAACTCACTATTAGCTAGTTAATAAAGTTCCAGCCTTTGTAGGAAACCTTACGGAGTGAAGTTCGGTAGAGCATGGGTGAGTTTTCTGAAAGGCACACACATCCTGCAGTGGCGTTTTACAGAAGCAGGAGAAAGGAATGCCAGCTTCCCCCTCAACTAGTGAGCTCCTGGAGGGACCTGTGTTTCAGCTTTCCCAAGCAAAGTGCTCCTGAAGGTGGGCCTGTTTGAATACAGCACTTGAGTGACGGATGCCTGCTATATGAAAGCCCAACTCCATCTCTTACTTAATTGGCAGTATTTTAATTAGAAACAAGGAGGAAATAAGATGCAAATTTCATTTTATTCCCGGGAGAGCAAAAGCAGCACTGTTGTATTGAAAATGAAAAGAAACATTAATTTTTCAGCCATTTTTGTTTGTATGGTAAGGTGTTATAGAAATACAATGAGAAAATTGTAAATATTTAAGGTATAAACCAGGCACTGAAGGCAAATTTTAATATATTTCTATTAAAATCTTCTTTACTAGCTGATTCAGCACAAAGGCATCTGGGACTACATTTGATTAAGTTTTATTAGCTCGTGCAAAATACCAGTAAGGAATTATTCTTCATGTAGACAAATACACTGTTAAATAAATATAAGACTGCCTTCTAGATTGTAGTTGTTAGGATACACGGTTTTCATTGGATTTAAGGCATTTTTTTTGAGTCTTTCTCTTGTTGCCTCACTCAGTTGTTAAAAATCCTTAGGCTCTTGAAGAATATGCCCTTCCTGCTCTAAATGTTCCTTTATTTTTCAGAGCTGCCTGCTGGTTGGGAAAAGATTGAAGACCCTGTCTATGGTATCTACTATGTAGAGTAAGTGGCTATTAATCTATATTTTAGTTTGTACTCCTCTATAATTATGTATATTTATGCTGAACAGAGTCTATCATCTTTATAAGGTACAAACTGATACTAATAACAACAACATAACAGTTTTATAATGAAAATATACATGCATATTATAGTGAATGAGAAAATATTCTGCAAATCTGAAGAGAGGAAATTATATTCTAAAATGGATGAGGGCAAGATAGCTGTGTCTTTTGTTTACCACTATCTTACCAGGACCCAGCACTGTCCTGGCACTGACTCACTAAGTATTAGTTGAATGAATGAATGAATGAATGAATGAATAAGAAAAGCAAACCAAATGGATAGGTGTTATCTTCTGAAGTACCTCTTTGCCTACCTTTTGCCCTACCGAGGTCTGAACTTTTCAGTAATTACTTATTCATTCAGACTTTCTAAAAGGGCAAGACACATCTTACTAATATATGAAATGTCACCAGAATGAAGAAGGTAATTCAGAATTGGCCCAAGCTGCAAGACCTTATATGCTTCTTCTTTTTTTAAAAATTTTTTTATTTGACAGATAGATCACAGGTAGGCAGAGAGGCAGGCAGAGAGGGGCGGGGGGAGCAGGCTCCCCGCTGAGCAGAGAGCCCAATGTGGGGCTCCATCCCAGGACCCTGAGATCATGACCTGAGCCAAAGGCAGAGGCTTAACCCACTGAGCCACCCAGGTGCCCCCCTTGTATGCTTCTTTGCCTCTCCCTTGCCAGAGGACCATCCATATAGCTCCTTTTTTTTTTTTTTTTTCCATTTTTAGTCTCTTAAACCCTCATGACCTCCGTAGTATGTACCTTATTCTCGCACTGTCCACACACTTTGTCCATTCATTAGAACCATCTATTATTAGGAGCTACTGAAAGAAAGGAAACCCGAGAGATTGGACACTGAAGCAGATAAACTCTATGTCACTTGCTCTGAGAGGGATGAGAAATAACTAATAAAAGATCCTTTGAAAGAAACAAATGCTATATAAATATTCCACCATCATAATCCTACGTGGGGCAATGAAGATAACCAGCCAGCTTTCTATCCCTCCTTCTGTTCGCAATGAGAAGTCATCTGATTGTGCCCTGGCAATAAGAGCACATGATGGAAATTGTAAAATGCTCAGTATCTTATTATAAAAAATTATGAGCTCAATATAGCAAGTGTCATTGGCCAGTACTCACATTGCTACCTCTGTACCTAACAGGAAGGATTTGGTGGTTTGGGACATTAGAAAAGCAAGTTCCATTCCTTCTTTGATACTCAGATAATAAAGTTCCATCGTGTACCTGCAGATCGTCTTTCTTTCAGATGTTTAGTGAGCTTTCTGCCTATCTGGGGTTCATTTGGAGTTCTCCCTCAACTTATTTGTGCATTAAGAGAGAAGGGGAAGAGGCGGTAACAACTTTATAGGAAAAAGAGACCTGATATATTTTTTTAAGATTTTATTTATTTATGGGGTGCCTGGGTGGCTCAGTGGGTTAAAGCCTCTGCCTTCAGCTCAGGTCATGATCCCAGGATCCTGGGATTGAGCCCTTCGTCGGGCTCTCTGCTCTGTGGGGAAACTGTTTTGTCCTCTCTCTCTCTCTCTCTGCTTACTTATGATCTCTGTCTGTCAAATAAATAAATAAAATCTTTTAAAGAGAAAAGATTTTATTTATTTATTATTTATTTTAGAAAAATATTTTATTTATTTATTTATTTGACAGAGAGATCACAAGTAGGCATAGCAGCAGGCAGAGAGAGGGGGAAGCAGGCTCCCGGCTGAGCTGAGAGCCCAATGCAGGGCTTGATCCCAGGACTCTGAGATCATGACCTGAGCTGAAGGCAGAGGCTTAACCCACTGAGCCACCCAGGCGCCCCAAGAGACCTGATTTGAGGGGAATGTTGGTACTTTCCCATCTGGTCCTCGTCCCTGTGCCCTGTGTCTTCGCAGCTCTACCTGCCTGCTATGTTAGGCCATTTCTTAGCATGAAACTGCCTAAAAGAGTTAGCAAGTAAGCAACTAGTCCTAGAAGTGAAAGGTAATTAGTCTACCCTATTTGACAAGCCTGCCTTTAAGAAATAGTTTGATTTCTGAATACTGTAATCACATAATAGGTATGTTCCCGAACCTCTAATGAATTATGATTTTGGTGGAAAAAAGAAAGAATGTATGTATGCTTGTGTGTATACGTTTGTGTAATATATGTGTATATACATTAAGGCCATATCAAGAAAACCATGTATGTACATGTATATGTACGTATGCACATGTGTGTGTGCCTTTTTGTTTTGCCATGGCCTTATTAGTTTTGGAGCCTTCTGTCGTATCTGGGTCTTTGTCACTTTGAACACATCACATTTGCTCAGGTTTGTGGCATTTGGAGTTTTTTTGCCTAAGGCTTAGACTTTTAATCCTGACTCTATGTCTGTTGATCAAAATAGTTGACAGATGTTGGTAGAGCCCTTCTTTGAACTTGGGATGAGTGCTTCTGCCCCTGTGAACTGCGGTAGGAAGTCGTGTAGCCCTCTGGCTTTGCATGTTACACACATCGTATCTCCCTTTAATCTCATTTTTTAAAACCATTCTAACAATCTACTTACTCTCTGTTGAATTAAAGCACCTCTCCCTGTAAGGTGCTTTCTTGGATGTTTGGAAGAGTCAGTGGTTAAAATCCTGGGATTTGAAAGCAGGCAGACCTGAACGTACATGCCTCGTTCATGTTTACTAGCTATGTTATGTTCGGTGAGTTATTAACTGCTTGGGAATTTACTTTCCTTGCCAGAAAAAGGGAATAAAAATGGGACCTATCTTCTGGACTTTACTGAAGATTTTAAAGTTTTTGCATGAAAAACAGGTAACATCGAAGCTGTCAGGATGTGGAAAGTATTCATGTCTTCTTCCTCGTCCTGACTACACCTGTCAACACGGGATGATCAGCATCTCAGACCACCTGCTTTGCTCGGTTCTAATCAAGGGCCTTGGCCAGACAGGCATTTTGCTTGGGGGACGAAATGTTTCCTAACCGAATACTGTCTGCCTCCCGCTGCAGCCACATCAACAGGAAGACACAGTATGAGAACCCGGTTCTAGAAGCCAAACGGAAGAAGCAGCTGGAGCAGCAGCAGCCGCCGCAGCCGCCCCAGCAGCCCCAGCAGCCCCAGCAGCCCCAACAGCCACCGCAGCCGCAGCCAGAAGGTTGGCTTTCCCCTGATGTGTGGGCAGAGGAGCTTGGGGCAAAGCTTGGGCACTGACACCCCCATGTGGTCAGAACCGGCTTCTGTGTTCACGTCCTCCCGCCTGGCGGCAGACCTGCTGTCCTGCAGGGGTGGAACAATAGAGCTTCTGCTGGAACTCTGCTGGCCCAGAACCCAGACAGCTGGGTGGGGAGTGGGGGGAGTTGGGGGGGATGGTGTGCAATCCCAAGCCCCTCCCCCGCCCCAGCTCTCCATTTTAATTTAGAAATAGGCTGTCGTCAAACTGGAGAACTTCCTGTTACCCCAGCATGTTTATAATACCAACCGGTCTGTAAAGCCAGACTGCTCTGAGCACTTTAGAAGGAGTTCCCGTGTCTGAAACGAGCTTCTAATCATAGGAACGTGACATGTAGGAGTCAGAAAAAGCTGGTAATTTGGAATGCTTTTTGAAAACTATAAGTGAATTCATGTTCTTTACAAAAGTCTGAACAGTTAAAGAATGGAGAATATTGAGCTCTCCCCTGCTGGCTCCCATCCCATTCTCTATGATAAACATAGCGCAGAATCTTTCTAGGATTGTACATAGATGCATATTTTAACAAAAATCAGATCATAACTTATATGTACGTGTGCACATGCATATATGTATGTATATATACACACATATATATTAGCTTTGTGAGCTCATGCTCTCATTTAAACTTATTTCTTATACATATTTCAAAGCTGGTTAATATACTTACCCTCTAATTTTTAAGGGTTGGTTAATTTTCCATTTTATGAATCTCTCCACTTCATTTAGCCATCTTTTATTAATAGATCTGATTATCAGTCATCTGTTTATTAATAGGGTTTTTTTAGTTTTTCATTGCAACCTTTTAAAATGGTAGGCTTAATAACCCCTCAACATATAATGTGTAAATAGCAAACACATGAAAATCAAATATAGTACTTTTCTTATTATAATATTGAATATAATAAATATAGACCATAGAGTAGAAGTCAATAAACCTTTTCTTTCAGTGGCCGGCTAGTGGTTATTTCAGTGGATATGCTGTTCATGGTGTCTTTATTACAGCTGTTCATCTCTGCCCTTAAGGTGTGAAAGTTTCTATACCCAATATGCAAATGAATTGTTGCAGCTGTGTTCCAGTGAAACATTATATATGAACACTGAAATCTGCATTTCATGTAATTTTCATGTGTTACAAACTATTCCCATTTTAATTTTTTCAACCATTTAAAAATAGAAAAAAACCATCCTTGGCTTGAAATTTGTATACAAATAGATGTTAAGGCCAATTCAGCCTCTGAGCCCTAGGTGGGCAATCACTGCCATAGTTTATATGTTACTGTTGTGTTTTTTGTTCTGTTTGTTTTTTAAGTAAGTTCTCCATCCAACATAGGACTCATGATTCCAAGATCAAGAGTTCCATGATATGCCAACTGAGCCAGCCAGGCACCCTCTAGAGTGCATTTGGTTAGAGTGTGTACATGTATATCTGTGTGTGTGTGTGTGTGTGTGTTTGTGTGTGTGTGTATGCACCTTGGAAAAGTTCTCCTTTCTACCTTCATTTCTTTTCTATTAAGAAAAAAGTCTTAAAATATATTTTTCCGAGCTGCTAAAACTTTGTGGTGTTAGAAAGTGCTGCTTAGAGAATGGGAGTGTACCTCTGAATGTATTAGCTTGGCTGGAAAGTGACGGTGTACCTCTCAAGAGTCATTCACAGTGAGGTGTCTCTGGGCCTCCAAGGGGAATAGGAGCACAGTTAGGACACAGGAGTGTTGGCGAGGGGTCCCATTAGGGTTTGAGAGATGGCGGAGGACAGCACCTCGGGCAGCTGCTGAAATCACCTTTACCACCTCAGATGAGCAGATGCTCCGCTGGTGTCTCAGTATGATTAGAGAAGTTTTTCCGTCATTGGGCCAGCATCAGTTGATTGTGTATCCTTCCCGATACTTTTTATTTGGTCTCACCTTGGACTCTCCAGCCAGAGAGAACTGAAGTTTTATTCATATCACAATACCTCTTTTCTCAAAGGTCTTAGGAGAGAGAGACAAAGTTCTTACCAGAGAGACAATCAACGGCCTTAAGAGAGAGAGACAGACAGTTACACACGCAGAGACACACACACAGAGAATCTTGATGTCCTTAACAAAAAGTGGGGTCAGATGTGCATTTCTTTTCAATCTGAGCGCTCTGTGCCTGGTTTTATCGGTTTGGGTAGTTGTATAATTCAGAAGGTGAGTCCCGAGTGAGTTGATTAGCAGCTTGAAGGAAAAACAGAACATTGTTTCTTTTTCTTATAGAATGGACAGAAGATCATTCATCGCTTGTGCCTCCTGTCATTCCAAACCACCCTCCAAGCAATCCGGAGCCCGCCAGAGAAGCTCCACTTCAGGGTAAAGTGTTTTTATAACGGCTAGATGTTGAGCTTAAAAATTGAAAAAATAAAATAAAATAAAGGAACTTGTAACTCCCACGTCATTTTTTGATAGTGAAAACCATAAAGTTAGAAATTCTGCATGTATTGTTAATCAGACTTGTCAAGAAAATTAGGAACTTTTTTTGTGTAAATTTCTGCAGCTAATTGTAATGCTCTGAAAATGATGACAAATTGCCCTTAGGGTTTCTGTGCTTCGGCACGGTTGAAATGAGTTGGTGTCATTCTAGTTCTAAATGCTCATCCCCTGTTCTTGGTGCAGTTTGGTATTTATGCTTCTTGTATAATGTTTCATTGAGTCCCACTCATTTACATTCACAAATCGTAGGAGCCCCTAGAGAGGTTCTTTTTTTTTTTTTTTTTTTTTAAGATTTTATTTATTTATTTGACAGAGAGAGACACAGCGAGAGAGGGAACACAAGCAGGGGGAGTGGAAGAGGGAGAAGCAGGCTTCCCACCGAGCAGGGAGCCTGATGCGGGGCTCGATCCCAGGACCCTGGGATCATGACCTGAGCTGAAGGCAGACGCTTAACGAACGACTGAGCCACCCAGGCGCCCCGGTTCATTTTTGAAAACTGGTAGCTCCAGAATCTTGCCGCTTTGGGCCTCATTACTTTTACACGATAGAGAAGATTCGAGAGGGCTTTTTTGTTGTTGTTGTTTATTTTTTCTCTTTTAAATAAGAAAAATAGAATGACCATTATATTCAATAGACTTGGGGAATGTTTGTGGTACAGACCTAAAATGACTAATGTTCGTTCCCTGTGCATTTTTAAGGAGGTATCATTGTGTTAGATTTGAAAAGATAAGTAGAAAAACTCTTCTCTAATTTCCATCCCTCCATTATAATTTTCGTGAGAAAGGAGTTGTTTCCTTGCTCACTGGTCCTGTGAAGAGATGGGTAATAATACCAGTTTATGTAAGATAACTTCTCCTGGCTTGGGTACGCATTTTTACGGTGCTAATCGTTTTAATAAAGATAGAACACAGCAGCTAATAACATTCATGATAGCAAGGTTCTGGCCTCCTTGGTACTTCTTAAATATAAAACTCCTTCTGCCACCTCCTCCTGTCTCCCTTCCTTGCCTCAGCGTCCTCATCTCGCAGTCTGTGGTACTCTCGGGAAGAAGCCATGTGGTGAACTTGGCTAGACTGCTTGATAATGAATTTTGCTAAGTTCACCACTTAGCAGAACTTTTCCTTTGGTCAGCAGTGCACTTGCCATTCTCGCAAGTGATCATGTTCAAGAGGGTTGCTCTGAGGAAACCTCTCGAATTCTGGCTGGTGCTTAGAGATTTCTGGAGCCATCCCTCCACAACATGCACTCCACCAACACTGTCTTCCAAAATAACAACACCCATTTATCCGGCTGTCCTTATTTACCGGGCACCCTCCCCTCCAAACACTTTACCTGTATTATCTGCCACAGGTATTCCTTATAACTCTCCTAAAAAGTGAGGTTGGTACCACCATTATCTCCATTCACAGAGAGAGCTCTAGCAACTTGCCCAAGGCCACACAGTGAATGGTAGAGCACCTGATCTGAATTCTCATTGCTATTATGTAGGAACAGTTAAACTCCTGGCTAAAACCTTTTTTGTTTGTTTGTTACATTATTATCTTTTTGTGTGTGGGGGGACACCTCCCTACACACTCTAAATCTGTACCATCCAGTTACAGATGTCACTGGCTACATGTTGCCATTTAAATCCATTACGATAAAGAAGTGACAAAGTCAGGAACACCTGGGTAGCTCTGTTGGTTAAGTGACTGCCTTCAGCTCAGGTCATGATTCCAGGGTCCTAGGATCGAGCCCCACATGGGGCTCCCTGCTCAGCGGGGAGCCTGCTTCTCCCTCTCTGTCTCCTGCTCCCCCTTGCTTATGTGCTCACTCTCTGTGTCAAATAAATAAATTTTAAAAATTAAATATTAAAAAAATAAAAATGACAGATTCAGTTCCTCAGTTCCACTAGCCACATTTCGAGGGCTCAAGATCTCTGTGTGACTAGCGACTGCTGTTTTGGACAGGGCAGCTGTGGAGTGTTGTCCTTGTCACAGAACGTGCTGCTGGACATCACGGGTCCAGGGTATACAAACATGGGTGCCCAGAACAGTACCCACCTGGCAGGGAAGCAAGCTCCTTGGGGGTCGTCCAAGAGCAGAATTTTAGGCCAAGATCCCAAAGATCCCGATTGAGTCTAGAATAGTCCCTACACACGAGTACTTCTAAAACATGAGCTGCTGTTCAGGTGATTTTCATACATAATAAGATGGTACAACTGGTGACTTGTCCGCAGACAAGTCTGAGAAAATGACATGTACCACAGGGCTGCAGCAGAGAGCTCCAAATGCCACTGCTGGTGGGGAGAAGAGCGCTTCTCTCCCGAAGCTCCGTTAACGGATGACCCACCCACACGTGACACGTAATAAACCATGTGTGAATGTGAAACCCTGTGATCGTCCCTCCCTAGGGAAGCATTGAGAAAGGAAGTCAGCGGTGTCATTTCCAAGCTCTGCTCGTGTCTCTATTAAGCTGGAAACCTTCTAAATTCAAAATATGCTAATGGCTTTAAAAAAAAAATTCATTCAGTTAAACTGCCAGGCACATTTTCTTCACATTTGCTAACTTTGCCTATAATAAGGGTGAGAAGCTTAAACACCCCACCACCTCTTCCCGCCTTCTCAAAGACACGTTACATCGCCTTTCTTTGTGCTGTTGTTCATTCATTCATTGATTCAGCGCAGATTTTTGGAGCACAGGAAATGAATCAGGCAGTATTCTACACGCGGGGTGTGCAAGCAGAAATCATCTGGAGCTCACAGGGCCGGGGCTATGTGTGTGTTCACCTGCAGGGCCCTTTGTGCACGGGAATGGGCGAGAATGAGCGAGAATGAGATCACCAAACCAATAGATACAATGTCTACTCTGTTGGATGGTGATACAATGTCTACCGTGTTGGATGGTGGTAAATGCTAGGGACAGAGATAAAGCAGGAAAGGGGGATGGGGAATGTTGGAGGAGGTATCACAATTTTTTTTT